>NW_008348412.1:964734-983942 GCF_000622305.1 Nannospalax galili
CCCCCCCCCACACGCACACACACACACACACACACACACACACACACAAATCTGCACATTCACATTTATCTAAAAACGTATTTGTACACTCACATTAACACCTATTCACATATACCATACATACAATAATAAATGAACTAATTAATTAACAAATTTTACTTAAAGGTTGCCTCTTTCCCTCGTGTTCTTCTTCTTATCATTATCCTCCAGTTTATCTCCCACTGCTCATCTTTAAATCACTCTTTTCCAGCATCAGTTGTCCTAGTGCTATTTCATGACCATATTAAATATGTTTCTGTCTTGAGTTCCATACATTAGTTTTCTCCCTCACGAATGTTCTGCTCTAGTGTTTGGAAGGTTGTCTTTCACAGTATTCAACTCTTTTCTCAATGGGGTCTCTTAGAAAGTCCTTATTTATCAGCTCAATTAAATGTCCATATCTCTACATGCAGGAAGGATAAAAGACAGACAGACACAAGCACAAAGAGCCCCCATACACACACACACACACTAGCTTGTGTCTTCTAATTGCCTTCCAATATATATCCTGCATTGCACACTAACATTTGATCATTTATTAATTTGATCATTAATTAATTGATTATGCTTTATGTTGTTTTTCACCCATTCCTAATACTGTAATATATAGCAGTCAGTGACATTTGCATATCTTGTTCATTGATGTGTTCCTAGCATCTTCAATAGCTCCTGGCACGTGACAGTCATTTAATGCATATGAGCGAGAGAAAAATAAATGTATTCATGAAGTGTCAGAAGGGATTCTACCCTCATTTTAGTGTACCTTACCAGAAAGAACTCTCTCTCATCTCTCTCATTTTTTTACCATTTACTCCATTATGCTCCTTCTTGTCTTTACCTATGCAAGTTTGATATATACTCCAAGTTAAAAACCAGTTATCCTGCCACATGAAGATAAGTAAATTGATCCCTACTGTGAAACAAAATTCACTAAAATTCACTGATGAGATTCTATAAGGAAAATAATTTCCCTAAAGAAAGGCTCATAGTTTGGCCAGTAAGATTTCTCAGTGGGTAAATGCATTGTCATGGTATCAGAGAAAGTGCAGTTGATTCCAAGGAACTACATGATAGATAGAATCCACTGCCAGAAGTTGTCAAGTTGTCCATTGACTACACAAACATGCTGTGGCACACACACACACACACACACACACACACACACACACACAATCATACAATCACAAAAAGATGTTTTCAATCTAATTTCATCTATTGTTTGCAACACAAATGAGCTAATTTGTTGCTTTGAACAAATATCAGCTGCTTTCAGTGCTTGATATGCACCACACACACACACACACACACACACACACACACACACACACATTTTTCTGGGTCAAGGCCAAGCAGTGGTCATGAGGGATCAAAGGTGTATATTTCTGTTACAAGAGGAACCCAAGGCGTATTAAGCTTGTTTTACACTGTAAGCAAGTTGTGATACTGTTAAATGATATTGAAATGTAAGATTAAGTTTTTGTCTACAAAGATACCTAAAAATCATTCCCACATATAAGGGAAGAGGTCTAAATATGATAAAAATATATTGTATGAAATTTTCAAAATAATCAATAAAAAATAATTCCCATAAACTAGTAACACTCTTCTTCATTCTAGAACAAATTCTACTTTTATTTATTGGCTGATAACTCTTTAGAGTTATCATCACCAAAACTGATTCAGGTATTGTTACATTGGTAGTGGTGATTACAGGAAATATTACAGGAAAGTAGTCAATTCATATATTCACATTACAAATTGTGGAATCATGTTTTAGTATTTTTAGAGAGATGTGCAATCATCACCACAGTTTATTTGAAAATAGTTAATCTCCTTAGAAATGAACCTTGGCATCAGCCTTACAAATTATTCTCTTTTCTTCTCTTCTCCCTTCCAGCCAGCTCTAGGCAACTAGTTGTTAACTTTTTGATCTCTATAGATTTCCCTGTATTGACCAGCACATAAATAGAATTATATATACATATATATATGCATATATATATGTAACTGCATTTAAACAAATTATGTGGTGCATGAATTATATCTCAGTAAGGCTGTTCTTACAAACAAAGGGACTTTATAAAGTATTTCAAAAATGTCATGTTGATTTTTCACTTGATTGTGTGTGTGTGTGTGTGTGTTTTTATGAGTATATGTAATCTTTTTTCAAGATTGGCTTGGGAGCCTTGTTTGTTGCCCTTTTTTGTTTGTATGAAATAATACAAAAAACAGAAAAATGTGAGTTTAGTCACATTTTGACCATGTATAACTCAAAATACTGTATTTTGATTTTGAAGTATGAAACACCATTTATCAAAATATTGACAGATTTAGCCACTGAGAAAACTTGAGCAAATGCAATAAGTAAAATGGAATGATTACAAGTTCAGAAGATTTCCTTTTTTAAAAGCCAGGTGAGCCACTGAGTGTATTGTAGCTATTTACAGGAATATGGGCAACATAAGATAGCTGCCATCACTGAAGGATGGCTGCATCCAGGGTTTCACTACTCAAACTGCATGCCATTCCACTTTAGAGTCTGCTACTCAGCAGCAAATTATTGCTGCTTACATCAACTTGGGGAAAGATATCACGTGTCTCATAAATTTGAACATGTGTCTTGTAAATTTGGAAGCTTCCTGAGCCTGATTCCTGAGTCTTGTGAATCACTTTCCTCCCTCTACTGATGTTTCAATTTGGATAAAACTGATGAGCACCAAAAAATAATATATATAAACATATTATATATTAATGTATAATACAGACATTAGATAGATGATGATGATAGATAGATAGATAGATAGATAGATAGATAGATAGAGATAGATAGATAGATAGCCAGTGATGATTACAGCAACGATACTAGAGCACATCATTAAGTTTGAGGACTTTGCAGACTTTGAAGAGAAGACAGTGGTCAAAACTGAGGTAAACCATTTGGACATGGAAAATATATGGAAACAGATTTTTCCAAGTTTGCAAAAGTAATAGTGGAAATTATGCCTCATAGGAACAAATGAAAGCTGTAAAAAAGTAAGATCAGAACCAGAGTTTTACAGAAAAACCCCTACCACACTAGGTTCAGCTACCCACCCCAATGTTCACATTAAGGAATAAATATTGCTAAAAGCAGAATGAAGAGATTTAATTTGGAAAGAGAGACAAAGAGATTGAATGACCTCAAGTTATTTTTCTGAGTTTTAGTCTTAAATAAAGGAAAAATTGAGGCAAGTGATTAGAGATATGCATAATTAAGCAGTCCTGCTCAAGGAATGATCTGGTTCATCAATGTCAATTTTGGTTCTACGAGTAAGTTCTATACTTAGTGTTTGTTACTGTTGTTATTGTTTGATGGGTCTGATCTGATTTGTACAAGGTAAGGTGCATCATCTCCGTCATAGGTATTTGTCCTCACTTTGTGTATTATCTGCCCTGAATCCAAGGTGACTGTAAGTTTATACAATGACTTATTTCTGTGCCTTCATCCTGAAGCAGGATGTGCTATCTGAGGAAGTAACACACTCCTGGAATGATTAACATGTCTATCCAGATTCAAGCAGCATTCAAAATGAGACACAACATGAAGGCAAAGATGCTAGGCTATCATCCTGATTTTATTTACCTAATTGATACAAGTGAGGACTGAAAATTTTGTAGCAAAGGCAATTTCTAAGTATCTGTTATAAGATAACATCTTCAAAGTATTTGAAGAAAAATACAGTGAGTGATAATCCTATATCCATTCAAATATTGAATTACCATGGAACCCAGAAATTCTACTCCTATGCACATATCTGAGAGAAATGAAAAATGTATCTACCAAAACTTGCATATGAATGTTTAGAGTAGCTGTAATTGTAATTGATTTTTATGTTTTCTTATGTAAAAGATCCTTTCCTCAGATCAACTTCATGGTGTGCTTTCTCTATAATTTTTTTTCAAGAAGCTTCATAGTTTACAGTATTATACTGAACACATTACTGTATCTTCACTGCATGTTTTTGGTGACTATATAAAAATAGGTTAGTTATATAAATATATTTAAACTTCTCTGATCTTTATTCTATTCCATTGATCTATGTTTGTTATTATTTCAATAATTATAGATTTATGTTGTAATTGAAGTCAATTGCTATAATAGCAGTACCCTTGGGATTTTGTTGTTTTTCTTTCTGGGAAAGTGTTCAAGATCACTTAGTATTATATAGACTTTTACTGTCCAGCGTTAACTTTAAGAATTAGTATATATTTCTTCAAAGAATGTTCTTGGTACTTTCATGAATCCTTCATTTTGTATATAAATTACTTTTAATATATTGTTTATTTAAACTATACTTCTGATGCATTAACATGGGCAATTTCTTTAATTTTTGTCCTCTACAATGTCTTTCATAATTGTTATATGATTTTCATTGTACAGATATTTTATTTCCTTGGCTAAATTTATATTTAATTTTTATTTTTGCAACTATTTTGAGTGGGATTGCTTTCTATTTTTAACTTTAAAGATACTTTATACAGAGAATATCATACACACATGTGTTTTAAACAAATCCCCTCCTCTTTTCAATTTCTCCCCTATTGTCACAACCACTTTTTTATTCCAACTTCATGTGTTCTTTTCTCCTAAGTCCACTGAGTCCACTTAGCACTGAAAGTATGTGCATGAGTATAGGACTATCTACTGGAGCATGGGTAGCCTTTTAGTGGCTGCATCCTTGAAGCAGTCTGAATCTCCCTCTCCCAGCAGCTGGCCATTAATTGCCAACAGCTTCTTAGCTAGGGCTGGGACTTTGTGAGTTCCTTCCCATACATGCACAGATTTCTTATGGCTTGATCTTGTGCAAAGCCTATGCACGTATTTGCATTCATTGTCATTTCCAGCAAATAATGTTTTACTGTAGATATCCTCTAACTTTTGCTCTTAGAATCCTTCCACAACCTCTTCTGTGATGATTTCTGAGACTTGAGGAAAGAGAACATACTGTAGAGCTCCCTATTAGACTGAGCTCCCCGCAGTCTCTTACTCTCTTCATGTTAACCATTTGTCAGTCTCTGTATTAACTGTCATATACTGCAGAATCTTCTTGATGACAGATGAGAAATATATTAATCTATGAATAAAAATATCAGAACTAAATACTATAGAATTAAATACTATATACATTCAGCAAAATAACAGTGTTAGGTTCTTCATTAGGGCCTATTACCCTGCCAATTACAGGTTTTTGTCCTAGGTAAAAGGACCCAGCATGAGTATATCTTGTGAAACAAGCTTTAAAACCAATCAAAAAGTTATTGGGTACCCCCATAACATCCATGCCACTATTGCACAAGTGGGTATATCTTTCCAGGCCAGTTGCTATGTAGCTCATAGGATTCAAAGCTGGGTAAGATTATCAAACACTTTTCTGTCCTGCTTGTGGGCAGAGACACAGCCAGCTTCAGGAAAGCAAGTCATTAGAGATAAAGCTTGAATGTTCCAGTCTGATTACGACTCCTTGGAGAACTCTCTTTTCAGATTCGTAGCCCATTTTAAATTGCATCATTTGTTTTCTTTTTTCTTTTTTTGACTTCTTTGTAGATTTTAGATATTAATCCTCTATCATAAAATGTATAGCTGGTAATACATTCTTCCACGTTGTAGGTTTCCTCTTCACTTGACAATTTGTTTCTTTGCTAGAGAAGCTTTTTATTTTATGAGGTCCTATTTGTTAATTTTAATTCCTCATTAAATGAAATTTGGTTTACAATGTGCTTTCTGGCACCTAATTCTTATTTTTTCTTCCCACAGCTTCAGCATTTCAGGTTTACATTGAGGCCTTTGATCCATTTAGAGTTGACTTTTCTGTAGCATGATCAATATGGTTCTAATTTCATTCTTCTATACATTTAGATCGAGTTTTCACAGCAATTGTTGAAGATGCTGTCTTTCCTCCATTGTGTATTCACGAGACCTTTGGCAAATATCAGGTGGGAGAAGATGTGTACACGCGTGTTTTGACACTTTATTTGGTTCCATTGATTTTTGTTATGTTTTTTGTGCCCATACTATGTTGGTTTTATGATAATATCTCTGTAGTATTGTTTGAAATCTGATGTAATAATCCCTCCATTACTCTTTAGCCTAGGATTGCTTTGGTTATCCAGGGCCATTTTTGATTCTAAATAAAATTTAGGATTATTTTTTCCTTTTCTGTGAAAAATAGCATAGGGATTTTAATTGGGATTGAATTGAATATGTAAATTATTTTTGGTACAAACTGTCA
This sequence comes from Nannospalax galili, assembly GCF_000622305.1. Taxonomy (NCBI): domain Eukaryota; kingdom Metazoa; phylum Chordata; class Mammalia; order Rodentia; family Spalacidae; genus Nannospalax; species Nannospalax galili. Next base: position 971,043 of record NW_008348412.1, read on the forward strand.
TTTTCCCAATTTTAATTCTACCAGTCAATGAGGATGGGACGTCTTTTCATCTTGTTTTTTTCTCAATACATTTGCTCAAATATTTAAAGTTTTCTTTCTAGAGAATTTTAATATCTCTGGTTTGGTTAATTTTTTGGTATTTTATTTTTGTGTAGCCAACATGTGTGGGAGTGTTTCTGTGGTCACTTTCACTGACATTTTCTTATTGTTATATAGAAAAGCTAGTGATTTTAAAAATTGATTTTTATCTTGCCATTTTTTCTAAGATGTTGATCATTTTTAGAAATTTTCTATTGTGAATATTGGAAGCTCCTCTCCATAATATTATATTTGTAAATAGTGATAATTTGAATTCTTCTTTTCCAATTAATGTCCCTTTTCCTTCTCTTGTCTTATTGATCTAGCTAGATTTTCAAGCACTATATTAAAAAGGAGTGGGGGTAGTGAACATCCGTCTGTGGTGCCTGATTTTAATGGGAATACTTTGAGTTTCTTGCCACTTTAATGATGTTGGATATGCATCATTGTATTTGCCATTAATTATTTTGATATATGCTCCCTTTAGTACAGTTTCTTCAAGACTTTGTGTGAATACATGTGAATACATTGCTTTATGTTTATTTATATGATTTATTATACTTAATGGCACATCTATTGAAACACCTTGCATCTGCCATGTGGGTGCTGGGAATCAAACCTGGGTCCTTTCCAAGAGCAGTCAGTGCTCCTAACCACTGAGCAATCTCTCCACCCCATGTGCTTTCAATTGATTCTTGCCTACTGAATTTACATATTACAACTTTACAGATTTATTTTAATGGATTATATGCTTATTTTCATCTGGTTATTCATTGTCTACGTCACTGTTCATGCGATAAATTCACATTAGCCCTTTGGAACCCCGATAGTGTCTTGTCAGCTTCCCCAATAGCAAAAACATTAGTAGGCAATTCACATCCTTGTCACTTGCACTATTCATAGCTCATCAATTGTTCTGATAGAGTATCTGGGTACTTTTCCCCACTGGTAGTGAATACAACTCTGAAAAATTGTTTAAACATTGTGTTAAAGTGATAATAAACACACACACACACACACACACACACACACACACACATACACAAAGGATGCAGATGCCCAAAACTTCAGCAAGTAAATGCTGGATAATAGAGGATGTTCATATGGTTTTTGTTTGTTGCTTGCATCTCTGATTCTCCAAATAGATTCTATTTTACATAATATATAAATTTATATTTTCTAGAGTCAATGAAAAATTGATAGAAATTTACAGATTATAAACAGGAATAGTTTTAAATGTGTCATAATATTTAAAATTTTGCAGAATAAGGATTGTAAATTTGTGCATAACTGTGGCACACTGCTTGTCTAGTATGCCTTAAGTTATGCATTCCAACAACCATGCTGAGAAAGAAAGGATGGAAGGAAGGAAGAAAGGAAGGAAGGAAGGAAGGAATGAAGGAAGGAAGGAAGGAAGGGGAAGGGAAGCAAGGAAAGGAAGGGAAGGAAAGAAGGAAAGAAGGAAGAAAGGTAGGAAGAAAAGCATGAAAGAAGAAAGGATAGAGGAAAGAACAGGTAAGAATTTTGTGTAAAATATGTCCAGTTCCATGTTTTGGGGGAGTGTGTAGTATGCATCTGAAGTGTATGTACATGTTTATGTATATGTATGTATACATACCTGTGTGTGTACATGTTCATGTGTGTGAGTGTATTGGCAGAAATGTGGAGGTCATAGCATAACCTCAGATATGGCTCTTCAACTTCGACTTTATTTGAGTCAAGGTATTTATTTTGTTCATCCTTGCAAATCTCATTATAGCTAGCTTGTGAGTTTCTAGGGCTTCTCCTGTCTCCACTCCATATACTGCAATAGGTGCACTAAGGTCGCAAGTGCATGTTACTATATCCACATCTATTTGGGTCCTGAGGATTAAACTCATGTTCTGTTGTTTACATAAGAGCTTCATGCACTGAGTTATCTTCCCAAACCCAAAAAGGCTATGTTCTGAATTTTTGCTTCAATCCCAAACTCATACATTACATTCTCACCCCCTAGAATGTATTACTAGGAAACAATAGTTTGTGAAGGCTCTGCATTTATGAATACTATCCATCTCTATGTCTTGGGCTTTCCAGACTCCAAATATGAGAAAATTAAATTGCAGGTGTTTATCATATACTCATTTTAGAGTGTTTTATGTTAGAATGAATGAACAAAGACATCAGGCTTTCAAATTCTTGTACTCATATTTGTTAAGGCTTTTCAAATTGAATGGAGTATGCTTGCAGGGCCAATTCTGGTTGCTTGGAAAACATTATCCAATAGTGAAACTGTTTTACTTATAGCCTGAGGGAATCTTGACCATTTTTGTGACAATTGAAGGGGAACACTTTATTGTTCTGTCATCTCAGGTGTCTATGGCAATGCTCCTTACACTTATTCTCGTCAATTACAGAAAACAATGTGTTACTAAGGCTTTTTGACCAATATCAGGAGACATTGCCTCAGGTAAAAATATTTCTTCGAAATACTCTAGTCTTTGTTCAGAAAAGTTTAAAGTATAAGTATCAGAAATAATTGAAATACACCTAAAGAAAATAAAATCACGTTCTCCAGGGATCAACTTGCAGTGTTTTGAGCCAGTGAATATTTGATTTGGTATTGTTGTATGATTCCAACAGGGTCATTCTTGATGGGCTACAGCTATGAAAAACAGGAAAACCTTTGTTTCTCTATTTTGTAATTGTGTCTTCCTGAAAAATGAAAATGTAGAGAAGAAATATATAAGACATAGTTTCCTGCACAAGTTAAATTCCCTCCTGTGATACTGTCTTCATGCAGTTATAGGTTTCCTAGTTTTCTTTTAATTATTTGAGAAGTATCATGCTTTCTTTTGATACCAATATGTACTGTATACAATACAGAGCCACAATGCAATTCAAACTAGTATAGATGTATATAATTCATTTCTACTGTTATGTTGCTCATTTCTTACCTAGTAACCTTTATAGTTCTTTACTGCCACATCCAACATCCACCTTGTCCAAAAACACATATTCATACTGATATAAAACCAACTTTAAGACAAGAAAAAGATCTACATTTTAATTGAGCTTAGGCATCCTTTATAACATAACCCTCAAAAAAACTAGGCAACTAGAAACATGACATATTATTGATAAATTATTGGATCTGGATTATAAGGCTTTTATATTTCTATTAGTTACTTATTTTGTGGCTATAATAAAATATTCAAGAAAAGCAACTTAAAGAAAGAAGGATTACTTTGACGTAACGTATTAGAGGATACATTCCATTATAAAAGGGAACTCATGGTGGCAGGAGCAAAAGGCAGAGAGAGATTAATGCTCAAGTTCAGTGGTTTTTTTTTTAATTTTAAATTCTATCTAGGACTTTATCCCATTGAATGTTGCCATGAACATTGAGAGTCTTCGGTCTGAATTATCTCAGTCTAGTAAATGTTTCACAGACAGGCCCAGTTCCAGATAGAATCCTTATTTCCCTTTGAAATCTCATGAGCTAGCTGTCCACTGTCCATGTTTCATTCAGAACTCTCATCTTCCAAACTCTAAAAAAATTGCCATTCTAGAGCTTCCTCATACCAAGTTCCAAACTCATTCACATTTCTTCCATGAACCAGTTCCAAATGTCTAAAAACAAAGTAGTCATATCAACTGAACCAATGGTACCATTTATTTGTACAAATTTTTGTTAGTTACTTCTTCATTGCTGCATCAGTATACCTGACAAAACCAACTTAAAGAAGGCAGAAAACTCATGGAGGCAAAATCTTGATGTGACTTAATGGCCCTGTATCCCGAGTCAAGAAGCAGACAGAAATGAGTGCTGAGGGTCAGGTTATTTCTCTCCCTACTTTTAGTTCAGGACTCTAAACCATAGAATGACACCACCTGAATTTAGTGTGGACTTTTCCATCTCAATTAACCAACAACGGTATTTGCGTTCAGAATACTTGCACATTCTTGTTCACTTCTGCTCTTTTCACAATATTAAGGAAATGGAATCAAATTAGATGTTAATTGGCTGACAAATATATAATAAAAATGTGGTACATATACATGTTGGAGTACTACTCAGCTTTAAACAAAATGAAATCATGAAATCTGCAAGTAATTGATTGGTACCAGAAAAAAAAACTTATACTTACTGAAGTCAACCATGCCCCCAAAGAGAAATGCCTTTTATTCTCTCCCATATATGGTTCTAACTTCTTATCTTGCATTTCGTTTGTTTAGCCTGAAGTACATATAGAAGTCAGTAAACTAATAATAGGCCTGTGAGTGAGGACATGGAATTAGTGTGGGGAGATAGTAGACTAGAATTGAGATGAAGTAGAGAAGGGGTAAACTGAAGGCAAAAAAAAATTCTAGCAGGTAGTAGAGTGATGGGGGAAGGGAAATGTAGGGACAGGAGAAAAGTTAACCAAAATTAAATGTTCATGAAGAAGTTACACAGAAACTCATGAGTTTGATACACAAGTAATAAATTCCACAAGTATAGATAATTCAACATGTTATATGAAAGAATGGGAGAAGGGAATACTGGGACCTTCAGGTTTTAGTCGGGATGGGGTGAGGGTCTTGGGGAAAATAAATGTTAGTGAGTGGATAACACAAAAAAAGGATATATGAAGAAGCCTTTTGATACCCCATCCATGGAGTTGGGAGGAACTGGAGGAAGGGAGATGGGAACTGATAGAACTAAGATATATCTGTATATATGTGAAATTTAAAAATCCCTCAAATTGGATTGAAGTTTTGTATTCTAGGTGATTCTAGAGCCTGTCAAACTGACAGTAACTATTAGTCATTGCATTTTTCATCTCAAAGAGAGTGAACACTCCTCATTGGCGTGTGGCTCTAAGACAGAGAACAAATATTAGTAGCTCATTGGTTCATGAAGCTTCTTACTGAAATATTGTCACTGACATCGTTTAGTAGCTTATTTGTTCATTCATTGATACACTTACTGAACTACAAATATGTGCGGTTAGGTTACTTTTGGATAGTCAAACAGAATGATTTCCCTAGCTAGTTAAAAAAAAGACAAAGAATAATTTGGACTTAGTCTGAAAATTATTTTTCTGGTTTATTTTGGATCACAGTTTGTGAAGATACAGCCCATCATGGCGAATGCTGTGATTGGTGTTGTCAACTTGATAGAATTTAGAATCACCTGGAAGATGGATGAGGGTTGAGCCTCTTAAGTCAGATGCTGTTAATAGATTTCACCTTTATTATCTCTTAAACAATCCTAGATTACACCTGCATGATTTATCATCCCTTTGAACCCAGTTGATGCATTGCTACATTTCAAGTACAAATAATTTTGTAAAATAGAATTTGGATGAAAGTTTGGGTATCTCCTTATTTCTTTTCTTACTTTCCTTCCTGTGACTGCTATAAATTATCCCAACCAAAGCATCTTAGAGTAGAAAGTGTTTATCTGCCTGTAATTCCAGTTAACAGCCAGTATTCAATATTATTTTTCAGTTTTGATGTGACAACACACCATGATCAAGGTCATTGACAGAAGGAAGAGTTTATTGGGCTTATGATTCCAGAGAAATAAAAGTTTATGATGATGAAACAGACATGGAAGTATATGGCTGGAACAGCTAAGTAGTCACATCTTCAAGGAGGCACAAGAAGCAGAGAAAAGTGAACTGGATGCAGGCATGGTTATAAACTCTCAAAGCCTATCCCTACTGACATGCTTCCTCCAGCATGGACACATCAACTAAAGGTTGCCACCAAATAGAGAATATGTATTCAAGTATTTATACTTGAAGCTTACAGGGAACACTGTCATTTGAACCACAGCATTCCACCCTCTGGCCCCTATAAGCTCATGCTCAATTCACAAGGGCAAAGTGCATTTACTTCAACTTTAAAAGTCCCAATATTCCTCAAAACTCTAAAATATTTAAAATTCCAATGTACAAAGTCTCTTATGAGGCTTTCTCTTAACTGTAAGTCCTTGTTAAATTAAAAGATAAATTACATGCTTCCAACATACAAAGGAGCCGAATAACCATTTCCATTCTAAAATAGAGGAATGGAGACCTACTGAGGAAATATATATCCAAAGTAAAACCCAAAACCAGAAGGGCAAACACTAAATCCAGTAGTTCCATATCTGATGTTTGAGACTTTTCTTTCAAAGGGCTGTGATGGCTCAAAGCCTCCAACTTTGCTATATGAAAGACATACATCACAATCTTGGGCTGGTACCACTCTCTGTATACAGTTCTTCTTGGCAGATGTCTCATGGCTCTTGTATCTCCAACATCTTCAGATCTTTGTTGTCAATGAGATTTTACCTTCACAGTTCACCAAATATTCTCTCAGGGCCATTTTACTTGTCAGGGCCTTCATTACACAGGGACTGCCCTTCAGCAGAATGCCTGGACTCTGCAGCCTTTTGAAACCACAAAAGAAAAACCTGTTACTCCCAGTCTTGCATCTTTCATACCTCTAAAATTAGCAACATCTGAATGACACTGCCAAGTTCTGCTACCAACTAGGGATGGACCTTGACAAGTGTCATGCACATTAGCAGCTTTCATATGTTGTGACTTTCTAGGAGCAGAAAACTCCTTAGGCTTATTACTTTCATATGTTGGATGGGATGCTTAGGTGGGAGTTATCTTACTCTGAGGATACACCTTTCATCTTCTAAGTACAAATCTAAAGGCCTCTCCTTAATAGCTGTAATCTACTTATCAAAGAGAACCTCTCCTTCAGCACATGCCTTAGATCCAATATTAAACTTCATAGGGCTCTTTTTCTCTCCCAACAGTATATTCTGTGATGCTTTCTGCAACACTTGCTCTGTTTATTGTAGACCTTCAAAATATTCACCATTAATAACCACTTCACTGATTTTAAGTTAGGCTGTCTTGAAATTTCCTCCACTAAAGAAATTAGTCTGTTACATTTTAATTTAGTCTCAGGCAAGCTCTTAGGCTGTGGGCAGAGGATAGCCAGATGCTTTGCCAAAATATCACAGTTACTATTTAAGCCCTTCCTTCAATCTTGCCCTGGAACTTCTTGAGTTGGACCTTTACTAGAACATCAGTTAATTAGTTATTTAAGCTCTGCTTAAAGCATTCAGTCACTTTTCTAGTGCAACTTTCTAAAGTCTTTCACATTCCCTCAAAATCATGGTCAGGTTATTCGCAGCAATAGCCTTTTCACTGGTACCAATTTCTATATTAGTTACTTTTCTGTTGCTGTGCTAAAATACCATGACAAAGGCAACTTATAGAAGACTTCATTGGCCTTTTGGTTCCAAAAGGATAAAAGTCCATTACAGTGAGGCAGACATGGCAGGTTGCAGCTTAGGCAGACAGCAAAGTGTTCACATCATCAAGCAGTCACGGGAAGTAGAGAGAGCCGGACTGGAAGTGGGCATGACCCTATACTCTCAAGGTTAACTCTCGTGGTTGAGTTTCCTCCAGCATGGCCACACCTCCAAAAAGTTCCATGACCCTCTCCAAACAGAGGTGAAAAATGGGGACCAAGTAATCCAATATGTGGAGCTTTGGGGGTCATTCTCTTTCAATCTACCACTGAATCAATCAATGTGGGTAAGTTAAGGCAAGTACTTGAAACAGTTAGCCCAGTACACAGTCAAGAGCAAAGTCAGAAATAATTGAATTATGCTTACTACTTCTCAACCCTTTTTCTACACTAATACTGTCCAGAATCTCCTACATTGGCAATGGTGCACCACAGTGGGTGTGTCTTGCCACATTATCCTATACAGACATGAGCAGAGACTAAAAGCAATCATTTACCAAGACTCTCTTTCCAGGTAAATCTACATTATGTCAAGTTGAAAGCTAAAAATAGCACTATCTCTGAAGGGCTGCATATCAATGACAAGATAGATGTCCTTGAAAATAGCAACTCTGACAGGAACCTGATTTGATGGATTGCTGAATGAGATAATACCATTAGTTTTCTTGGCAACTACATTTTATTTTGTAATAAATAGTCTAATTTTCTAGCAATATTTTAAAATGACTTTTTTTCCAAAAAAGAACATAGCCATTAATTGTCAAGTTAAGAAAATCTGGAATTACCTGGGAGCTTGGTCACTGTGCACACTTTTAGGGGATTATCTTGATAACACTGGTTGAGGTAAGAAGGCTTGTGCACTATGAATGGAATTACACTGTGAATAAAATCCTGGACTGTATAAATAAAGATGGCACCTAAGTTGAAGAAGACATTTGGCATTCTCTGCTTATTTTATTATTTTATTTTATTATTTTTGGTTTTTACGTATATGAATGTATTGCTTGCATGTAGGTAGGCAAACCTTTGTCATGCAATGCTCGCAGAAGAGTTCAGAAGAGGGCTTAAGAGGCCTTGGAACTGAAGTTACAGATGGTTGTTAGCTGCCATGTGGGTGCTGAGAATCTAACCCGTGTCTTCTGCAAGAGCAGATAGTGTTCTTAATCTCTGAACCATCTCTTCAGCCCTCTTCTCTGCTTCTTACTTGTAGATAAGGATATCTGTAGTATTTGATCAGTTGCTTCAAGATCCTGCTACTGCGACTTCACCATTATGATGGACTCTAACCGGGATCTGTCAGACAAAATAAGTACCTTCTCTCTTAAATTGCTTTTCTGAAAGAATTTTATCATAGCAATAGAAAAGAAACTAAGACATCAGCTCTGAAACTCAGTCTAACAGTATAAGTTGTATTAACGTTTTTAAGAAGTTTCTTAAGGATTCCAATTAGACAGCTGTGACTACCCCGAAGATAAAAGTATCCCTACTGAATCAATACAGATACTTTGCAGGGCCAGTCCTTGCTCTTTATTAGACTGTCCATCTGAGTATTACAATTGATTAGTTTTCTTCTTGGGAAGCTTATATTATATCCTCTGACATCATGAGAGATAGTCTTCAGGGAGATGGCTTCCAGGTCAGTTCTAGGTCGATTGGTCCAACTTCTGAACCCAATATATAGCTTGTCTTCAGCAATAGTATCTTACTTTCAAGTTCTTGGAAGCAATAAAAGGCCATGTAATACGTGCAAAATTTTATGTGGTTTTACTTGTTATTGGTCTAAAACAAGAACCTAACATCCTCTGTGCCCCAACAAGTAATATCAGATAATTCAGTTCCTGTTGCAGTATTTAAGCAGAAAACAAAAAGAGAATTACAAGCAAGGCATAGAAATTTCAAATCACATACTGAGGTGAGTAATATTCTGAATTCATATGCAAGCCATGATTGTGGAAGTGATTTGGGATAAACCACACAGAGAAAAATATTCACACAGGTAGATCCGCATTGCCACAAATTTAATAATGGTACTGTTGCCTTGTATCAATTCAGAGGTAACTTTTGACTCAATTTTGTTAAGTTAACAATAAGAAGTTTGAATATTTGTGAATCAAAATAACAATAAGACACATTAACATAAAATGTTACCTAGGTATTAGCAAATAAATTCGCATAGAAGATGGATCAATTGCTAAAATAGATCTTGAGGGTTTTTCCATAAATTCAGCTGGTAGCACTAAAATTCCTTTTCAGTGTATAAGCTTTCAACTATCATGGTCAGCATTGCACTAGTGGACACATTCCCTTTAACCATAATGCTTGTGCTTATGACATTTCCTAGTGATTTCTGATTAAAGCTGCCAGTCACTTATGTACTTGGTTTCCTGTTTGACTATGTATATCTTTAGAACTCTATGACATTTGTCTTCATCCTGGTGAGAGGTCCACTTATAAAGCAAGGCAAGGTCCTTGACTGCCTGAGTATAGTGAATATAGTGAATTTATAAAGGTGGTAAAGATGCTTTGAAGAAAATGAGAAAAAGCTGATTATAGGATTCCATTAAAACTTACAGTATAAATGTTGGCCCTGAAGATCCTGAAGCAAATTTGCAGCATACAATCCAGTGTGATTTTTCCTGATTACTTCAGAACTAATTAGGAGGTACCTGCCCAACCAAAGCCTCCATCTAAATAGAAATATCTGAAAAGACATTTGCATATCTTTCAAGTCATATTATGTCATGACGACATTTGAGCTGCTGAAAACTGACATTTATTATAAAATAAAAATGTATCACATTGAAGCCAGTAGTCATCAAAGGTCACAGCTGCCGGTTTGAAAGCCAGTGTTAATTGATGAGACACAGTGACTCTGCCTGGTAAAGCAAATCAGAGCATTAAGCACAAGGAATGCAAGTATGAAGAGTTAGAATATCAGAGTGAGCTGCAAACGCTGTGGTTTGTGAAGATTCCTGAAGGTAGTATCTTCCCTTCTCCCCCCCCCATTCTCTTCCCTTCTTCCTTTACACTCCTTTTCATTTTCCTTCAGACTCCTAAGTCAGAATTTACAGGAGAATCAATTCCACTTCCTTTCTTCTCCTGTTTCTCCTTTTCCTCTCACCTTTTCTTTTGTTGAGAAATTCTTAATAAAGGAGTAACAATGATATTAAGATTATACTTAAACTGAAAAGGGGGGTCGTTTTGAAGCTCTTAAGACAATGTCATAATTTCATTTGAAAGTGATGTCATAATAATTACAAAACTAGCCATTAAAATTACAGCCATAATTGCCTCATTATATGGTGATGATCGTTCGAAGTTTTCATATGAGTCCTTTCATTTAATCTCTGTAGCTCTCTTCCAATGTGATTGCTTTTCAAACTCATAATAATCTTTAGTTGATGTGACTTTGAAGGAATGGAATAATTTGCAAAAGATAACACTGTTGACTGAGGGGGTAGAATTTGAACCTGTAAACGTAACTTCAGGTTCAAAGCTCTAAGCCTTGTTGTTTTGATATACTTTCCTTAAGGTAAGTATGTTCATACTAATAAATATGTTCATATGTATACATATGCATGTGAATGTACAAACACAATGATTGCAAAAAAATTAGGTAGCTAACGAATTAGCTAAATACATTAAAATTCTCCATAAATCTTGGTGCAGCTCTTGGTGAAGATGGGATTTTCTATTTCCAAAATTATAACTCTAAGGCCAATATTGGGTTTAAGCAACATTTTTGCTTCCACAATGGAAAAACTGATCTAGACGTAAATGTGACAAAGAGAAAAACCGAAGCTAAATATCAAAGGTAGAATAGTGATGTTTACTGATATAATTCAAGTTCGTGAATAAGATAGAGATGCTGCTATATCTGAGGACAAGGTGCACCATTCTTTTCATATCATAGTATTTATTTGTGAGAACATTCATTGTCATAGGTCTTGAGAAACATATTGCAATAGTGAAAACCTGAACAGAGGATTTTGTATATGTCCAGAAACAGTATGTGTTATAATTTTACAGTAAGTAATTTTCTTGAATTGAATACCTCCTCTCTGTTTCCCAAAAGTATAAACCAAGGACTTCATATTTCCATTCTCAAAGTTTTTTTATAATTTTATTTATTTATTTTATTTGCATGAGTGTATTACCTGCATGTATGTAAGAGCACCCCTGTCATGCAATGCCCCCAAAAGTCAGTAGAGCATCGGATCCCCTGGATCTGGAATTAGGACAGTTGTTAGCCACCATGTGGGTGATGGGAAGTGAACCCTGGTCTTCTGCAAGAGCAGGCAGTGCTCTTTACCACTGACCCATCTCTCCAGCCTCACAGAGAACTTTTAAATAATATTTTTCCTCAACTCTCCATTGTCTTGATGATATCTAAATAGTTAAGAAATTACAGAAATGTCAAGTGTGGTAGAGGATGCCTGCCATGCCAGTAACAGGAAGTTAAACCTGAAAGAATCCTATGAGATCAAAGACAGCCTGGAATACACAGTGAGTTTCTTTGTGCTAGGCCCACAATGTCATAATGCTTTATACTTCCAAAGTTAATAAGACTATTTTGTCTTTAATTTTCAGTTGTTTTGGCTATTTTATGTTCCTTGAAATTCAAAGTGAATTTCAAAATCAGCTTGTCAGTTCTTACAAAAATTACACTAGGATTCAATTAGAGATGAATATTTATAATTATTTTACATTCCTAAACCCTGACATGTCTTTCATTACAAAAAAATCAATCTTTAATTTTAATATTTTTTGGTTTTAATGGTTGTTTTTTCTAATATTAATGTAGTTTCTTCAGATTTCTTACGGTTTCTATTGTATAATATATATTGTCCATGTTTTCACATGTAATATATATGTGTCTGATTCTAAAGTACTTTTTCTGTAGACAACATAGAGTAGGATAACTTTTCAAATATATTCTGATAATTTCTTTATATTGGACGTTTGAATCCATTTACATTATATATTATTGTTGATGTACTTGAATTTATATATTTCAGTCAATTGTTTTTACTATATATGTCATTTTTATTTTATTCTTTCTGCTCCCTTCCTTTACATTGATGAAATATTTTATTTTTGAGACATTTATTTCTTTGATAATCCTTCACTTTATTTTTGAGGGGATGTTTTGGCAGTTATTCTAACACTTACTATAAAAACTTCAGTTTCTGAGAATTAATTTCAGATATATACTAACTTAATTCCAATGGTATAGAAATAGTATTCCTACATGGCTCTATGTTCTTTTTCATTTTATGCTTTTACTTTAATTTACAATATCTTTTTACCTTTATATACCTAATAATGCATTGTAATCATTATTTTGTCATCTGTAGTTATTAAATTACCTCAGAAAAGCTTTGTTATCATATATCTCTTTTACACTATTATAAGCAATTATATTTAGCAAAACATGTATACTACATTTCATTTGCATATGCTAAACCCCCAGCAATACACTATATGCATACACATCTTATTTAATTATGATATAATATAACAATATATAATTAT
>NW_008348412.1:983967-1005050 GCF_000622305.1 Nannospalax galili
GACATTTATATTTACAGTGTCTTCTATAATTATATAACTTTTAAGTAATAAATAAAAAAATCTTTTCAGTTTTGTTAAAGGAATGCTGAGGCAGATTTCAGGTAAAATATTCTTTAGGCATGACAGTCGCTGAGGATTTGAGATCCAACAACAACTGAGAGGACAAAAGAAATTCCTTATTTCTGTATATTTTTAAAGGCAAGGAGACTCTGAATAGAGATAATTCTTTCCCTAAGGTGCACATGCCTTGGGGGTACTAGATGCAAGGAGCTTATGGGAAGTACTAGATAGCTTGGTTACAAGGTCATAAATCAGGTTGCCTTTGGGTCTAGGTGGCAGGAAGCTGATCTCATCTTGTCATACCTTAGGTGTCTGTGACCTAACCATTTCAGAGGGAGCTTGTCTGCTGTAACTGGATAGGGATAGAAGCTAGAGAGGGACACAGCTAAAGCCCTGTAAAGCAGTAGCATCTGTGACGTGACAATAATTATGTCCACTATTGGTTTTGGTTGGTAGATTTTAATTATAGTCTGGGATCACTTGCTTTGAGCCTGTGAAGTATCCTTTGATATTTCTTATAAGTCAAATCTAATAATAGAGATTTTCTGCTTTAATCTTGGAAAGTCATTTGAATTTCACTTTTGAAAGAAATCTCTGTTGTATATACAATTTGGGGTTAATAAGGGTTTTTTTCTGAGAAATTTAAATCTGTCATTTTATTGCTTTCTGGCCTTGTGTGTACTGGAAATTCAGCTATTAATCTTATTGACATTTTTCTATAAGTGATGAATTGTTTCTTCTTTCTGCTGTCAAAAGTTTCTCCTTGCCTTTCTTTGACTTTTAGCGTTTTTGGTGGAATCTCTATATGTGAATCTCTCCATTTATCTTACACAGATTTTTATTGAATGTTCTTTTTCTGGAAAGGTTTATTTTTCAATGGATATGGCAGTGTTCAGCTATTATTTCTCTAAATATGGTTTCTTTTCCTTCTCATAGTCTGATACTTTCATTACACATAGTTTTGTCTGTATTGGTTTGATTTGGTTTGGTTGGACTAGAAGTCTCACTTTGTAACCCAAACTGACCCATACTCACTATTAGCCTTAGATTGCCCCAAACTTCATGTTCTCCTATCTCAAATTCACAAGAACTAAGACTGCAAACATTCAACCCTATATACAGTTACAGTATACATATGCTGTGAGCTCCATGGTATTTAAATCATTTCCTGAGGTGTTATATCTCCTTTTGGTTTATACTATCGCTTTTACTGGTGGTTGGGGCCTGGGACAGAATTTGCTATGCTCTGAACCATTTATTTCAAGATTTCAAAATGAGAACTCACACAGATTCGCAAAAGTAAAAAGGAATTTTATTCAGAGTGAAGCAATGTAAAGATTAAAGAAGAATTAACTGTCAAGGTTTAACAATGGACTACTCAAATTGCTTGAACTACACACTGGGGTCTTTTTTATGTGATCTAAAAACCAGGGGGCTGGTAACTAAGGAGAACAATTTGGGTAGTTCTCTATTTGGATTGATAGATTAAGATGTATATTCATTTATGCTACTGAACATGTATATTTTCATAATTCATTTTATAAAACATCATATGAATACTAAATTATTCATATGCATAAGATGGATAATAGGAAATTATCCCTAAAAATTCACTTGGAGGAAATTATTTATCTTACTGAGTGAGCACCAAAATCCAACTCACGTTGGCTCAGCATTTCTATGGTATGTATTCAGATATACTGGGGATGTGTTTGAACAGAAACTATATGTTTGATTGGTGTTAGGACCAGAGAAAATTATACTACTGTGTAGAAAGGATTGTATCTGTACTCTAATGCAGCTTGTGGTCCAAAATGGCTAGGATCATTGCTTAGAAAAGGATGTATGCACATACTAGCTGAAAATGAAGAAATAAAGCTACTACATGCTAAGTGCGTTACAGCAAGGGAAAAGGTATCACCAAAATAAAATAAAGTCCTAGGCTAAACTGTCACCCACACCAGCATGCCTCCACTCTATTATTCTTTCTTTATGTTGGATTATGATTTTTTAAACCAGTTCACACCTACTTTTGAGTATTTCCAGCTCATTGCTTTGATACTTTGGTTATCTTTGAATTCCATTTTTAATTTTTAGCCTAAATTATCTTGGGACTATAGAGATGGCTCAGTGTTTAAGAATGCATACCACTCCTGTGAAGGACCAAAGTTTGATTTCCAGCACCCACATCTGGTACCTCAAAACTGCCTGTAACTCAAGTTCCAGAAGGGTACAATGTCTCTGTCCTCTGTAGGCACCTGCACTCACATGAATATATGAAAACTCAGACAAACAGACAGACACACAAACACACTTAAAAAAACTGAATTTATAAAAATAGTTTGGTTTTGGATTTGCAAATTTCTACCTCTCTATAATCACAAAACTCTAATTCACCAGTCTTCAGGATTTTCAACAGAGGTTTAGCATTTTTCACAGACCTTCTAATTCACATGTCTGAATTTTGTTCTCCAGAAGTAAGGCTTTGAATATGCCCAGGCAAGATTGATGTGTACTGAGAAGTTTCTCTTCCTCTATCTCTGGATACACTTGGATGTTAAGCTTTAGTAACTGTCAGATGATTACTCTCTTGTTTTCTAGAAAGTCTAGTACATAAATTCCTCTACCCACAAATCAAGTAAAACTGTGACTAGTTTCAGTCGTGGTTCTAGAGGTCAATATTTGATAATTATCCTAATTCCAAGTGGTTGCTCTCAGTTTTTTTTTTCCATGAATTTTCTTGTGTAAAATGATTTGCCTATAAGTAAGATTTTATATTCAGCCTACTTCAAGTGCCTTTCACCACAAATTTAATTTAGGCTTGAACTTCTCTACATTCTCTGTATTCTGTTGTAAACAAAGGCAGTTATTTTGAGATAATATAGGCAGCTATTTATATTATTTAAAGGTTTACTTCCTCCTACACAAAATTTGTGAGCTTGGTCTCAGGAGCCAGGAATGAGAACAATGGAAATCTCTCCATGTAGCACGAACTCTTAAAAGTTGAACACTCAGTGGACTAGGAACAGCAGCTTCATTTGCCAATCTCTTGACCCTTCTACTATGGAAAATGAATAGTACCAGTCAGAGTAAGGTGTATTGAGCTTGCTGCAGTCTTCTCGAAATGCTGCACCTAATGAGGATTTCTCCTCCACCATTGAGGACTGAATGTTGGATGGACACCTACATACATCAATGTCACTTGCTCCAGGCTTACCTTTAGTCATAGGTTGATGGAGCATGGATAAGAAATGTGAAGGTTCTGGGGGCTGGAAAGATGGCTCAGTGGTTAGAGCACAAGCTGTTCTTGCAGAGTATGTTAGTTCAGTTCCCAGCACCCACATGGTGGCTAACAATCATCTGTAACTCCAGTTCCAGGGGATCCGATGCCCTTTTCTCACATTCAGAGGCATTGCAGGACACAGGTATACTTACATACGTGCAAATAATACACTCATAAGTATAAAATAAAAATAAAAAGGAAACATGACTGTTTTTATCCTGGTGGAAGAAATTGCAAGATGGGATGAGAAAGAACCCTACACTAGCCCAGACTATACTCCCATTCTCTGGACTGGGATGGGATGAGGAAAATAATCTTGTTTTAATCAGCATAGAAATTTTATTTTCTGGATTATTACTTTTAATTAGTATATATTTTCATTCAGGTACTAAGAAACTTCCTGAACCCTGTTTTTGTTTTATGTCTACCATGTTTTACTTTAGTTCAGATTTTGCTTTACATTGCACACGTATGTTCATCACTCAAGAAATGTCTGTATACCCAATTTAGCTTATCTTCCTTCAAGACTAAAGGCAAAGATAAAACTATAACCTTAAACTTGAGTAACACTGAATTCTAAGAAGAGCAGGGCCTGGCAGTAATTATTTTATAGGAACAAGATCGATCCCCTCATTTTCCGATATTAGATTTCTACTATCTTACAAACCTAGAACTGAGACAATGACCAACCTGATCACAGCTTGACTAGGATTGCTTAATTATGCATGACTCTTGTCTCTTGTCCTAATTATTTTCTGTAAAGCTCATGTCAATACTGAGAAGATTAACTTGGCATTACTAAAATTTGGGGCTCCGTCCAGCACATTAAATTAATTTCTCTGTTTTTCAGAAATGTTGAGTTCTTCATTTGGCAGGACAACATCAATAACCCAGGCTCAATTTGGAGGCTGCTAGAGTCAGGGATATTGACCTAAAGTTATAGATAGATTTTTTTTCATTTGCTTTTTTTCCCTTGGGTAGTTTACAGGGGGTTTATTAGGTGAGTGCATATTAAACGTAGCTTTAATTTTATCAAGGAATGAGATAGTGAACATCTTCAGCTTGCCATACAAGAAGTCATTCTTCCCAGGCTCTGTAGTTTCTCCAAAGTTAACATATATAGCATTTTTCCACATCTTTTTAGACAGTCTTTTATGTAGCACAGTATAGCTACTAACTCAGTATATAAACCATGATGGCCTCTATCTCACTAGTTTTCTGGATTTGCCTACAGAATGTTGAGATTCAGGTGTACATCACCATGCCTAGCTTCTTTTCTGTCATTGCCCTCATCATGGTTGCTCTTGTTTAGTAAACGTTTCTATTAATGTTGTAGAAATAAAACAGCAGATATAAATGTATAAAAGTGTTAAAGTATATAAAAACTACATTATAACAAAAATAACTTAGTCACTACCATTCATTACTTGATAGATCATAGCACTTCAGCTTCTTATTCATCACAGTACAATACTCATTGTGATTTATAAACAACATTGTCTGAAATACCTTCCCAAAATTGTCTGGTGGTCATTGAAGGAAGAATAACCTCCAGATTTTTACAAAGAAGGCAGAAGACTTGTGTTACTTCAGAGATTAGAGTAAGATATATTTTTGAATCTTGAAGTTACTCTAGTAGGCCAGGATCCCCACCTCTTCAGTCCTGCTAATCTATAGGGTATGTCTTCTAAGACCCCTAGTGGATGTCTGAGACTGTGAATAGTACAAAGCTCTATATATTAGTTTTTCATATATACATATATACACATATATGATTATAAAATTTAACTTACAAATGTTGCACAATAAGGCATTAATAATAGCTGATACATTAACACTTATAAAAATATGATAATAAAATTGTGTGAATATAGTCTTTCTCTACTAAAGTAACTTACTGCTTTGTAGAACCTAGAAACTTCAACATACAGCTTTTTCTCTTTCATTAGTTAGTGGAGAATTTCCATAATTTCATTCATAGGCAGTTTTCAATATTTATTTGCCATATTCAAATTGTTATCATCACTGTTTTTATATTTTTTGATTCTTGTTTAGTAGAGTAAGGGTTCCTTAGCACATGCACTATGATATCCTCATAATCCACATGATAAAACATGACTATTAGGTAAGAAATGGGTGGATAACATAAACAGTGTTGATGATACTGACAATAGGATTACTTATGTCCGGGGATAGAGGAGAAAAGAACATGTAACCCTGCTTCTAAGAACAGAACAAAATTTAAAGCATGTATTGTTTATTTTGGGAAATAAATATTTAATATTTTGGAATACAGCACATTGTAGGTAAATAATATGTCAGTATTCTAAACCATGGAAAAAGGGGTATTACTGTAAATTTTACAAGGTATTTGAAATAATAATCTGAAAATCTATGTATTTAGGTATTTCTTTTCCAGTTCTAATACCAAACTTACGGCCTGGTACAATCTGGACAAGCACTCTATAACTGAGCTGTCTTTAGCCTACAAAGTTAGGCATGTAACTCATATTTGTAAAGCATTATGCCCCTTTTTAAGAGAAAGAATCTACGACATACTTGAGAGCGTCCATCATTCTTGTCTCCAAAATCAATAGCACACTTCCAAATTTGGCTCCCACCTTAGGATGGACACTTGCCCTCTTAAACCACAGTTGCACCACTTTCCAAATTCTTCAGTTGATTTCTAGGAGTGAGAAACCCCTTAGGCTTTCTTTCACATGTTGGAGTTTTAGATGAACCTGGTCTTGCACTCAGGATATTTTTTGTATTGTTACAGTGAAGAGCAGGTATCTTTAATGACACTAATCTCTTTAAAAATTAGAGCCTCATTTTCAGCACATGACTAAGCTGCAATCTTAAGCTTATTAGGAATATGTTCCTCTTTAAACTAAGTATTTTTGTCCCTTTTGTTGTTCTTTTGCCATTATATTGCACATATAAGTGTGATCATTAATTACTGTCGCATAGACTCAATACTATGCTATCTTGAAATTTGAAATGCTAAAGAAATTAATTCATTGATTTTTAATTCAGCCTCAGAAACGATCTAAGGACATGGGCAAAATTAAGACAAATTATTTTCCAAACTATTACAGGAAAGTCCTTGAGCCCAATTGCTAATAGGGTCTTTGTTCTAGTCTGTACCATCGTGAACTGTATCTCCACCATTCCTTTTAATCCCAAAACTTCTATTTTTTTAAGATCTCATTAGGGATTCCAATTAACTTTTGGATACAGTGTTAAATAGCTTTTTCAGCCCGAATTTCCAAGCCACATGATGATCACAACAACACCCCATTTCTCAGCCATCAATTCAGCATTCCTTACTTTCCTGTTGCTATGACAAAATACTGTGACAGACAACTTAGAGAAAAGGATTTAAGTTGGTTTACAGTTTCAGAGGAGCAGCCTCCATAGCAGTGAAAAAGTCAAGGCTCTAGGAACAGGAACCTGAGTGATCATATTTTCATTTCCTCACAGGAAACAGAGAGAATAACAACTAAGGTAAGGCTTTAAAACCTCAAAGCCCCCCACCCCCACCCCCATGATGTATTTTCTCCTGAAAGGCTCCATAGTCTAAAAGTTCTCTAATCTCTCCAAATAGTGCCACCAGTGTTTTCAAAGATATGAGCCTATGGGAGACATTTCTCATTCAAACCACTACAAGTATAGTATTTCTTCCAATAAGATATCAAGGATCTTACATTTTGTTAAGCTTTAACTTTACTTTTCAAAGTCCTTAATGTGTTGGAATGAAAGCACTGAATTATTTATTGTGTGACATTATTTAGGGTATAAACATTTCAGAAGGATTATGTCTGTGATGTACCAATACGTATTGCAGGAATGATTATAGAAAGAGCATGTAAATTAATGAAATTTACTTGGGAAATCACAGATCATGACTATTAATAATCAGATACATACAGATTAAAGAAGCATGCACCAACACCTAAGTGTTATTAACAAAAACAATGAGTCTTTCTGTAAGAAACAGTATATCTTAAAATGAAGTGGAGATCTTTTATAAAGGTTAAAAACTCATTCAATTTTTATGTCTTACAGGGTTTATACTGAGTTCAATATTGTATAACTGTATTAATTCAAATGTGAACCTAAAAATTTACATTCAGTTTTGAAAGAGATGCATCTTAGCTCTAAAAAACGTTATTGAATATGTCAATGTTGTTGTAATGAAATGGTTCATCTAAGTATGTAGTAGAAGGGGCAGAAAGATTGTAAGAGGCAGAGCTTATACTGAGTTCAATATTGTGTAACTGTATTCATTGAACAGCAAACCTAAAAATTTTACAGCCATTTTTTAAAGAGATGTATCTTTGCTCTGGAAATTGTTATTCAGTACATTAAAGCTGTAATGAAATGCTTCTTCTAAAAAATTTAAAAAATTAAAAAAAAGAATTCTCACAGTTTCCTAATATTCATTATTTTAAAACATGCGGTCTTTTGAAAATATTTTTGAAATATTATTTTGCTGTGTGGGTATTAAGACAGATAAAATAGACCTGAATCCTCTGATGAGAGTACTGATGGAAGACCATTGTAGATAACTATAAATACTAACCTTTTTGTAGTTACTATTTCATTGTCTGGCTTTTGATTTCAGAAGTGATGAATTAGTGAAAAACCCTTGTAAGAGAGAATCATCTTTTGGAACATGATCATTTGGAACAGCAGCCTGGAAAAGAAAGTTGTAATAACTTTTTCAATGGCAAGTACTTCAAGTTCAGGACCTCTGGCTTTTGGTTGGGTCATTGACTGTGGCACCATCATAGAACTGTGGGTTTTAGGACTGTTGAACTCAAAGAATAAGGAGCATAACTTCTGAATGTAGTCTTTTTTGTGTGAATTACAGTATATTATAAAGGACAGAAAATATCTCAGTTATCAATCTATGACCTAGGAAATATAAATGATGAACACTGAAAAAGCAGTAATAATTCTAGAAATGTATCACTCTATGTCTTCATCCCATTTAAGAAAGACCTGAAAGGAAGAGATTTCATTCTTCTTTCAGTAAATTTCCCCAGTGGGAAGTCTGTGGGATGCTGATGCCAATGACTAGCCAATAATCTGATAATGGTGATGTATATAAAAGGGTCTAAATATGAATTTCCTAAAACAACTAAGAAAATGATTAAAATACAATAATTATGAAAGTTTCACAAGATTTTTGAAATTCATACATATCTCTTGGGTTTTCAAATGTAATGGAGTATAGATACTAAAAGTATTCCCTTGCAATGTCTTGGAGCCTCAAACTCAGAACACCAACAAATTACAATACACCATTGTATGGGTTAGAAAAGGCATTCTTTGATGGGTGAGCAGTGACAAAGAAAAATCCTGAAGAGTAGAAGGTTGAAGGAATGAAAGTTGTTACTCTGTGAACTGAATTAGGAAAAGACAGATCCTTCTGAGTGAAAAAGGACAGGCTTTAGGAAAGTCAATGCCATTAAGAATGTCTCCCTTCCTTCCCTTTTCAGAGTCAAAGACTCTGAAAGAAGTGCCCATGGTAGGTGGAATATGGAGGTCTCCAAGTTGGAGAGGAGCATGTGAGCTAAATTTCAGTGTCTCTCTGTGCACATGATGGTGCAAATCTTCTGTGCAATAAAGAAGACAGATACCTGTCCAGTGCCAGTGTGGCCTTATTGAAACTTAACTCTACTAAAGCTATTCTTCTCTTCCCTCCACATGAGTATATGTAAACCCAGGAAAACATGCTGAAAAGTTTAGGCTTTACACATAAGAAAATTAATCTGTTGTGTTTTTTTTTTCTTTTCGGTTTACTTTGCAGTTGACACAATTACCAATGCACAATGATGGATTGGGAAAGACATCAAAGCAATAACTCTGTTTTGAACAGGGTGCTTTTTATCCTATATCAGGTCCAAAACCTTGAATTGGAAGTGACCCCTCCATTCCCAAAGCAAGAGAATGAGCAAGAGCAAGAATGGTATGCGTTCTTGCAGTTATTCTGTCAGTGTCTTGAAAATCACCATAGGAATTGATTCCAAATGGAAGAAAGGAACTCAGTGCTCACAGCCACTGATTTCCTGGTGAGGGCAGTGAAAACTTTCAGTGTAATGCCTGTTGTGTCAAGGGTTCTTTTTTTATCCATTTGTTTTTCCTATGAACATCAGTTTTTCAAGGCTCTAATAACTATGATGACTTTTACTCAGTATAGTCTGAGTTTGGACTATTGACTTGGTTTACACATTGTTCACCTAATACTTTACAGAAACTATTATGCGTATTTGTGACAGAGACTGTAAGTCTTGGGAAGCCCCAATGCTTGAAGATTTGTGGTCCCTACTCTGAGAGTTAGCAAAAATATTTATTATGAGACAGAGAGATGTGAGATGCTGAGGTGTCTAAGACAATTGTTTTCTCACTTAACCACCACAGCAGTGTCCGTCAGGTCACTTCACACCCTGGAAAACAGATCAGTGCTTTGCAGGTGAAATTGTTTATGACACTAGTACTGTAAATCACACTATCTCCAAGGCAGGTTTGTAATTCTCTGAGGATATTGCAAAGCAGCAATATAATTCTTAGGGGCTTTGCATGGGTGAGAATTGCCTGCATCAAAGTCACCCTGAGTTTTCCCAAAGCAGATGGAGCCAGGAATGCTGAGACTGGCATATCAGTGCATGAGTACATACCTTCCCAGGCACTTTACACTATGAAGTGATGGTACTCCTATTGATCACATCCCATACCTGATTACCCCATTCACCCCATTCATATACACTATCTACCAATACAAGCACACTAATAGTGTTAGAATTTTCCTGGTTATCTTATTGATATCCCCTATCAATTACACCATATTAGAGATGGAACAGGGATCTTCATGTTTACTCTGTTTGCATTCTGAATTCAAATACACTACTATAATGAATGTTCTGTGGTCTTTGTTTTTATGATATGAATATTGTTTTCCAATCACACAAATCCAATGATGGACACTGACTCTGTTTTTTTTCTCCTTTGCATACTTGGGCCAATGGAAGCCATATATTAACATTGTGAATATATTCCTTTGGCAAACTGAATCCTCTGTCTAGTTTCACCATTGAGATGAGGATACAACATCTTGATGTTTAACCTACTCATGTTCTGTGCCTAGCTATATAGTTACACTTATGTTATAAGGAGGCCCTTCTTTGCCCTGTTTCCATTCACTTTCCATTTGCACCATTGCAGATATTACACAGGATGTTGCACTTTTTCTAATTCACAGCACATTCCTAGCTCTACAGTGCCCTGATGATGCAGTTGTTTTCTTTTTCAAATTACCTGTCCATGTACAAGAACCACACTGATTACACAGGGCTGCTAATTTGGGGGAATTTCTTACTTCATTCCCACAACAGCAAATACCTTTGTTATCTGAAAATGCTCCTGTGTGTCCTCATTATATGATATATCCAGCTAATCAAGCACAATAATTTGGGATTCCTCTTATTTGCCCAGTTCATGCCAGCTATCTATTTAATCCTCTGAGTGGATGATATGGGATCTCTTTCTATAGTGTATTCAGTTACATAGTGCACTGACAGCAAAAGACTCCAACTGTGAGTCATGTTTACCTCTATGAAGTTACTCCACCTGGCTCAGGTGCAGAGTTTGACTTTGCTCTGATTATGTCCCTTACAACTGAACTGATAGAATGAGAGTGTTCCTGTTCCTGCCATTTAGTCTTTTCTTTCTAGTTACCATAGCACTCTGATGATGTGGTTGTCCTCCCTTTTGAGTTATTTATGGTCCATGGACAATTACATGTCTTTCCTGAAGGCATATGGTTCTTCCTACTGGTCTCTTCCCTAGGCTGGTACTCTCCATTCATACTCTTCTTGTTGTGCTCTTCCTTATATATTCTTCCTTCTTCACTCATGAAACTTTTCTTGTGCCCTCCTAGGCTGCCTTCTCTCCTCACTCATGTACATACATGTACCCAGGAAGAATGAATTTATTCATCATTTTTACACAAAAAATCTACCTCTACAAAAACATCCAGAGTAATGTTTCACCATGTATCTTGGCACTATGGATCAGATAACAGAGATATTAAACATCATTTGATAATATCTGCAAAATATACCACCCACGCTAATGTGGGGCTGATACATGATTTGGAAAATGTTGCATAAGACTGTCCTCCAGGCATAACTTGGTATTGTCCTCTTGATCTCATTACCTGAGGGAGACCAGCACAAAATTGGACCCATTAACCTTCTGTCATGGAGATGGGAGGAAACTTACAACGCTCCACCACTCCGCAAATTTTATAAACATTAACTCTTTCTGGGGAAGAGGGACTTATGAGTCCATGGCCCTGCTCAAGGATTTATAAACAGTTAAAGGTTGCTAAGAGGAAGGACTGATAAACTGACATCCATCTCATAATTTACAGGGATTTAGCATTTGCTAGAGGGAGGTTCCTCCAAATTCCTAGCCATTTCCAAGAATTTACAGTGAATAGTTACTCAGATGCAGATTTGCTTCTCCAGTGATAGAGCCAGCACATATTGCCCATGCTCATTTTAAGAGCCACATCACATTCAAGCTCTGTAGGAAATAGCTATAAAACTGACTGGTTTACCAATCCACACTTGAGTGGCATTGTCTCTTTGTTTCTCTCATTGATGCTCCATCTGAAGTGAGTAGATATTTGTTCATGTCTTCTTAAAGTTCACACAACAGAAGGTATATGAAGGCGGACAAAATAGCCACTATGCGAGAAAATGTGAGTGAATTCATATTCCAATCAATTGATGGTGTGAATGATTGAAATATTGGCATCACAAATGACAAACTCTTGGGCTGGGATAATGCTATTTTAGGACATCTTGAGTATACTGTCAACTGGCTCCTAACTCATGTTCATTTGCCCTGAAAATTTGCAAACAATTTATTGTGTGTGCACTTATTGGGCATGCTCTTAAAATGAGCATACTGAAAATTTTCTATGTGAGTAGCCATGAAGTCATGTGGGTCTTATGAGTTATGGTATGTAATGAAAAGTGAGTGATATGGTTATCTTGGAGGTCATCAACAGCTACAGAGTTGGGTAAAACCTTCTCAGTGGGAGGGAACACATTGATATCACTTTAAATGTAGCCTAATATACATGAGTAAAGATGTCATAGATCCTAGAGAAAATCACTTCTGTAATATCCCTTGACAAATGTCATTTCTTACTGTTTGCTAAATATGGGTTCTTATATTTAAAGGCAAATATACCACTCACCACTCATCAAAAAAGTTTCGTTTTGAAACAGTTGGAGACTATTACAGAGTTCTACAACTGGTCACACACAGAGAATTGGTGTCTAAATGATGCCCAGCCCTAAATGACACATCTATAATTGAGCCTCTACATCTAAGGCTCATGGAATATATTGGAATGAGGGTAGAGAAAATATTAATGAATCTCTCAACTCTCTCAGTGCAGCTTCCTCATGCAATAGTGGAAAATGCAAACAGAAAGCCAAATCTAGCCAAAGCATAGAAAATAATAGACTGCAGAGTATGTGTCTCTGAATAGGACTCCTATATTAAGCTTCACCCACCAACAACTTAGGAACCACTGCAGAAGAAGTAGTAGAAAGATTGTAAGAGCCAGGGTTGGTATGTGATCATAAGGAAATAGAGTCTTTCAGGCCACTAGGAACTTGTTCATATGTACTTACTGCTACGGTGTTAACATGGACAAGACCCATGCAAATTAAAACAAAACCCAACATAGAACTTGGGAAATGGGAGCAGGCCCAAATCTTGCCTAAAGAACTATCAGCGGCTGGTTACTACTGGGTTGAGGGACAGTTGATAGACTGCGGGAGATGAACTTGCACTACAGAGCATCTGGGTATACAAAATTGACTTGATAGGCCTTAGTATATGACTGAATGCATGGAATATAGTGGAGGAGCCTATGGAGGGGTCCACATAGGGAAGAATGTGTATAGATGTTTAATATGTTTTATATGAAATGCACAAAAATTCAATAAAAATATATATTGATAAAACTGTGTATGAGTCATTAATGTTTCTATAACTCATCAATAGAATATAGATGGTGCTGTGACTGTTATAGGCCAATTAAATGTACTTTGGATTTTTGTGAAACATCTAGACAATCCACAAGATCTGTGTATATAATATTAACAGTCTAGCTGCATAATCATGTAAGATAAAGCTGTTTAATTTCAGAACATATAATTGATAATATAGACGTTATTCTTATTCTGAGACTATTGGCTGTATTGTAAGCTTTTCAATAGATGACACTGCAAGTCGAGATTCTTCTGCAGGGAGATAGCCCTACTGAGATGCTAAGCCAGTGAAAGATATGTGGGTGACAGCAGTTGGGTTTCAGGTATCTTAGCATTGCCCTGACGTGTGATCACTGTATGACTTCTCATTAGTTGTGACACAATTAATTTGGTTTCTCAGTCATTAGAAATAATGTATCACCTTAATGTGAGGGAGCGTGTCAAAAATAATCAAGCACAAATCTAACTGTAACTCCAACATGAGCGATCAGTATTATTCAACGGGCCTGTATTTAAAACCTCCGTGGTAATGAGGTATTGATAATGGGCTGTTGTGATTGAGGATTTGAGGTATCAAGAGAAGGCTTCTTTAAACAGGTGATTATTCGTTTTCTAATGTGTTTGATTTAAGCAACTATAGGTTACCTTTTGGCCATTTTTGAGACAGGGTCTCCCTGTAACCCCAGCTGGTCTGAAACTCACAATATAGACTAGGCTGGCCTTGAACTCACAGAGATCTGCCTGCCTCTGCCTCCCAAGTGCTAGGATTAAGGCATGAGGTACCACACCCGGTGAACTTTACATATTGTGGTAGTCCATACTGTAGCTGAAGTTGCACCTGGGGCAAAAACTTCTCATTCTTAGGATTTGAAAATGCCACATTGATAAGTCCCATTAACTCCTTTGAGACCTGTTGCTCAATTGGTCCCATATTAACATTTTTAGATGGGAATAGTGTTCAATAATCAAAGAACTGTATGTATGATACCATGTACTATGCACCTGTGATTTGTTTGCTATCCCTCTGGAGGAAAATATGACCAGAGAAAAGAATCATAATTCCAGTGAAATTTGGGATAAGCAATGGACTATAGCTTGGAATTTGAATGTGCCCAATGGGACCATGAACCATTAGGCCTGGTCTCCAGGGTGGTGTTTTATGACATTATGTGAGTCCTTAGAATGCTAGGCTTCACAAGGTAGGGGGATGTAGTTAAGTCATTGTCACTTTACATTTAAAAGGGCTTATGGGACTTTGGTCTGTCTTTTGGCTTCCTGGCTGATGAGTGATATGTTCTACCATACACTTCTGCTGATGTGTTGCGTCTCCACAGACCCAAGAAATTGAGGCTACTTGGTCAGAGTCTACAACGTACAAAACTATACACCCATACAAACATTTTGTCTTTTAAATTAATGTCCTTAGGATTTCTGTTATGGTAATGGAAAGCTGACTAACATACTATAAAAAGAGATCATTATCCTTAATGGGAAGTTTGGAAATGGAGACAGGGAGATAGCATATTTACAGGGAAAGGAAACTCATGGGTTAGGAGTTTATGAGAATAAAGGTCTAAGGAAGGGCACAGGTCAATTTGGAAGTCCATTTGTCAATTTGTAACTTCAGAGGTAATGGTCTGAGACTATTTTGCCCTTCACTTATATAAGGTGCACAGAGTGAATAAAAATGCCGCTGAATGCTCTGTTTTAATTTCTACACCTGGGCTATTTGTAAAGCTATATGTGAAACTTAGAGTCAGGGTCACTATCAGGATATTGAAGGGTATAGAAATAGGCCCTGGATGATATAGTGAGAATTATTTTGTAAAGAGCCTATGTATAGCAGTAATGTACAAACACATGTGTATATCAGTAATGATGAAGGCATAGTGGAAAGCCATAGTGGAAAGTGACATAAGCCCAATATATTCGAACCACCATTGTGTATATTGCATTGTTCCCTGAAGTACTGTGTTAATAGATGTTAAAGGTTGGTGTATAGTAAATACACATGGGCCACAGCTAATGAGGACAAGTTTGATGTCTAGAAACTTCATAAATGAAGTCTCCTGGTTCATGTCCCAAATAAAGAAGCCTGGGATATTAGAGTTCTAAAGGCATTGTGTACTTGCCATTAGCAAAGGTAGGCAATGACAATGATCAGCAGGAGGCCTGTCCATAGAAGGTGTAGTTAAGTGTGTTGCTGTAATATCAGTGCTGAAATATAAATTTCCATTAAAATGTTTTAGGAAAGGAGATGTGTGAAATTGGGGTAAGTGGGAAGGAATTAACTGAAGTCTACCATATAGAGTCACCTTGTAAGGATATCTCCTGGATGGCAAAAATAATTTTGCTTTCTTCCATTTTTCTGATCTAATGGCTGCACAGTTGGTTAATATCGAAGAATTAATAAACACATTTCATCTTGTCTATTACATTCTGGGCAACCCTAAGTATCAGATGGACAGCTTCATACTTTCTCAGTTGGACCAAAAAATAATGTCTACTCATTGTGGAAGATGAGCCAGAAGCATAGTAGTATGCCACCACTTGTCTCTGAGAGCCACACTGTATGGTATTAACACTACCCTAGGCAAAATAAAAGTACCTTTCTGCATCAGAAAACTGACAGAACGGGGGCTCTCTAGATTACTGCTGTGAATAGTGAACTTTCACCTTTCCAATAGCTGCATGCAAGGAACAAATATGAAGAATTCACCTCCTCTTTGGGTTTGAAAAGGCATATAGCATGTGGATTAACTAAATACTGAAGTTATCATTTCCACTTAACTAAAGGGAGTTCTGCAGCTATGCCTAGTCTCTTTGTTCTGACACTTCTGGACACAAGGTGTGGTATGGATTTTTGCTCACGGGCTGATTAAAGTGAAAGCGGATCACAAATGAGTCTCTGGAAGGACCAAGATCTATTGTTTGAGAGGTGTACATGTGTTTGGCATTTGAGGAAGATTCATATTCCAAAAAGTTGATGGAATATGAGTTAAAACTGTGAATATTCTAGACTACAAAGACAGAATTTATGGGAGGCAAAGCCTTCACACAAATGTAAGACCTTAAAATACCCAGAGGCAATGTGTATTGTATAGTTTTGGGACCTCCATACAAAGGGGTTAATTTTTATATGACCTTATGTATATGTTTGAGTAGTATAGGTAAATGTTGAATTTATTCTTCTAAAAACGTAGAAATACTTGGAAAATGTTGAGAATTTTGGAGTTTCCATCCTACCCTGAGAGTGAGAGTTTTACTGAATGAGGAATCAGAAGGTGTCCAAGAACTTTATCGTCTTTCAAGAATACACCTCTCTTCTTTCACCCCCATCGAAGATGTGGAGTATATGAATATGAATGTTCTGCTTGGAAACCTCATGCGATAATTTTTAAGAGTTCATGGACACATGCAACAGTAGGCATTCTGTAAAACATTAATTGCAAGCCCTGCCTGCAGGCTACTGAGCTAACCCGTAGATAATCCTGTGAATGTGCATTGCGTACGCTTAAAGGAGATGGAAAACAAATGTTTGGTATCTGATATTGATGGAACATATTGAGTAGATCTATTGACACAAAAAAATCACCAGATGCAGATAAAATGTTATTAACAGTTTGTGAGAAAACTGAACCTTTGTGGATGGGATACATGCATTGAACTGGTAGTAATCTATGCTTTATCTGCCTTTAGCTCTGACTGGGTAAGGAAAATTGAAGAGAGAGATGTTAGGAACTACAACACAAGTTTTTAACTACTGAAATTTCTAGGCCTGAGCCCAGCTATGTTTTTGTTACTCATAGATTCTTCTTGACAGTTTTAATGGGAGGTAGAAGGTCCATAAGCTCCACTACTGCAAAAGCAGAAAATGCTATTGAACTTGTTTTGTTTCTATTTGTCATAGGACCAAAAGTGAAGATTGTGTTTGTTTCTACATAGATTTGAGATGGGAAATCTACATGGGAATTTAGTTAATACATTATATCATAACATAAAATGCCACCGAAATGTTTTTTTCTTTTAAAGGGAATTGCTATCTAAAACAACTCTGACCTGTGACCTAATAGCTAAAAGTTTTAGGAAACACTGATTATTTTGTGGGCTCCAATAGCTTATGAGCATAGCACGTGGACAATTGGCCTAGGCAGTAGGCTGGGCTTTAAGGGGACACTGTGTTCCTAGAGGAGGAAGTTAAGTGGTTCCTATTGTCAGAGGTCAGCAAATCTGTGTTTTCGTGTCAGGGTCTTACTCCACAGGCCTGATTGGCCTATAAGTCACTATGTATTTCAGGCTGGCCTCAATCTCCAGGCAGTGTTTCTACCTCAGCCTACAGAGTTCTGAGATTATATTCGTGAACCACTACACCAGGCTATCCAGGTAAGTTTTTTAGTTTCTTCTGTTTCTCCCAAAGTTCTACAGCCAGTGAGAAGTCAGAATCCTTATTTTCAATAAGCAAGGGAAGTCTCACAGTTCATGGGGAAAAGACACTAGTACTTCAAAGAAGACACTTTTAGGTATAGATTTTTTATTAAGAGCAGGTTTTTTAAAACAATTTTATTTATTATTTTCATTTTATGTATATGAGTATATTGCCTACTGATATGTAAGTGCACCTATGCCATGCAATGCCCATGGAAGTCAGAAGAGGGCATGTGATTTCCCTGGAACAAGAGTTACAAATGATTGGTAACTGCTATGTGGGTACTGAGAATCACTGAGACTCAAACCCAGCTCCTCTATAAGAGTATCCACTGTTCTTAAGGGCTGGGTCATATCTCTAGCCCCTGAAGAGCAGGTTTTGATGACAGTCACCTTCTAGACCATTCCAATGGACAGAATTTGATTTCATAAACATCTTGCTCAAGAAGAAAATAGTTTCATGAAATCAGTCTTTTGAACCTTAATACATCTTACTTGCCATAGAAAATGGAAGTGAAGGTCTTTAAGAATGAGCCGGGCATGGTAGCGCAGGCCTGTAGTCCCAGCATTTGGGAGGAAGAGGCAGGTGGAGCTCTGTGAGTTCAAGGACAGCATGGTCTACATAGTAATTTCCAGGATAGCTGGAGCTACAGAGAGACCCTGCTTCAAAAAAAATTTCAAAAGAAAAGAAAAAAAATCAAAAAAAAAAAAAAAAAAGAATCCACGCTTGACAATGTTTTCCTAAAATCCAAGAATCCTTAATAGGTTTGCAGTGAAGTCTTGAGCTTTACACTCAGAGGGCAGAACATCAAACACTCTTGGCTCTCATGGTACATATCTTATGGTAGACTAGAGGAAAGTGCCCAAACATCAGCTATGTGGTCTGGACCCTCATTGCTGCTATGCTGTTTGTATGCTACAGAGCCTTGGGAGACATGGTTACTGACTCAGGGCTTTGGTGGCCTCAGCTGTAAACAGAGACCATGAGACATTCCTGCTCCCTTTACCTCATTTGTCCTCTTTCGGCAGAAATGCTTTCTTAGGAAAAGACTCAGCCTGATGATTATAAATCTTTAGTACAAATTTGAAATAATAGTTTATAACCTTCTATATTTATTTATAGTTACAGAGGTTGATGGATATCCAATAATATAACACAAGGGGAGACCAGATCTCATTTCTCCTTCTTCTACTTTTACTGTTTTGACCTTTCACATCAGGAAGACTTCCCTCAAGTGAGTCCATCAATACCTTTCACTCTACGTTATAGAGCTAAAATACACAACTATATTATCTAACTTGCCTCCTTGCTTCTCAGTGAATTTTGCTTTGACAAATATTTAGAAAATTTCCCCCTATTATTATAAAATGTTCAAGGAAACTAACCTTTACATTTTTTGTAAAAGATTCTGAGGAAGAAACAAACAATATGAGATGTAGGACTTGTTCACTACCATCTTAAATATAAGCCATACACCTAATAAATCAGAACAAAACAAATTCAGTATACCAGTTCTATTAAGATTAGTCTTAAGAAGTA
This sequence comes from Nannospalax galili, assembly GCF_000622305.1. Lineage (NCBI taxonomy): Eukaryota > Metazoa > Chordata > Mammalia > Rodentia > Spalacidae > Nannospalax > Nannospalax galili. The sequence continues at coordinate 1,003,358 of NW_008348412.1, forward strand.
GCAAGAAGTGCTTGTTCCTGTTCAGCTATAACAGCTATTATTATGATAAATAAATAAGTGGAGTGGCCATGGAACTCAATATAAAGGAATAAGGGCTCTGTCAAGCCAGATAAGTTTGTCATAATAGGGGAGCAGCTTGTCATTTTCAGGTGACTGAAACCGTAACTGTGCCCAGATATTCTGACTTTTCAAGAGATAAAAGAAACCCAGTATTCAGGCAAAAGTTTCTTGAGTTTTAATCCTTAGAACCTAATTAATTTTCTTTTAAGCAAACCTTTCGGGTGTTCATATTAGGTATGTTAGCTGTTACTTTGTGAATTGTGCATTATGGAATAATGCATTTGAGTATAGTAGAGTGACCTCTCTTTCTTAAATATTATTTTGGTGGCAATAAAGGCTCATTATAAAGTGCTGAACTGTCTCTCTTTTTACGTACATCCTACTAGGTCTGTCATACATTCTGAGGTGAGAGGATCTGGTCCTTCACAAAACTTCTGCTATCAAAGGATGCTTTTATTGTGAGGCTAGCCTACTTGATAGGCCCTTGTGTTCAAGCCAACACCAAGTGTCATTGGTACATTCTAACTTCAAACCAGACTTGATTCTTGTGCTCCCCTACTCTCAAAAGCTATATTTACTTCCATGTTGACCCTTGTTAGGCCCTGACACTGATGTAACCACATGCATGATTGACAAGTTCTCTGTGCACATTCATGTTATAGGTTTCCCACTTTCATCAAGGCACTGGTTGACAATGGATTTCTCTCTACAGGACCCAAGCTAGATTGTGTCTTTCTGCAAAATCTCCATTTGTTTCTTCTCAGAAAGGCACAGAAGTTCTACCTTACAGTGGACTGAAGCTTTCTAAAGAGTAAAAAAGCCCATATTGTCTCATTTCCTCCCCTCAGAGTAGGGCTCCTTGCATGCGTGCAAAGGGCATTTTGCAGGGTTCTGGATTAGTTTTTTGCTATACTGTTCATGCATACCGTATTTCATGAGAAAATCACATGCTCAGACAAGTACAGTGCATAAGAAGAAAGCAGTGTCTCTCCAGAGCCTGTTCCCAGGCCCTTTGACTGCAAAGGCTTTGCCAGGCAGAGCTTAATCAAGTCCAAACTCCAAGCTCCACATCAGACAAGAAATTGAGTATGGTAGTTTACAGGAAATGGAGTATTTTACATTGAGCCATAGACACCACTAATGTCCACTATCACATGTACCATAAGGGGACTAACTGACCACTGAGAGCTGCTTACTCACTGTATTTAACCTATGTACTATGGTTTCCCCTACCTTAAGTCAATTTCCCCACTATGCTGTCCTGTGACATATGCAGGTGACTTGGTTTCTGACTACAGCAAGCCATAGCCAGGAGTGAAACAAGCAGCTTTTAAATATTACATAGCTATTTTACTTGTGTGTCAAGGTCTGAGTATAAGTACTGATTCTCTTGCTCTGTCTATCGTAGACATTCTTAATTTCATTGAAGACCACTGGGCTAGGATAAACCAAAGTCCAGGTCACATAAGTTCTTCAAGGAAAGGGAAGATTCAGATGTGTCCTCATCATCATGAGATCAGGAGGAGGTAACTGTATAGTAATGATTCCTAGAGAGGCCATATTGCTACAGAAATGAACAGAGGGTAAGTTCTCTCTCTCTCTCTCTCTCTCTCTCTCTCTCTCTCTCTCTCTC
>NW_008348412.1:1005097-1027272 GCF_000622305.1 Nannospalax galili
TCTCTGAGAAGTGTTTCACAAGACAAGTGTGAATCCCAGCATGCAGGAGGCATAGGCAGTGTGGTCTCTGTGAGAAACATGCCAGCCTGGTCTACATAACAAGTTCCAGGTCAGCTCTGGCTATCTGGAGAACCTGTCTCAATCCACTCCCCCCACCCCCCAAAAAGAAATGTTTCTTGATTACATAAGGAGCTGCAAATGTAGTGAATGTCTTGCCAAAGACATTCCTGTATACACATACACAAAAGTTTCAATGGACCTTATGTGACAAGAAAAGTGTCTTACATTTTTGTAAAAACATCTTCAGAAGAGCAATGAGCATAGCTATGACTTTGTTTCCTTCATTCCAAGGATAATCTTGTTGAGTAAAGGCCATGCCTGGTCTGTCTGCTTCCTCGAAGGCAGAGAGTGGGATTCAGCTGGGAGAAGCAAGAGAGATGAGTCCAGAATGTGGCCTCCGTGATGTGCCCATCTCCTACTGCTTCCATTATCTGCACGACAATTTTTTGTCTCCTCGCAAGGGATAGTAAAATGTGGTTGCCATAGCCAGTATCCCAGTGTCCAGTAGTCACCTGTGCACCAGGGTCAGCTACACCTTGGGGAAGCAGCCTGAGCATGTGGGGACAGTGAAGGAGACAGATGCAGCTGTTTATCAACTATCCTGTACCACTTAGTGTAAGAAGCAACAGTTTATGGGTACAGGCAGGCCTATATTTTGAAAATCAAAAATAGAAAGTTTCATATCCCCCCACCTACAAGTGCAGAAGCCACTGCTTATCTTATGTGAATTCCCTGCACCTATTATGTACATTCTGGCAGTGTGCTGCTATCTACTTCATGGTCTATCCCACTCTCACACTGTCATCACATGCTCGCTTGACCCTTTCCCTCCCATGAATGAAGCCTCCTCATCATAATCCATGTCATTTCCCACCCGCCTCTATTCCTTGCTTCCCATGTACTTCCATGCTCACAGTCTACCAGAATGCAGTCTCTACCTTCTCCCTAAGCTACCCATTCCTACCAGGACCACTGGTCACACCATCCCGATTAGAAACTTCTCCTTGGAAAGCAAGGTCCAATGGTTCATCTTGACTACAACTTCTTTCCCTACATTATACATCATGGGTGTCTCATGGCCATCTTTATCTCAAAATGATGAGCTGAAAGGAGTCAGAATCACTGGCATGGATTTACATGCTTTCGCACGATTGATTAGCTCCCCCAGATCACGGGATATTGGGGTTGTTTGTGGCTAAAGGAAGAGGCCTCTAACACGGAGACATCATCAGTTCTCATGAGATTCTAGCATCTCATAAACTCGAAATTTTGTATACTCTCTAAAAAGTTGATGACGTTGTTGATTATTCTGCATGCCAGCACATCTGCTCTGGGGATGTACTTTGTTGCAGTTGGTGTAGGCCTTTTTGCCAGCCAAGTCCGGGATGTAGGATGTCAGAGTCTTGAGTACACAGGTGAAAACACAGGTGCCAAAGAATCCAAGAGATTGGAAGTATTTCCCTCACTGGTATGGGGTTTATGGAGCTAACTGGATGTTGCAGCTCAACCCTTATGGAGTAGAATATTTTCTGTCTTCAACTTTACCCTGCCAAATTCCTTGTGTGATGGGTTTGAATCAGCTGTCCCTCTCTTATGTTGTGGGTCTCTCAAAATACCAGCTTTTATAATATTCATATGTTCACATTTGTTCCTAATTGATCAGCAAAAACCTTTGTGACAACATAATCTTTGTGACATCATCAGTGTCCATCGGGCTCTGAGTCTTCTTCAGTTTAGAAATGCCCATGATAAGAACTACATAAATTAATGACTATTTCCTCTTTTTGAGGGAGAGCTAACTTAAGACTTCATTTTCACATTCAAGAAATTCAAATTATTTTAACATTGAAGAACAGCTTTAATAGGAAAATGAAGATAACATAGAAACTTGAATAGCTAACTTGCACAAGGATCAGAAACGTCCTGTTCTTTGAAGACTTGGAAACCATTCACTTGTGGCTCATTCTTTCCTCACACATTACTTCAGTCTGGAGTGGCTTGAGTCAAGATATGGCTTAATTTTCCTGTAAGAGATCAAGAATCAAGGTCATTATGCTCATTGCTTAGAGGAAAACCATATTTTTATATGCCATGCAAGCTTGAAGGTACATTATATAGATATCACATCCAAGTCTGAAGATTTTCTTGTTGTTAGAACTTATAGATAGATGAAAATAATCTCAAACTCAGAAAATAATTTTCATCATCTAGCAAAATTTTTCATCAAAGGAAAACTTCTGTCTGTAGGATACAATCTCTGGTTTGAATCAGAAATTAGTTTTAAACAGTCTAAAAGCTCTATTACACCTTATGTAAGTCCTAGTTCAGTTAGACATGCATGAAACCTCCAATAGAGGCTTAATTGTCCTCTACTAACATACTAATCAGACCAGTTCTGCCTCCTTTTACAAAGCCATCTCAGAGTTCCAAATTAGTATTCATATTTCCATTCTTTGATTCTGTTTTTAACTGATTATCTTATGTGCCAATTTATTCAAAATCGGGCACATATTTACACAATAAATATTTTAAGAGAGATTCATATATGCTCATGTATCATCAGTTTAGTTTTTCATTATTTTTCCATTTTGCAGGATGAGTATGTATATGCCCAATTGATTCACTTCGACAATGACTTAATATGTTCAAGGACAGAATTGTGCCACCAAGTCTATTTTGGGTCTTCTATGTATAGTAAATACACCAGTAGATTCTTATAAATTCATTATGTTTAAGCATATATTTTCTAAAACAAGGAATTTCATTATATTTCTAAAAGTGTATAGTGTACTTTGAGCATAATCCCTGTGCTGTTTTACCATTTTTGTTTTCTTGACTTGTAATTTAGGGTAATTGTTTCATTTTTCATTTCTTTACATCTGATCAGGTATTCTCCATTTTTGACAACCATGTTTCTGAAGTTCATTTCAATTTTAAAATTTTTTCTATTGAGCTAAGATTCACATACTACATAACTCAGTATTTTAAATTTTTATGCACATACTTGGGTGCCCATTCACAGTGTTGTGAAACTAACTTTGTTATCATATACTAGAATATTTTTATTGCAACAAAAGATACCTTACACCTGCTTTTGATCAGTTAAAACACTCACTAAACCTTGGAAGAAATTAATCTATTTTTATCTCCATGAGTTTGACTATCCCAGACACTTTATATAAATGGAGTCAGATAAAGTATGGGTTTTCTTTCTGGCTTCCTTCAGTTAACATGATTTCATAATTGTTCCATGTCATAGACAATGTCAATACTTCATTTTATGGTTACAAAATAACCAATTATATGCATGCTTCACATTTTATTTATCCATCAGTTGAAGTATGTATATGCTATTTCTGCTTTTTTTTTCCTTTTTTTTTCTTGTTTTTGTTTTTGATATTGGACCTCTGTGTAGCTGCAGCTGACCTGGAACTTGCTATGTAGACCTGGCTGGCCTCTGTCTCAGAGAGATCTTCCTGCCTCTACCCTCTGAGTGATGGGATTAAAGGCATACCCCACTGCACCCACCTATTTCTGCTTTTTTATTATATAATAAAAGTTATGACATGAATCTTTCTTCATAAATGTTTTGAGAACATGCTTTCAGTTATGTGTATATATGAAAATGCAATTGCTTGATTATGTGGTGAGACTTTGTTTTATGATGTGGTTTTGAACTATTTCTCTGAATTGTGTAGTGTAGTAGTTTGAAACGTTATGTTAGGGGCTGGAGAGATAGCTCAGTGGTTAAGAGCACTGACTGCTCTTGCAGAGGACCCAGATTTGAGTCCCAGCACCCACATGGCAACTACAAATCGTCCTTGACTCCAGTTCCAGGGGAAGCTGAAGCCCCCATTTGACCTCCACATCATTGCATGACATATGCGCACTCACACACTTGCAGGCAATAATACAGTCATACACATAAAATAAAAATAATTAAAAAATTAAAAATAAATGAATGAATAAATAAACATTCACTCAGAGAACTATTCTAAATAACTATTTCAATTTATATTTATATACTTTATGTATTTGATGAAAAATGTTAGTTTACAATTTTCAATGAAAGCAAATATATCGTCTGATTGAACAATGTCAAATGTAATACAGGCATGTTATTTTTTTCTTCCTGGATTTGCTTTTTTAATGTTTTTGATTTATTTATTTTTATTTTATGTGTATGAGTTATACCTACCTGTTTGTATGTAAGTGCCCTGGTGTCATGCAGTATCCTCGGTGGTCAGAAGAGGGCATCAACTCCCCTGGAACTGGAGTGACGGAGGATTGTTGGTGCTAGGATTCAAACCTGGGTTCTCTGCAAGAGGAGCCAGTGTTCTAATCCACTGAATCATCTGTTCAGACTTGAATTTGTTTTTATTCTAAGTTTAAATAGGTGTATGAATACGAGTGGGTATTATAGTTATTATTTAGAATTTTGAAAGCATATTTTTTACTGTGTGAAGAATATGTAATGTGAGATGTATCCTCTCAAAACTGTAGTGTATAGTAAAACATTACTAACCACAGGAAAGTCCTGTGTGGTAGACCTTTAGAAAATCTTCATAGTGCACAGGTACAACTTAATTGAGTCATTATAATAATTGTGTATCTCATCAGTAGAAAAGATATCCAATGTGGAGACAATTTAAGACAAGAGAATTTAAAAGAACACAAATACGTTAAATGTATGCTAAATGTGTCTCAGTATTATGCTTATTCATAAGACTGTTAAAAAAATAAAATCTTGTATTTCTTTTAGAATCAAATATGGTATTGATTCAAATCTAGAGTTTGGTTTCCTGACTGTGAAAATGAAGATTCCTTGGAGTATTGTTCTGCTTTAAATAAGTATCAAATGTGCAAATGTAACATGAATGGCAATCTGAATTCAAATAGTTGAGATTCTGTAACTAGAATTCTACATTTTATTTTTCAATGTATTTTCCATTACTTTACTCAAAATAAACAAGTGTCCAGCACTTCTATGAATGTTAATGATTCGTGTTTAAGTATTATTTATCATACTATCACTTTGATTAATAGTCACTTAGACTAACAGCAATTTATACTCACGCATGTCACTCATATGTACCATAGTGAATCCCTCAATGCTGGCCTCTGCTTTATTCATGCTATTCCTGTTAAATCCAGCCATAGGTGTGATATACTCTGACATCCTTGGCCTCCCTAATAGATTCTCCCTAGATTACTTGACATTAAACTCACGAGATTTCTAACATTCCTTCTTTTAGGCTTGCTTAAATACAGTATATTTAATTGTATTTTCAATATTTTATTACTTTTGTTTTATGTCTATGAATGTACTGCCTGCAAGCATGTAAGTGCAACCGTGTCAGGAAATGCCAGCCAAGGTCAGAAAAGGGCATCAGGTTCACTGGAACTGGAGTTACAGTCAGTTGTTAGCCTCCATGTGGGTGCTGGGAACTGAACCCGGGTCCTCTACAAAAGCAGCCATTGTTCTTGACTGCTGAGCCATCTCTCCAGTTCCCAGTTCTTTAAAATCACAAACTGTAATATAAAGAAGCATATGGAAAAAAAGAAAGTATGGAAGGCAGAACCTTCTTTATGCTTCTTTATATTACTTTGTGATTCTCCAGGGACACTGTAGAACAACACTAAACTTCTTAGAGACTTAAGAGTGGATTTATATTACCTGTAACAAAGTCATCCTCCATATTTCAAACACATGAATGCTGAATCAGGCAGAGCAATGCACGGATAGGTATCTTCTCAGTCATTCTGACAAATTGTAGTACTCTTAATAATTATCCCATTCACATCTGGTTTTCATATTGTTAGGATGGGACACTCATCCTTCTATTTATCCATATTCATATCTATTCCAACGATTCTACTTATGTCGAGAGCTCCTTGTATGTCCCTTGAAATTATCCTCTCTCAGACTGATGTATAGATTAGGTCAAATAGGATTGATCCTTCCCTTTGTGTTGCCATTGCCTATCTTAATTTACATCATGACAGCAACAGTCTACTTTTCTCCAATATTATTTAGTCACAGTTCTTTCTCCACTGCATTGGTTGTGCAGGTCCTACCTCCTCAGGCCTTGTAATGCATACTTATATCTTCGTATTATTATTCCAGGCTTCCTCATTTTTGCCTTGGTCATACCAGTTCATGTGACAGCATTATAATAATAAGATTGATGTGTTCTGTGTTATTTGTTTATCCTCTGGCCAAGAATAGTGTGTACTCCTGGTGAGCAGATCTTTCTATTTGAACTGTTCACGTCATGTTCATTAAACAGCTGTATAGATTGGGTTTGCCTGGTCCTCCCCAACAACTTCCTCTTATGGTGTCAGCAGCGCCTCCTCACCATGTTCATATATCATATCCAGTTAAGCACTGAATATGCCATATCCAGCTACACAGTTTTTAGCACTGTTTAATGTCCTGTCTATGGATACTACAGTGCTTTAGTTCTGAAGATTACCCCTTATTCATTTCTATGTGTTGTGGACTTCCATATTTGCTGCAGTGGCACTTATCTTGACAAATTGGTAATCACTGACTCAAGTACAGCTTGTATTTTAGTCACATTCTTTCTTGATCTGTCCTCACTTCTTGTAAATACAGTACAGGAGATGGTAAAGCCCGCCTCACTTTTGGCCAGTCTATATAATCCTACTGACATACATTGCTAAACTGGTGGTTGGAATCATACTTATTCACCAAAATCCACATATCCTGTTTAGTTACACCCCAGTAACATTTCTGTGAAGTAATTGTTATTTTATTAATTAATTAATTAATAATTTTGAGACCTGTTCTCGCTGTAGCCTCAGATGGCCTGGAAGCAACAATGTAGACCAGGCTGATCACACTTTCACAGATATCTGCATTCCTCTGCCCTTGCCTTCTCGGTGTTGGAAGTAAAGGCATGTGTTCCCATACCAGGAACTCCTGAACTATCAAAGCAAGCATAATTTTATGCCATTTTTATATCCCATATTCACTTCTATCTGTGCATGAACAGGGTAGAATATCAGAATTTGGGACTAGAGAGATGGCTCAGCAGTTGAGAGCACTGACTGCTCTTACAGAGGACCCGGCTTTGATTCCCAGCACCCACATGGTGACTAACAACCACATGTAACTCCAGTTCCAGGTGATCGGACACCTTCTTCTGACATCCATGGTCATTGCATGAAATGGGTGCACTTATGAAAATGCAGGCAATACACTCATACACATAAAAAAATAAAGATAAAATAAAATTTAAAAAAGAATACCAGAATTCTACCAACTTACACTAGCCTTGGTAAACTGAAAAAGGCCAGGAACATATTCTATTCTTTTTTTCTGCAGCCTTAAGTAGTGTGGCTGTTTTGACATCTTCATAGTGCAAATTTTTCTCATAATTTGATGGTATTTAGAAGCACTTCCCTATCTGCACCTCCCCTAATTTCCCTCTGCCCTATTTAATATACTCTTTTTTATATACAATAAGGCCTATAGACTGTAATCTGTGTCCCTGTCTATTCTACCACCAGTGGGTCCATACACTGCAGACTGGATAATATAGCAGAAGTCCCTTCTTGAAAGAGATTGTCTCTTTCCTTCCAAGCAAGCTTTGGTTGCCAAAATTTTCTTAGGTTTTGTAGGGGTTTCTTACCTATTTTCTCACATCTACACTGGAATTTTGTCTACTTTGTGTTTACATGTGACTTGTGCATGCTGTTAAAATTACTATGAGTTTATATGAGTAACTGACCAGCTATCTGGAAAGCACTGTTCCTTATCATGCAACACCTCTGGTTCTTACAATCTTCTGCCCACTCTTTCTGCCTTTGGAGGCAGAATTTTGGCATAGGTATCCTATACAGGGATAAACACTCTATAGAGTCTTGTTCTCTAAGTATTGACCAGTTGTGGGGTTCTGTGTTAACTACCAACTGCTGCATAAGGAAACTTTCCTGGTGTGGGCAGAGAGGTGCATCAATCAATGTTAATAACAGTAAGTCATTAGGAATCAGTTTAAAATTATAATTATTAAGTAGAAAACAGGTATAATGTTCTCCCCTATTTCTTATGACCTGCTTAGGCTCAGGTTCCTAGCCTGATATCAGTGTCAGATATCAGATCCAACCTATGAACCAGTCCTTAAATACCAGTAAAGAGTAGTTGGTTACTTCTTTGATATTCCTGCCACTATTACACTGGGGGCACATCTTGCCAGGACAGTTTTTAGTACAGTTCAAAGGATTCAAAGCTTGATATGGTTGATGACTATTTTTTTTCCATCTGTTAGAATACATAGAACATATAGAACATTCCAACACTGTGAATACTAGCCAGTACTGACTTGATTTCTCCTTGTTTGTTCTACAGCTCATGTATTCGGCAATACAGACTTATTATCCAATTCTTGTGGGTAACCAAGAACAGGGTTGATGGGCAGTACTTTTTGAGGCTCTACAAAACACCTGGTCAACAGTTTCTAGAGAGGGAGCCCATTCCTGGCATTGATTTTTTTTTTTAATTAGCTTATGATGTCTAGAAGGAGCAATGTCTCTCTGTTATAGGATAACTCGTTTTAACCTCTTTTTATAATACATATGCATATATATCAAGAAGCTTCTGTAGCAGTAGGTTTCCATATGGATTTTTCTAAGGTCTTTAGTGTTACTTATCCCTCCCCATATTCCCTCATATTCCCTGTCATTCTCCCCAAGCCCATTTAACTGCTCCTATTCTAATGTTGTCCTTTTACCTTTCATAACACTGCATTATACCAGCCTTCATAGGAAGTTTCCCATCCCTATCTATGACTGTTAATTAGTTTCTTGATGTCTCTCAGTTTTCAAATTGAAACATTCATATCTAACATGTTAAGGACTATCAAGTCAAGTTTGTGTCCCTACATATCCCTTTGTGTGACTTTATCTACTGGAGCCTGATCAGCCTATCTAGTGTCACTCCCTTAAAGAAGACCAACTTCTCCTCACCAACCAGTGAGCAGCTACAAATTATTTGTCAGCTAAAGCTGGGGCCTCCTGTCCAGTTCACCAGTTCTATCCTGGGTTTTGCTCTTTGTATATTTTAGATACTCTGTCAGAAGTATAGCTGTGGTAGAGTTTTTTCCCCCATTCTGTAGGTTGCTTCTTCACTTAAATGATGGTGTTTTGATGTCAATTTTTGGCCCTAATGCTTGTGCTATGGGAGTCCTGTTCAAAAATTTCATTTATATGCCTGTGAATTACAATGTATTCCCTACTTTCTCCTCTATCTGATTCAAGGTATCTGCTCTGATGTTGAGGTCCTGGATACATTTGGCATTGAGTTTCATGCATGATGAGAGAGAGGGATAAAGTTTCATTTTTTTATATGCTCTTACTCAATTTGACCAGCACCATTTGTTGTACGTGCTTTCTTTTTTCTCAGTATGTATTTTTTAATTCTCTGTCAAAAATCAGATGACTAAAAATGTGTGGCTCTAAATCTGGGTCTTCAGTTCTATTCCATTAAACAATTTATCTGTTTTTATGCCAGTATCAAACTCTTTTTGAATTCAGGGATGGTAATGCCTTTAGCAGTTCTTTTATTGTTCAGGATTGTTTTAGCCATCCTGGAACTTTTGTGTTTCTATATGAAATTTGAGATAACTTTTTCAATTTCTATGAGTTCTTGTGTTTGGATTTTGATGAGTATTGCATTGAATTTGTAATTTTTTGGTAGAATCGTCGTTTTCACAATATTATTCTTATTGATCCATGAACATGGATGGTTTTTCCATCTTCTGTTATATTCTTCAATTTATTTCTTCAGGGACTTAAAACTTTTATTATAAAGGTTCTTCACGTCCTTTTTGATATTTATTCTAAGATATTTTATGGATTGTGAGGCTATAGTGAATGGGAACTTTTCCAAGGTTTCTTTCTCAATATGTTTGCTCTTGTTGTATAGGAACACTAGTTGTGGTAGACCCTCTAGGATCTTTTATGTATAGAATCATATTATATACAAATACACTTTTACTACTTTTCCTTTATATCCTTCATTTATCATCATTATCCTTTCTTTTCCTTTATCTCCTTCATTTGTGTCATTGCTCTAGCTAAGACTCCAAGTACTACATTGAGCAGGAGTGGAGAGTATGGCCAGCCGTGATTTGCTCCTGATTTTAATGGGAATGCTTTCATTTTTCCTACATTTAGTATGATGTTGGCTATGAACTTGTGGTATGTTGCCTTTATTATGTTGAGACATGTCTTCTGTGTGCCAAAGGTTCTTTAAGACTTTTATGATGAAAGGCTTTTATTAAAGGCCTTTTCTGAATTTAAAGAAATGATCATGTGGTTTCTCTTCTTGAGTCTATTTATGTGGTAGATTACATTTACTGATTTATATACCTTGAATCACTCTTGCATCCCTTCCATGATCATTGTGGATAATCATTATGATGTGTTCTTGCATTCTGTTTTCAAGTATTTTATTGAGAATTTTTACATCAATCATGTAAAAATTCATCAGAGAGATTGTTCTTTTTTCTTGTTGTTGCTGTTGCATATTTGTCTGATTTTGGCAACAGTGTAATACCAGATTCATAGAAGGAATTTGGGTGTGTTCCTTCATTTTCTAGAATAATTTTGATGAATGTTGGTATTAGTTCTTCTATGAAGATTTGCTAGAAATCTGTACTGTATCCTTTTGGTCCTGAGCTCTATTTACTTGGAAAATTTTAAAAAACTCTAATTAGTTGTAATGAGCCTGTTTAAATTTTATGTCATTTTATTTACTTTTGGTTGACTACATATCTATTTTCTAGGTTAGTGGAATTTAGATTTTTAAAGTATGTCCTTATAATAGTTTTCTGAATTTCGGCAGGTCTTTTGAAATGTTTCTATTTTCAGATCTGAGGGGTTTTTTTTTCAAACCACTTCGTTATTTTATTAAGCTTTTGGAATCCTTTGCAAAATCATAAATCACTACTGAATCTTTGTTATTTAGTAGCACTTCAGTGTTAATTTTTGAAAACTATTTCATTTCTCTTAGAAGATGAAGTCTATTTGTTCTTTTCCAAGATGTGAGTCTGTTGCTCACGCTGGTCTCAAACCCTTGACTCAAGTGATCCTTTCATCTCAGCATTCCAAGTAGCTGGTACTGCAGGATGCGTCATTGTGCCTTCCTGTGCTACATCTTTCTTAACTTGCTTGTTGCATACTGGAGTTTTCTTTCTTCAAAATATGTTCTGGTCATGACAAATGCTTTAGTAAACTCTTCCTTGTAGGTGTCACTCAGCATGTGAGTGACTTTTCAGAGCCTTCATTACCCTGGTGATCATATTCATCCTGCACCTCAATATCAACCTATTCATACAGCTCAGGACCTCCACCATCACAGCTCATATCACATCGAACTACTGTATCAACTTTGGGCTATGAGCCCTCCTGCAGAGAGATGGCACATCTCTTCTAGGTCCCTCCACAGGTGGTTTCTGATTCCTTCTTCCATTCCGCTTTGGAAGCCACAGGGGTGTGCCCTTGTGTGACAGAGTGTTAGGGAGACTTGCAGCTTATCACCTTGTGAACTTCTAGGTAAAGCTTGCCTTTGTGAAGAATCAGATGGCCTTGTTGACTTATTTTATGAAAACCGCCTATTTCATACACATCATAATCTTTAGCATCCACTTCTACTTTACAATCTTCTAAATTCTCAGGACACAAGGTGTCCAACCTAGCATTTCTCTTCCTCATATAGATCACCTTTTCTTTCAGAGAGGTGGCAATGTCTTCAGGTTCCCTGTCTACTTTAGGCTCCAAATCAGAACAAGAATGCACATGTCCTGTTGGGTGTTGCTTCTCCGTCACCCTGGAATCAAATTGGAGTGCTTTATCAATTTTACTACCCTGGGCCTGCTGGGTGGCCCAGAAGCAGTGACTCCCTGGAAAGCCTGGCTCACTGAGGTTTTTCTGAGCTGGAACAGCAGCCTTTGGTCTTCCCAGGCCATGCTAGATGACAGCTGCCTCAGTGGCAGAAACTGGTTCATATCACACTCTGGCCTCACATTATTCTGGCTTTAACGAACTGAATCTCAGGTATCACTTTCTGTGGTGGTGGCAGGAAGTGGGGAACAGACCTATATCCATCCCTTTCTTTACCCAAGCTGTTCTCTTCACCAGCACTTGATTTCATTCATGATATCTTTGGCTCCTAGAACTTCATTATGCTGCTCCCTCAGAAGCCTAGCTCTAGGCTCGTCTATGTCATAGACACCATTTAAAGGGTTATACAGTACCTTCATATTCTAGGCGAGGGAATGCAGTGCCCCGTGCACTCTCACTTCTATTTCTGAGGCACCATTAAACAGACTGTGACTAAGAGGTCTCGTTCCTTGGATCTGCATCAGCTGAGCTAAAGACCAAGTCCCATCAACTCCCCTGGGAATGTTTTCAAGTTTAGTAGCAGGAGCAAGAGTAGCGGCATTACCATATGAGGTCCGGCCGGCAGCTTTTGATGGGAAGTCTTTCTCCGTGCATGTGTTTTCACCCGGAAAAGAGGTTGAGTTGCTTTCATTTCCTTTATGTTTATAAAGCCATCACTAGGATGGAATTGTATAAGTGGATGGGATTTTGGAAATGGAGGCCAGTGGCTTAGTATGACAGGCAAGACCAATTGCCGCTCTACAAATGGGGGAGGCATATTTTGTGCCCAAGAACATGGAAAAGACGGACTTTCATTGCAGAGAGCACCATTTCTGGAAAGCTAGGATTGTAGACTCCATTCTAGAACTCAGGGCCTGGTGGTGCCAGCGCTGTGTAGGTCAGTCTGATGCTGCTGGGGAAGTATTCTTTCATCTCAGAAGATGAATTTATTTTCCAGTCCAGAACGGAGCTCAGAAATAAGGAGACTTGAGCACCTCTAGCTCTGAGATATTTTTATTTGGTTCCTTTCTCTCTTATTTTTGTTAACTTTGCTAAAAGTTTGTCAATCTTGCTAATTTTTAGAATGAAACAACCTGTTGGCTCATTAATTCTTTGTATAGTTTCTTTGCTTTTATTTCATCAATTTCAGCCTTGATTTTATTTATCTTTTCCTGTCTACTTTCTAATTTTTATTTATTATTTTTATTTTATGTTTATGCCTGCATATATGTGTATGTGTATCGCCTGCGTGTAGGTAAGTGCACCCATGTCATGCAATGCCTGTGGAGGTCAGAAGGGGCTGTCGAATCCCCTGGGACTGGAGTTACTGACAGCTTTTAGCTCCCATGTGGGTGCTGGGATTTGAACCAAGGTCTTCTGCAAGAACAACCAGTGTTCTTAACTGCTGGGCCATCTCTCCAGACCCCTGTCTACTTTTTATAGATGATATAAATGTTCCTTTTCAGACTGCTTTAATTGGGTCCCAAAGATTATGATATTTTTTTCTTTTTCATTCAATTCAAATAATTTTTAATTTCATTCTTTTTCATATTGTATTTATTATTTTTATGTGTATGAGTATATTTCCTGCATGTATGTAAGTGCAACCATATGGTGCAGTGACCATGGGAGTCAGAAGAGGGCATGGGATACCCTGGAACTGGAGTTACGAATAGTTGTTAGCCAGCTAACAGGTGGGTGCTGGCTGCTGAACCTGGGTTTTCTGCAAGAGCAATCAGTGTTCTTAATCGTTGAACCGTCTCTCCAAACCCTAATTATTACCTCCTTCTGGCTTCATAGTCTGCATTGAATAATCCTCTGTTTTTCTGATGTCCCTGTCTTTACATGTGGCTTGAACATCCTCTCTTAAAGCTTTCAATACATTTGTCTCTTTCTGTATATTTAGTGTTTTGACTCTTAAATAACATTGAGAGTGCCCTTTCTTGTCTTGTCTGCTTGGTGTTCTGCTTGCCTTGTTTACCTTTATGGGTGACTCTTTCCCTAGGTTTGGGAGATTTTCTTCTATGATTTTATTAAAAATTTTTTCGGCACCCTCGACCTGGGTTTCTCCTCTTTTTTCTGCAGCTAATATTCATATGTTTGGCCTCTTTACAGTGTCACAGAGGTCTTTCATATTTTTTTCCCTGGTTACTTTTAGTGTTGGCAGTTTTTTTTCCAATTGAGTGGTTTATTCCCCCAAGCCTGTCTCCAAGATTTGATATTCTCTGTTCCATTTCCTCCACTTTCTTTTTCCTTCATTCCTCTAAGTTTTTGTTTGAATTGCTGAATTTTTAAGTCTTATATCAGATTGACTTTTCTTCAGAGATTCTATTTACTGAATTGTAATTTCATATTTTGAATTGTTTTAGTTAATTCATTCAACTGTGTTTTCACACTTATTCATTTACTATTTTTATGCATATCCTATTTGATTTCCTTAAATATATTTATAATTACTTATTTGAAATCGTTATCTTATGCATCCCCTTGGCTGCCACTCTCAGGAAGTGTCTTTCTTTTTTAAATATCTTATTATTTCTATTTTTTGTGTGTGTGAGTGCACATAGGTAGGTGCATCCATGTTGTGCAATGCCCATAGAAGTCAGAAGAGGGCATCGGAACTGCTGGAACTGGAGTTAGAGATGGTTTTTAGATGCCCTCTGGGTGCTGGGAATCAAACCAGGGACCTCTCCAAGAATAGTCCTTGCTCTTAACCACTGAGCCATCTCTCTAGTCCCATGGGTTTGTTTGTTTCTGACATAGCCATGTCATCTTGGTTATTTATGTTGCCTGTGTCTTTTTTCCTTGAGACCTGGTCATCTGGACTGGTGTGGTGGTGATTCTTGGTATGGGTAAGTGATCTTGTCCTTGAATGTTTCTATCTTCTTTGTTGTTTCCCCAATTTGTCAGTTCATTGCCAAGCTGAGAAGTGTTTGATGTTCCATTTTGGAGCTACATCATGTTGATCTACAATTGGGATAAAAGTAGCATCCTCATTTCAGCTAAAGGTAGGTGCAACTTTTGCATTGATTTTTTCAGACTTGATTGCACAGAACCTGGAACAGCAGGGTGGGAATGGGGCTACTAGGTTTAAAGGTTGACTGAAAGGTTGTGGTGTGAATTTTCATAACTGATATACCGTGCTCAGATGATTGGGCACAGGGAGGTCTCAAGGACAGGTTTCAATACCACAAGTTTGGAGTGGGAAAAAAATCCTGAAGACCCAGACTTGGCTTAGAAATGAGCTCTCAGAGAATGATTCACCCTGTCAAGGCTGGAGGGGCATGCAGATCAAGGATTGGATAGGATCCCCTTGACCTGAGGAAATCTAAGAGCACAGATATCTGGGCACTAGGGAGTCTTAGGGAAAGAGTTCCAAACCAAAACCTGAGGAGGGGAAGGATCTTGGAGACCCAGACTTGGCTGACAGCTGAGATGGTGGGGAGTGAGTAACTCTGCCATGACTGGAACAACTCCTAGACCAGGATGGAATAGAATTCCCTTTACCAGAGTAAGTCTGAGAGCTAAGAATCATAGTGTAATTTTGTTGATTATAGTTATCCAGCTATAGCAACTTCAAGAAATTAACTTAGCCTTAAGATTCCAAGCAATATTTCTTGCATATTGTGAACTCCTGAGATAACACCCTAATTACTGTGTTGTGTTAAATGGCAAAGTTGACTTTAAAAATGAAGGTTGCCTAGTTGGTCCTTATCTAATCACATGGGTCTTTAAAAATGGATGAAGTTGCTTCAGGTAGTGACAGTACAGGAGGTCATGAAATATATTCTAAGAAACTTGAAGCAAGGAAAGAATTTGGTACAGCATTTTGATGTTTGAAATTTGAAAATACAATGAAGCCTAAGAAATGTATGCAGTATCTAGAATCTCATAATATTCTCTAGTTGATATTCAACAAAGAACTGGGAAACTCAGTGGTTCAATCACAAAAAACCCGTAATTTTCTCCAACCTAAATGTACATAGAAGCAGATTTGCCCCCAAACACTCTAGATAAGACTATAGTCTTGGTTTTGAACCTCTTATGAAACACAAATTAAAGAACATGTTAAGCCTACTCAGATTTCTACTCAGCAGAACTGTGAGGTAATAAATGGTTGTTATTTTACACTGCTGAATTATTAATGGTTTATTATATCAACAATACAAAACAAACATCTTCTCTCTGTACTTAGACTTCCATTAAAAACTAAACATTTTACAGGTGTTTCCACCTAATCCACAGAATCCTGGACCTCCTCCACTGCCCCACAAGAATCAGAATAGAATTTATTCTCTTATGATTTTGAGAATATTGCACATTTCATCTTTCAACTAACTGGAAAGTTTATGCAGTTCACCAACAAAAGGCCTCTTTGGAAAAACAGTGACTCCACAATAATAATTTTAGTTTCTTTTCACATCTAGAGGGAATACCCCTCAGGCTGCACTCTAATACAAACTACAAACTTTTAAAAATGCAAAACCTCTCTCATTGTCTAAAACACAAGAATTTCTCTGATTTCCCATATAGAAAATGGACTACTTTAATTTTTAAAATACCAGAGAGAGAGAGAGAGAGAGATCAAGACAGTGACAGACACAGAGACTGAGAGACAGAGAGAAAGAGAGAGAGAATGTGTGTTTGTGTGCATGTACATGCCATGGAACATGTGTGCACATCAGAGGACACCTTGTGGGAATCAGTTGTCTCTATCATGGGGGTCCCAGAGATCGAGCTCAGATTGTCAGTTTGGTGGCATACATCTTTAACTACTGAGCCAACTCATCAGCCCCACTTGACAATTTTTATCTATCTCACTTTTAGTCAGACTTTATCATTATATTAATGAAAGTCTGACAAAAGAGCCACTTAATAATTTAATATATTTGAATTTTGTTAAAACCTTTCCTATGCTTAATTTTCTTATTTCAAAAATGTCGGGGAAATGGAACTGAGTAGAGAAGGAGGGAGTTTTACTTAATAAATAGTTTCTGTTTAGGATCACAAGGTTTGGAAAAATAGGTGTGGACATATGTGATGGTTGGCCTTGTACAATGCAGTAAATGTTATTGAAGAATTTGCATACAAATGTCTATTAAAAGTTAATAGTGCACTGTTTTTTAATTGATTTAAAACACATTTTATTAGGTAAGCAACACTGAGAATTGATCAGGTCATCTATATGAAAAATTCCACCTAAGAAAATATCACTCAAATTTTCCTTACTGTCAGGGTGCAATACAGTTTTCCATGACCTTTGCTGAGATACTCAATCTGCTTTACAAAGATTACCTGGGCACTTCCCATGACCTTTTGACATATCTTTCACAGTCAAGGACACAATGTCATCGTAGGACTCACTTTGGCATTTGAAGGCCTTATATTTACAACTGAATCTTTATGAAAAATGATTCAGTGAAGGGATATGATACGTTTAGTGAACCAACTATCTTGTGGTTTTCTTCTTACCACCCCACCTTCTTCTTATTCTCAATATCCTGGCTATTGTGGATAAACACAATATAAGCACATTTTTGCTTATCATCTAGAGGAAATAACAATACAAGTGTCAGCCCATGACAAATTCAATGTTATTAAAACCCACCACCAGGAAAAGTGATTTCCTGGTTGCATAAGAGAACATTTTGTCCATTATAATATATTACATTACCATTGAAACTATTTATGTAGAAGTGTCACAAAGTATGCATCATTCTTGGTGCAGATTTCATAAATTATATAAAGAATCAACCTGAAGTTCAACTTGTAGACCAATTTGGCCTTGAAGCTGAGAACCAAGTCAATCTTCCATTTCAAGTGAACAAGAAGTCTCTAGGGATCATCAAATTAAATGTCAGTTTGATTGGTTCCATAATGTAATGTATGTTACACACACACACACACACACACACACACACACACACACAACCCTTTTCTTGATGAATCAAATTTAAAACTGCATAATGCGCTCTCTCTTTACCAATTTAGTTTTTCTCAAGCATTTATAATTTGTTTCACTTCAAATTATTCCTCCAAAATCACTGGCAGGAAATAAAATATAAGCACATGCTTCAAAATAAATATGTAAAATATTTGTTTCCATCCTGTATAAATATCATTGATAATAACAACTTTATGAGTTTGACAATTGGGAAATTAGATGGAAAACAAATGTGCCTTCTTTGGGACATAGTTTTACTGGGGCAACTAATTTTATTTTCAGACATATTTTAGAATTAAAAACAAGCCAGGAAGCATTTAGTGCTCAGTATTGTGCACTGATTTCAATATTCTGATATACATGACTCCATTTTGACAACTTGTAGCCTTAGTCAAAGGCTCAGTATGTTGAACACTGACGTGGCCTCTAACAAAGGCCCATCTGAAATTCAACATTTAGATACTATATTTTAACATATATTTTTAGTATACTATTCGCTATATAAAGGTTGGCTATGGTACAATTTTGATAAATGGTCACTGGAAATAATTCACTTGGTGTTAATTATATAAATAAGTATGCGATAGAAATATTTAATTTATATATTTTTACAATATTTAACGTGGCATTACTCATAAAGATTATTAATATAATGAACAGTGATCATAATTACAAGGGATAGATTTTTGATACTTTTTTAGAGAAACTATGACTACTCAGGCATTATGCTCCAGAAAGCAACCCTTGCTGGTCACTTATGTGTTGCAGGAAGGAAATGAACCACTCAGTAGGTAAATAAAATTAGTATGATACATAAAGTCATGTGAAAGTGAGCATAGTAAAGGTTTCAACACATTTTGATAAAAACAGGAAAAAAGAAGTCAAATTCTTTTATGTCAGAATAGCTGTAATAATACTCACCTTTTTCCCAAGTTCAAGGCCAATTATATTTCCTGCAGCTCTAACACACAGTGTGGAATCCCCTCTATAATTTTAAAGTGAATTAAATGAAGATCAAAACTATGCTCTCAACATTCTGACATTCATGTCTCCATTAAGACAACATGTAACCCTAGCATCATTTACCACTGACCATGGCTTCTAGCAAATATTCAACTGAACTTCAAACTTGCCCCATCCAAGAGAACTTTGTTTCTCTACATGCACAAGAGAACAGGAATGAGTCTCTTTTATTTTCATCTGTTTTATTTATTTTATTCCCTTTAAGAAGATATTGCATAAATAATTCACTTCAGAATTAGGCTTAGTGACATTTACTTTTGTTGTTTTGAATATTACCCTTTTATCTAACTAAGGGCACTTGTTTAGGATTTTGAAATTACAAGTTAGAAGAGATTTGAGAAAGAATTTTCAAGTAAGGAAAGTCTCTGTAATATTTCTACTCACCAACATCTGCTGGCCTCTGCCTTGTGAATCCTGGGATTCAAGGTGTGGACCACCATACCTGGCTTAGAATTATTTTGAATTATTTTTTTTACTATGTGTGTGAGCATGTATGTGACACAGTGCACATGTGGGGGTCAAGGAACAATTAGCAGGAGTCAGTTTTCTTGTTCTACCATGTGGGTCCCAGGTATTTAACTGTGACCATCATCTCACTAGCCAAAATTGCTATTTTTAATAACTGCAAATTGAAGAGATGCTAACAATCATGATTCAAATTATCCTCAATTTCAATTATATAGAGTCCTTTTATTCATTATCCCAAATGTTAAGTTATCATAATGACAGATTTAGTCCCCATTCTAATGATAAAACAGTATTTATTTAATATGTCAGGGCATTTTCTACAAATCTCACATGCATTTGAACTATCATGGTTTAGTACTGACTAGTCTAGTCCCATTTTATATAAGTATCTCGAATCTTAAAACGTGATATGAACTAGACATACCAGTGCAAGCCTGTAAATCCTCATGCTTGATGAAGCAGAGGGATCACAACTTCAAGGCCAGCCTAGACTAGAATACAACAAAATCTTGTCTCCAATAACAAAAAGAAAGGATGGTTTTACATATATATATAAATATATAATCTTACCAGATGAAGGCATTTGCCACCAAACCTTAGGACTTTGGTTCAAACCCCAGGACACATATTGTGGAAGGAGAGAGTCAATTCCTGCAATTTGTCCTCTGACCTCTGCAAGTTGTCATGGCACGCATATGTCATGCATCTATTCATAGACACATTCATGCCCATACATAAAATAATTCAGTAAATGTAATTTTTACAAAGGCAGAAAAATGAAAATAAGCAAAGAACAAAAGATATGTAGTTTTTCTAAATCACACAGGTAGGAAATGATTAAACAGAGCCTTCATATGCGTTGCTTCATTTTAAGACCTAAATCTGAGCTGAGCCTTGATCTGGGACTGAGCTGCTTCACTTTAAGAAATAAAACTAGACTGGGTTGCCTCTTATTCTAAATAATCATCATACCTGATTTCCCAAGTCACTCCAATGTCAAGCACAGGTAACTCCTCAAAGCAGTTTGATTTACATAAAACTGGAATGTCAAAAAGAACTCTATTTTTATCTTCATTTTAAATATTTTTCTGAGTATCTTAAAATTTTGATGATATTTTTACTGTTGAAGAGATTAGATTGAGAACTTTTGCTTTCATGATTTTAAGGTTGATTTCATTTTTTCCTAATTAATGAATTGTTTGATTTAATAGAGAAATAAACTTCATCCAACAGTAGGTACTTAGGAATCTATAAATTAAGATAAGGCCAAATAAGTTTTTTTTACAAAAATAAATGTAATAATTTAAAAATTTTATTATTCTAATTTTATGTATATGAGTGTATTTCCTGCAAGTGTGAAAGTCCACCCTTGTGTAATGCCCACTGAGTTCAGAAGAGGGAGCTGCATTCACTGGAACTGGTGTTACAGACAGCTGTTAAATTTGTGTGGGCTAGGAACTGAACCTGGGTCCTCTGCAAGAGCAGCCAGTGCTCTTAATCGCTGAGCCATCAGTGATTTTTAGGCTATGCTCAGTTTCCATGGTCTCTCCTTTGAGTAGACAATATATTTCAAACCATAAAAAAAATTTCAGAACCCACTCATGTAATTCAAGTATTTCAACTTTGTTCTTATAAGAAAGTATGCTCACTCTCCTAGCCTGCTCTCCTACCCTCAGGCCTCTCTTGGGGTAAGTCTATCGTGGATCCCTCTGTGCCTTGACTCTCCCAGCCTCATTCACCCTTCCATTTCCTCCGATGTTCTCTACTCCTAGTTTGGGCCCTGCGCCACACCTAGTCTTGGGTCCCAGACACCTGGGGAACCAATACTACTTCCTGATCTTTTTCACCCAGACCAACTTAGTGCCTTCCTTGGGCCCCAGGAGCACTGCTTCTTGACCTGGCCCCGCCCTGTCATCTCTCTGTTTCCCTGGACCTGCACCACCGGCTAACTCTCCTAGCCTGCTCTCCTACCCTCAGGCCTCTCTTGGGCTAAGTCTATCGCGGAGCCCTCTGCACCTTAACTCCCCCAGCCTCATTCACCCTTCCATCTCCCCTGATGTTCTCTACTCCTAGTTTGGGCCCTATGCCACTCCTAGTAGTGGGTCCCCAGACACCTGGGGAACCAATACTGCTTCCTGATCTTTTTCACACAGACCAACTTAGTGCCTTCCTTACGCCCCAGGAACACTGCTTCTAGACCTGGCCCTGCCCTCATCTCCCTCTACTTGCCTGGTCCTGCAACACCCGCCAGCCTCTTTCTGGGGCTGACAGCCTCTTTCTGGGGCTCCGAGGCTTACCTTTCCTCTCCTTGATCCTTTGCATCCAGTACAACCCAGCTACTCAATCCACTCCCTGGGAAATCTTGGGGCTTCTTCCCACCCCATCTGCCTTTGCACCACTATGTGGCACAGCCATGGGCAGGTTCTCAGGTCAGTCCAACACCCAAGTTCCTGGGGTCAAAATCATTCTTAGAAGATTCCAGACCTAAGGAGAAAGTCTGAAAACTTCTGACCCACATTGGAATTGGGCCACCGCGGAACTCCTGAAGACAAAATCAATCCAGCCATGACAATATAAAATCAAAAGAGAGAACTAGAAGCTTAGATGAACCAGATATTCATACCCAAAAAGTAAACCACAAAGACACATAAAGTTCAAAAAAAGAAGCAGAACTAAACTTGAAGGACCAAGTATCACAAAAGAGTCAGAAACTACAAAAGAAATTCACATGTCAAAATCACAGAGAAAAAATAACATGAAAAACCAAAATAAC
>NW_008348412.1:1027995-1028432 GCF_000622305.1 Nannospalax galili
GCAAACTATGAAAGCCAGAAGAGCCTGGACCTAAGTATTCCCAGTGTTAAATGACCACAGTTGCCAACCCAGATTACTATTATCCAGCCAAAATGTCTTTATAGTTGAAGGGGAAAGAAAAATCTTCCATGACATAAATAGGCTGAAGGAATTCTTGTCCACAAAACCAGCCCTTCAGAAAGTTCTGGGAGCAATACAAAGAGCTGAAGAAAGGAATGACTATACCCAAGGGGTTGCAGAAAAATTCCAATGAGGTTATAACAGAGTAAAATTACAGCTATAGCAAGAATATAAACAAAAAAAAATGACAGGATTCAATACTCATCTTTCATTAATAACTTTAAACATTAAAGGACTGAACTCCCCAGTCAAAAGACACAGACTATATGAATGGATTAAGAAACAAAACCCATCTTTTTGTTGTCTGCAAGAAACTC
>NW_008348412.1:1028842-1028949 GCF_000622305.1 Nannospalax galili
ATTGAAAAAATTCCATGTGTTCTAGCAGACAACAATGCAATAAAGCTTACAATCAGCACCCGAAGAAGCCAAAATCACCACATGAACACATGGAGATTAAACAACAA
>NW_008348412.1:1029859-1030426 GCF_000622305.1 Nannospalax galili
GTTTATAGCTCTAAGTGCCTACATCAAAAAATCAGAAAGAACACAAATAAATGACTTAACACTCCAACTCAAGCTGGCTTTATTCCAGAGATGCAGGGATGGTTCAATATACGTAAGTCAATAAATGTCATAAATCACATAAATGGGCTCAACGACAAGAACCACATGGTCATTTCAATAGATGCAGAGAAGGCCTTTGACGAAATTCAACATGCTTTTATGTTTAAAGTTCTAGAGAGAATTGGACTGGAGGGAACATACCTCAACATAATTAAAGCCATATATAACAAACCCACAGCCAACAGCATTCTAAATGGAGAAAAACTGGAAGCATTCCCATGGAAATTAGGGACCAGACAAGGGTACCCACTATCCCCACTTCTCTTTAAAATAGTACTTGAAAATCTTGAAAGAGCAATAAGACAAGAGAAGGAGATTAAAGGAGTAATAATTGGAAGAGAAGAGATCAAATTATCCATTTTTGCAGACGATATGATATTATATCTAAGAGATGCCAAAAATTCCTAATTTTTAAAAATTATTAACACATTCAGTAAAGTGGCAGGT
>NW_008348412.1:1032950-1036915 GCF_000622305.1 Nannospalax galili
CCAGGGGCTCCTCCCAAGCCCATGGGACCCCTGAGGAACAGATCCTCAAACGACCTCAAGAGTGAAAACAAATCAGTTTATCTGGTCCAATGGTATGTCCTTAAGCACCCAAAAGGGAAGTATAACCAAAGATTAAAGGGGCCAATATAATTTCATAAGAGCATACATATATATATAACTAAAAGCTACTTGACAAACAGCAAAGCCAGACAGGCGATACCTTCAGTCGAGTGTTGGCCAGGATAGATAAAGGCTCTTCCAGACAGTAACCCAACATACTACAGGAAAAATGAACAGCAGACCCCAATTCTATCCAAAGGAATATTGACAATGGATTGCAGTAGATGAGGAACAGCTGACCCTCCTGGAACAGGGACCTCTGGCTGACTAGATTTACCAGAAGGGCAGACAGGGGGGAATGGATGGTGGTGCTGACAGCACAGTGGACCGTGGCAGGGATCGCAGAGTTTGGAGGCTCCTGTGGGAGAGGAAGGCTGACTATCTGACGAGTTTATATTCATGCTCAGATGCCAAGGAACTCAGAAAGTAAGCGACTGTGACCAGTAATAGTCATATATATAGAGATTAGAAATGCATGTGAAAACGTCTCAATGTCAGTTGCCTTAAAATGAATTTTTCTGTATGAAACTGTATTTTAACAACGAAGTGGAGATCTTTTCTAAACATTAAAACCTCATTTAATTTTATGTCTTGTAGAGTTTATAATCAGTAAAAGATTGTACAAGCGTAATAATTCCTCTGTAAACCTAAAAATGTACAGCCAATTTTGAAAGAGATGTACCCTAGCTCAGAAAAATGTTATTGAATAGGTTAATGCTGTTGTAATGAAATGCTTCTTCTAATAAAAAAGAAAGTATGCCCAATCTTTGCTTAATTTATTATAGACAAAATGTTAATTAGTAGAACCAAAAAGAAATGTCAAGTCATGACAATCATCAGATGAATATCAAGATTTAGAAATAAGTCGGGCTGGAAAAGCTAAGCCTCATATGAATTCCCATCTTCCAAAACATTTAAGATGTCCATTATATATGCATCCTTTATATTATCCAGCATTTTCTGATATTATATTATTATAGGTTTCCTTATTTCACACAGATATTTTCTTAGTACTTGGAGTGTAAACTATTTGAACAAAGGAAAATGAGGGAGCCACTTGTTATTTATTGAACTTCTCTGCATTACATACTTTGCCATTTATTCAAATTCATGTCTCCAGATAATTTTATGAGGACAATAGTATTGTAACCATTTGCCAGACATCTTTTTTCATTTCAATCTGTTAAAACAAAGCACCTTTGATTAGATAATTAATAAATAGAATACATTTGTTGCTGGGAAGTGTTCCTTATAGAGAGCATCTTCTTTGTAGTCTCACTTAAACAAGGTAAGGTAAGTTTCTGTGGGTTTCCTTTACAAAGGCACTAGTCTCATACACAGAGGCTCCACTCATAACTTAATAAATTCCTACTGACTCTGGCTCTTAATGCTTAAGGATTAGTTAATAGTTGTAGGAATTGTGAAAGGACACAAACATTCAGAACTTAGCAACAGGTTAGGTAAGTATGGTTGCCAGAAACACAGAATAGCTAAGCTTACATTAGCTCTCTTCTATTTTAGCTAGAGTCCACTAGCTTTCCATTGGTCCATGATATCTATTTCCATATAAAATCCCTTACTGAATTTGGAATGGAATACTTCTAAGATTATAGCAAAATAATCCATATGAAGATCTGTATTATTTTAGACCAATAACTTCCTTTAAATACAGAGAGTCAGGAAAAGGTTGTGTCTTTCTTAAGACGGATATTTAACACATATTTTTTGGGTGATATGAAAACAGAAATCCAGAATATAATTACCTTTGTTGGCAATGAGATCTGATTTCATGAAAAGTAATTCGATAAACACAAAGTTGTCTAAGGCGAAAGATTATCAGACATATTTTCTTTGGAAACTTCTACGGAGCTTAATTAATACAAAGATTATTTCAATTAAGTTGTGAAATTATTGGATTTCAAAATCCTGTTCCTCTTCTCTTTTAGCCATCAGTCAGGTAGCTAATATTAAAACAGAAATGAAACTAAGCATGTATGAAATTTTTCTAAAAATCATCAGACCACCAGAATGGGAGAAAACACAGTAGCCTCTTTCTATAAATATTTTTATAAAATACTTGGTTGATAATAAAAATACAAAAGCAATAACAGTAAATAGCAATAGTCAAAATAACATATTTATCATTGACATCATTTAGTATTTTTCTCACATCCCAAACCAGATAAATATAACATTCCCATTGTTACTATTTGCTTCATACACTGAACTAAGGAAGACATGTTTTCCTGGAGAAGTGGTTTTTTTGTAGGGGGAGGGTTTGTCTTGTTTGTCTTGTTTTGTTTGGATTTGTTTTGGAGTGTGTGTGTAGTTGTGTGTGTGTGTGGTGTGTATGTGTGTGTCTTTGTGTGTGTTTATATTGGAATGTGAATACACTGGAGAAATTATAGCCTAGCTAAAAATTCCAATATATTTGTAACAACACAGGATACAGCCAGACAGTTAAGATTCATTCCATTCTTCTAAAGAGAATATTTACAACCAAGCCACAAAATTTGAGCAGAAGAAGTGAAATCTGTGTTCTTGAAATTTCATTTTTACCATTAGGAGAAAAATACCACATACAAATTCTATCATAAATCATAGAAAGTACACTGAAACAAGTGTTTGTGAAATCTCCTGGTGCTGAAGTTTACAAGCAGAACCTGAACTAGCCTATATAAAATGTAAGGCTGGGAAAAGATAAATACAACCAGAATGCCTATTCGGTGAGCTGCAGACTTATGAACCCTCATTTATATCAAGTGAAAATAAAATGAAATTTCTATGACTTTTATTAGGGAAATGGACTATCAGCACTGCAAAGTTCACAAGGGGTATGAATGGGACGGGGCTATTGATATGTGATGTAATAGATGTGCTTTGCCTCAGTATCTCGGCCCTTTTTTTGGACGTGTACTTACCAGTAAGATTTATTTTTAATCTTGCACTAAATCTAAAATAAAGACATATTTTGAGTGGAACACACTTCCTGCCTTCCTTTTCACCTTTCCTGTCTGTCTATAAGAGAAATACTGTTAGTTTTGGTGACATGCAGCCCTGATTAATGGGTCCTAGGGAAGGAAATAGAAGAGGTATTCTCTGAGTCTCAGACTTCACAAAGCTAGTTTTGTTCATAAACTTAGGGGAGATTCAGAAGACAGCTCATAATAGCTCATGATTATGGCATCAAAGACTTCCACCTTAAATCTCAGCAAAAGACACAACTTTCTGTCCTGTTACATTCACTACTCATATAGTCTTTTTTGTGGACTACCAGAATTTTCCTTCATTCACCATGGTCACTATAAGAATGATTCCATATTGCAGGGCTGGAGAGATTCTCAGTGGTTAAGAACACTGGTTGTTCTCGCAGAGGACCCAGGTTTGAATCTCTACACTCATATATATATATATATAATGAGTGAAATATTTTTAAAAAGAATGATTCCATATCTCAATAATGTAAGTATGAGAACAGAAATTAGGTAACTGATTATAGCCATTTGAACTTCTCCTATTGTACTACATTGCATTCCCTATTTCCATGAATGGACAAAGAAGACACCACAAAATTCACATATTATTCTTTTTTTTTAATTATTTAAACAATTTCCAGAGCAAAGATGCTTCTCTTTCAAAATTAGCTGTAAATTTTGAGGTTCACAGTTAAATTAATACAGTTATACAATATTGAACTCAGTATAACCTATAACCCTTATAAAATTGAATGAGGTTTTAACTTTTTTTTTAAATTACAACATAGAATAAGTAGATTTAATAAATGTTTATAGCATATTTCATCCAACAGCTGTGGAATATACATTCTTTTCAGCAGTCAGCAGTCC
>NW_008348412.1:1045983-1047871 GCF_000622305.1 Nannospalax galili
GGGTCCAAACTAGGAGAATAGAATGGCGAGGGGGGGATGGAAGGGAGAATGTCGCTTAGGGAGTCCCGGCGCGGAGAGCTGCGCTATATACTTACCCCAAGAGGCCTGAGGATAGTAGTGCCCATATTATTCTTTTTATATCAGGAAATAGATTGCTTCAAGTCACCTAATTATAGCATGATATACAATGTGAGGCTGACTGGAGTCCAGTTTAGATAAATAGCTGTCTTTCCCATTTATAATTTTTCTGTCGGTATGGATGATTAGCAATATAGAACCAGTTTGGGAACAGACGTAATTCACAGATTCCACCGATAATGTAATATGCGTAATGAGTTTCAGATGCCAAATTCTCTTCATTCTTATTCTCTCAGCTGCCAATACAGGTGGTATTTACAACAAATTCATTTCCCCACAGGGTCACCACAATTAGTGCATATGTAGAAAAAAAATTTTACTTGGATTAGATTGGCATGTTCAATATGAATGTCTATTTTATGTAGGATTTGTATTCCTTTCTAGTATAATACTGGAATTTTGGATTAAACGTAGGGTTCCCCATTGATAGGTAAGCTTACCATAACCTCAGTACTGGCTCAGTTTTGGTATTTACTTGATCCAAAGAAACAAAGACATGATTCAGGTTTTGCATGTCTGCTCCTTCTGTGACCCTTTAAAATCTCATTTTTCCTGCTGCACTGCTTGCTTTTAAAACACATAGATATTCTCATTCAAGCATTGCATGTCTGTCATGTGGAATTGGTTTAAATTCTTTTTTTGTTAGTGAAAACGTCGCAATTAGGACTTGTCTAGTATCCTATTTTTATTGAATAGGGACTGATATTTCAAATAACATTAAGTGTTTGTGGAAGAATTAACCTAAATAAACGGTGCATTTAAAAAGATATATGAAAATCTAGGATCCTCCAACTCAAGAAAAAAATTCAGTTCAGACAGTAGAACTTAAATGTCATGAAAACAGAGGGAGGACAGACTCAGGTTTAGAGATTTAGGTGGAAATAGGGCATTTGGAAAAAGGAATGGGTGGAGATCAGGATAGCCAAAAATAAAGATATATGAGTAAGACTTATGAATGACTAGCATTTTGTAAGATGGCTTTAATATATTATGTATTATTTTAAGGGAGTTTGAACGGAAATGCCCTGTATATGTGGACAATGCTATTCTCAGAAGACATGGGACATTAAATGAAAACTGCAGTGCAAAGCATAAGATTCCTCAATGAATTATTGCTCAGGGAGGCAGCAGGGGTGCTATAAAGAACACAGGTTATTGCCGTTGTTCTTGGCTACCCATCATAACTAAATAGCATGATGCTATTGCTAAAGACACTACTAACTTTGGATGCAGAAGAAAGAAAAATCAACCACAAACTGACCAGAAAACTCTTTCCCTCCTGGCTAGATTACATAGTATCAGAAGGTGCTACAGGGGCTGCTGGGGGAGTAAAGATATCAATGGACTCACTCAGCAGTGAATGTTGTATGCTACAGCACTGGATTACCTGCAGGCTGTGCCCACTGGTACAACAGTAGTGTAGAGGTTGGAGGTTATGAAGTAATCAGCTGCATTCTTATTGGATATAAGGCCTGCTCCAAAGGAGGAATTATACATCTGATACTGAAAACCTGCTCAAATGTCCATGACTAGGGAAATCATAGTCCCTAGGGCAGAAACTTACTGTTGTGTTGTTGCTACATGGTCTTGCTATCATAGTGCAATATATATACATATACATATATACATATATATATATACATATATATGTATATAATTCTCACCTTAAGGAGGATAAGTAATAGTTTATTCTGGAACCAAATATCAATGATCATGGCCAAGGAGCAAAGATTTAGGTCACCACAAATTC
>NW_008348412.1:1050924-1060989 GCF_000622305.1 Nannospalax galili
TATATACATATATATGTATATAATTCTCACCTTAAGGAGGATAAGTAATAGTTTATTCTGGAACCAAATATCAATGATCATGGCCAAGGAGCAAAGATTTAGGTCACCACAAATTCCATGTTTAAACATGGAAGCAGTTTCATGAGTTTCTGTTTTGAAAATTTTTATTGAATTTTTTTGTATTTCATACAGAACATCTTTAATCATCTTTATACCTTCTTCCCCATGAGCAGTTTCCCATATTCCCCCACTGCATTTCATGTACTCTGTCATTTGTGTTAAGGCTTATTGAGTCATATTAGTGTCCACAGACTTCTTTCCATGCAAGTTCATTCACTGAGTTCTAGTCAGCCAATCTGGAGTCACTCCCTTTAAGAATGTCACCTCTTCCTCCTCCAGCAATAATCAGCTGCCAATAGTTCTTAGGCCAACATTTGAGCCCAATGCCCATTTCCATAGTTCTACGCTGGGTTCCTAGGTTCTTGAGTTTTCATGGGTCTTGTACATGCTGTCACCATTGTTTAGGTTCATATGAGCAAGGTCCCAGGAGCCTGTAGGACTCTATTTCCATATGGTCAATCACCTTCACCCTGGCTCTTATAATCTGTCCACCCCCTCTTCCACAATGGTCCCTGAGCCCTTGGTGGGTGGAGTTTAATATAGAAGTCCTTTCTAAGGACCCACATGTG
The DNA here is from genome assembly GCF_000622305.1 of Nannospalax galili. Taxonomy (NCBI): domain Eukaryota; kingdom Metazoa; phylum Chordata; class Mammalia; order Rodentia; family Spalacidae; genus Nannospalax; species Nannospalax galili. The sequence continues at coordinate 1,051,614 of NW_008348412.1, forward strand.
CAGAATCTTATTCTCTCTCTTTGGCCATTTGTGTCCTTTTGTGATTATAGCCCTCTGTTGCATGATAGAACTTCATTGATGAGAGTTCAGTGATACATTAGTATTGTCTCTGCCCCTTATTTCATTGTGTTCTGTGAGTCTTAGTTCTATGGGGTTGCATTACAGATGTATCACTTAAGGTTGGGAAATTCACAGACAACTCTGTGTGTGACCAGTTGTGGAATTCTGTAGTAATGTCTGTCTATTGAAAAAGAAGTTTCTTTGATGAGTTGTGACTAGAATACTTGTCTGAAAATATAAGAATCCATATTTTGAACATAGTAAGAAATTACATTTGTGTAGAGATAAGATAGCATTGGGGTTTTCTCTGAGGTTGTGAGCTCTCTAGCCATATGTATTTTGCTTTGTTTACCGTGCCACCCATGAGTTTTGCTCTCATCGAGTGGGCTTTAAGTCCAATTAGGTAACAGTTTATTACTTCCAAGATAAAAGGGCCACTACTGCCCCAGTATAGTTTGCTGTGCCAGTCATTGTTGTGGTTATTAGACCTAAGCTGGGGTTGGACCATTGATTGATGTTCTCCCTTACACTTTTGTGTAGTGCTCTTCAAAACTATGAGAGCTAGACTTCAGGGGAAGTGGCTTCCAGGTCAGTTCCAGCTCCATTACTCTAAGTCCTGTGTTTCAACCATGTCCTGTCTGCAGCAATAGAATCTTACTTTCAAGTTCTGGGAGGTAATCAAGGGCTGTGACAACAGCCTGTGTAGTTTTGGGAGTCTCTTGAACTACCCCAACGAACAACTGAAAGGTAGGTTTCTCCTATCTTGTACTGATTCTGGTTACATAGCCTTCAGCTATACACATGGCTTCGTGTAGAGATATTGTATGTGTAATTTTTCAGTAGGTTTTTGGACTAATATGATTTTTTCTCTCTCTCTCTCTCTCTCTCTCTGTGTGTGTGTAATGTGGCTTATAGAGTCCGATTTGTGTCTCCTAATGCCCTTCAGTGTGGGTTCGTCCACTGGGCCTACCAAGAACCAATCCCTGTAAGACACTGCCTTTCCCTCTCCCAACAGCTATCAATTGCCCAAAGTTCTTAGGTTGAGCTGGAATTTCTTACCCATCCATGTCTATGCTGGGATTGCATCTGGTTTGAGTTTACATAGGACTTGTGCATGCTGTCACCTTTGCTGTGAGTTCATATGAATAATGCTCAGCTGTCTGGAAAACTCTGTTTCCTTGTGCTCATTCACCCCCTCTGACTCTTACAATCTTTATGCCTCCTCTTCCACATGATCCTGAACCTTGGGAGGCAGAGGTTTGAAATATCTGTCCTATTCAGGGATAAGTTCTCTGTGGCCTCTTGTTCTTTGCACACTGACCAATTGTGGGCTAGACATTATTTATTTCTTCTCTCTTTCCCTGTATAACCTTCTTGAAGTTTTAATAATAATAGACTTAAGACAAAGTCATAAATAAAAACACTTTTCATATATATTTGTGGACTCATTAAGTAAGAAGTTACAGCACAAGCAAACTCAGCTGTAGGCATCATATGGTATCTGATGACACTAAAACTTTTGGTTTGTGGAAGCAAGGGTTTTGTGAATACATTTCTAAATGTTTTTATTTGTTTGTCACAGGATGTTAGGGAAGATACAACGATGGGCAAGGAATAGCTCTCTGAGGGGCTAAAGATAGCCCAAGAAAAATTGTAATTAGGCTCTTGCAAAATTCCAAGTTCTCCACAGTCATTGAAATTCTTATCAGTTAATTAGCTTTGCAGAAGTTTCAATGTGAAGAAGTAAAATTTTTCTGGGAATTTTCACTCACATATTTATAGCCATACATAGATTTTTGTTGTTTTCAACTTTGGTTAAAGAAGATGCTTTTTGCAGTGGATAGTGGTTGATGCAGAGACTCATATTGAGTCAAAGTACCAAGTATAAATAACTGTGAATGCTCATCTGTTGATGGATCATCCATATCATCTTTCCATCATCCAAGGTTCAGGAAACATCACTAAAGAGAGGGGAAAAAGAATGTAAGAGCCAGCATATTTATAGGAAATTATGAAATACTGACTTCTGGACATGCCATGGCTGTTACATGCATCAACCCACATTTGTGGATCAAGCCAGTCAAAAGTCTAGAAGTAGGAGGGGCCCCCATATCTCTACCCCTTATCAGAGGACATATTGGCATTTGAGAGCCACTGAAGGAAGAGAGTCATTCTCCTTTGGGCACATGGCCTTGTACAAGGGATTAGGCTCCTTTGTCAACCACACACTTTTTTGTGTATGTGCAGCACTAACTATTAGGTCTTTGGGGATTATTAGTAAGAAAAATGAAAAAAATAAAACTAGGATATGAAGTTGTCAGAGAGATATGATTTAATATCACATCAATGTGAGTTCAAGGGGGTGGCAGCGTAAGGCTATGATCAATATACATTGTATGGATATATCAAACTTCAAATAATAAATCTCTGCTTCCTGCAGAGATGTGAGGACAGAGCTTTCTTCTCATCCTACATGCAGCAATAATTCTACTGGCATGTTGGATTCTTATCTCACTGGAACTATAATCTCAAATAAATTCTTCTTCATATAATGTCCCTTGGTCACAGTGTTTTATCACTGCGACAGAAATGTAACTAATACATAAGTTGGAATCCAAGCGTGGGGTGTTGTTATGAAAAAAATCCTGTTGAATCAATGACTTCCTGGAGCATTTTATAAGGGTGTATGATAAAAAAGAGCAAGTCAGGCAGAAAGAAGTACAAAATGTATAGTTTGGAGAGAAAGAGGACACTAAACAGGTTAATGTTGGTGACAAGGCATGTGCTGGAAGAGAGTCTCTCATTGTTAAGGAGATTAAATTCATTAAGGAGACCGATGATCTGTACTTGAACAACGAATAAAAGTGCTCTCAAAGAAGGACTTCACCCAGTTTACTTTCAAACTTGTGAAAGAGAGTATAATGTCTTTTCTGCTCATAGAAAAACAAAAGGTATGAAGGTTACCAGCATCCAGGTTACCAGTTTCCATCTCAGGCTAGTAGTGTTGTCCATGTGGTGCTGACTTTAGAGGCATGAAAGATTAAATCTCAAGGGCGGTAACTATTTCAGTGAGCCACTTAGGTAAGGCAGTGTGACTCCCTGCAGGAGAAAGGCCACGAGTTGTCATTGTGTGAAGCTGTATGAAACCTGGGTTTTAAGGGAGATCCCAAGATGTAAAAGATTCCACATCTGTGAGACTCTTGCCAATGAGAGCTGCATATAGAGAGCTGAACCAGGACAAGAAAGAGATGTGAATGAAAATTCCCAGAAAAATTTCACATCTTGGTCTGAATTTCTTGCAAGGCTAATGAAATGATTAGCACTTCCATGACCATGTAGAGTTTAGAATATTGCAGATCCAGAGCTTATTTACAGCTTTTCTTAGGCCATCTTTATCCCTTAAATAGCCACTCCTTGCCCACTTCTGTTTCTCACTTAACAGCATTTGAGGAACAGATAAAGAGAACATTAGGATTATGTTAACAAAACTTTGCTCCCACCAACCAAAAGGCTAAGAATGCCATCAGATAGCATTTAATGCTCCCGAGAGTTCTCTTTATTTGTATCTACCTACTTAATGTTTTCACCAGTAAATGTGAAAAGTGTCTTGACTTATGACTTGTTTTTTCCTGTTATATAAAAACCATGAAATTCCTTCCATGCTGGAAGAAGGAATTTGGTGTAACCTGAAACTCTGTTCCTGGGCCAAGATCACCCATACATGGCTCCAGAATAAGCAACCTTTTATCTTCTTTGAAGTTTGAGTTGTGCTTTTGCATCAGTAGTTATGGCACCCCAAGAGTGATCTGCTTTATATCACCAGAGACACCTGGATGGAAGCATGTACCATTTTGAACTATTGAGTCCAAGTCATCTGGTATTTTCTCCTCAGGTGAATTGTGGTGAATTCTTTCCAGAGCTCTTTGAGACTTCCCTTGGTTTGGTCCACAGTCTATTTGCTTATTATGAGCTGGTTGTTTAAGAATGCTATTTATTCAATGCCATTTTAATTTTGGTTTGCTTTCAAAGTGGTTGTTTTAATGTATCTATTTTATTGGTGGATTTAAAACTATTTTGGTTTTTATATCTATTTTTTTTATTGCTTTCAGATCTCTGAGGACATGATTGATTCTGATCTTTTCTTTATTGAAAGTTGTTAGCAATGATTTTTTCATGTTCTATTCTTCTGGGTACTTTTTCCATATATAATCTAAGGAATGGAGAAACCAAATGGATATTTTATATTCTAACTGGTTGCTGGTTTGATTGGTATGCTTCTTCATCTTAAAAATGTTTTAAAAATTGTAAAAATAAAATTAAAGATTACGTTCCCCTGATGGGGGAGTATTTATTAGTCTCGACCTATTTTGAGCAATTTAAGTAGAAATCCTAGGAAATAATATTTTAAGATAATCACAAATTGGCAATTTGCTTTATTATAATGCAAAATCATCTGAAAAAGCAAAGCAAAAAAACCTACAATTTACAACAATAAGAACTATAAACGCTCTACATGTGAATTACGGGTAGATATTAAAATTAAGAAATTAATTTGAAAATTTTAGAGGTTATATTTGAACTAAAAATAATTTCTGAATCTAGTCCTATTCATGTCTCTTTCTCTGACCTTTATTCTCTATCTCTAACAGAGCAAAGTTCTATATACATGTAGATTATGACCTGTCTAAGATAAAAGCTACAAAAAAAGAAAAAAACAGAGGGATTCTACATGATATTAAAATTTCCCATCTGAAAAGGTCATTTTCCTTTAGGTAGCTATACTTACACTTGGATATATCTCACATTTTCTCCTTGAACAGCTCTTTCTTTGCTTTTAACTCTCATGCATAGTTACATTGAAATGTGTTTATTACACTAGCTAGTTCTAAAATTCCTTACAAGAACTGAAACTACAAATCCTAGTTTGGCTTGAGTGGAGGAGGTTCCTAAATCTTTGGAGAACTCCTCAGGCTCATAAGGATGACCAACCACATGGCAGTTATGTCTCAGTCACTGCGGAAGTTTCTGGATGTGCCTACTGAGATACATTTTGAAGCATTGTTTGTAAATTTCCCAGTCTATAGTTTAGATGATCTCCCCAGCTAAGCATGGCTTGCATGTTATTTAACTTCCGGTTCATTTGTTCTAGTTTTTCTGGCCAGAGACCCACTTGAAAATGCCCTGGACTCCTCAATACTCTAGTACCTAAGTCAGATGAAACAGTACATGATTTATTCTGGGGTACATTATAGGTGCTGATCTCCAGATAGTGTAAGCCAGATTTTTACCTCCAAGAGAGCAGTTTTAGAAAGTATGAGAAACCTGCTTCCATAAAGTAGTATATTCTGAATCCAGTGCAACACGTTCAGAGTAACTGCTTTTATACTTTATTTAATATTAACTGAAATCTTAAAATGTTTCCATTACTGTCCTTCCCATTTCCTCTAATTCATGTATTGCTAATAGATTAGACAATGGAAAATCTGCTAGTTTCATACGGAAAGGCATCCTCCCTTCAATTACTGAATTCTTGAAAAGAGAAAAAGAGATATTACCTTAAGTCTACATGACAAACTTCACCTTTTCTTCTACTAGGCCACTAAGACTTTTTCCATCTTTAAAAAAATTGAAATTTTGCACATTTCCCAGCACACTTCTTAATCAAATTTAGAATCCTCACCCCCATTCATGCCCCCCAAACCCCACATGACCTTTCATATTCCACCATACATGTTAATTCCTATCCAGTCAAGCATTTTTATCCAGATGTCCTTCAATGCAAAGTCATCCACTGGACTCTGTTCAGCTTGTATAGAGATCCTATGTAAGGCCTGCTCTCCCTCACCCAGTAATCATCAGTCGCCAGTAGTTCCAAAGCTAGGGTCTGCCCATCACCTGTTTCCCTGGCTCCACTCTGGGTCCTTGCCTGATTTACTTGGCATGCATTCAGTGCTCAATGCTACCATTGCCACAAGTTCACATGTTCAAGCTTCCACAGTGTCTTTAAGCCTCTGCTTCCCTATGTTAATGAATTGGCCCTGGCTCTTATATAATCTTTCTTCCCCCACTTCTGTTATGTTACCTGAGCCATGGGTGTGTGAGGTTTTAGGAATCCTATCCAAGGACACACACTCTGCAGTCTCTTATTCTTTAAAATTTAGTTGTGTACATTGCACTCTGTTGTATAAGGAAGCTTTGCTGGTGGGAGTTGAGGGATGCACCAGTATTTTCTACCCCCTGTTGCACTATATTCCATGACCTTTAGGTGTAGAGGTTTCACTGTAGGCATGTCACCCAGACCTGGGCATCTCCCAGACATATATCCACTGTATGTGACCAATTGTGGAACTCTGCAGTAGTCTCCATTTTTTACAAGAAGAAACATCGTTGATGAGTAGTATACTGTATATTTGTCTGTAAATATAAGGATTCACATTTAGTGTATGGTAAGGTATTTCATTTGTCTAGACACATAGCAGAGATAAGGTTTTCTCTAGGATCTATGATATCTGCAGCCATGTATATTTGGCTATAATTACACTGCCACCCATAAGTTCATTCCCACTGAGAGGGCTTTAAGTCCAAATAGATAGCTGATGATTATCCCCAGATAACAGTGCCACTACTGCAACAACAGAGATTGTTGTGCCAGTTTTTATATTTATTTAGTTTTAGGATTGAGTTGGCCCCTTGATTGATTTTTTCCCTTAGTAGATAGCACAGTATCATCTAGAAGTATGATTGCTAGTCGTCAGGGAAAAGGCTTCCAGGTCAGTTCTTGCTCCATTGCTCCAAGTACTGTGTTCAAATTATGACCTGTCTTCCACAGTAGGATTTTTTCTTCAAGTTCTGCGAGATAACCAAGGACTCCAGCAATAACCTCTGGTAGTTTGAGAGTCTATTATTAGACTAATCTGACCAACCACTCAGAGGAAGATCTCTCCTATCTGCCACTGTGCTCCTTACCATACAGCCCCCAGGTATACTCCAATACCAATGCAATTCCCTCTGTCTTCCATGCTACCCATGATCCATTCATCTCTCCTCTCCCTGTCCAACCTCCCTCCTCTTCCCAGTCCAAATGCCTCTCCCCAGTCCAAGTGCTTCCATTATTTCCACCTTTCCCCCATAACAACCACCTCACCCTCTCTCCTCTTCTGTCTTCCCTCCTCCCCCACCCCATGGTCCTGTGCATGTCCCTCCCTCCCCCCTCTCAGCCAAGCACTCCCTCTGTCCCCAACTCCCTCCAGTAACATCTGTTCCCTAATATCTCTGTCTTTCCAGCTCATTCCTTTGATTTACCTCCTTCCTTCCTTTACAGTTTCCTGGCTCCAGCTATTACATCAGGATATACACTTACTTATAAAGGATTGCTGTTATAAGCTGCAAGTGAGAGAGAATATATGTCGCTTGATTTCTGAGTTCATGTTACTTCACAAAGTATAACAATTTCTGGCTCCATCCAATTACCTCCAAATTTCATAATTTCATCTTTTCTAACTCCTAAGTAGAACTCCATTATGTAAATGTATTACATTTTCATTATCCATTAGTCAGTTGAGGGACATTTATGTTGTTTCCATTTCTTAACTATTGTGAAAAGAGCAGCAACAAACCTGGATGGACAGGTGCCTCTACAATAGGATGTGTCCTTTGGGTATATGCTAAGGATTGGTATAACCAGATCATATGGTAGATTCGTTTTTAGTTTTTTAAGAGTTCTACACACTGTTTTCCATAGTGGTTGCAGATTTGCAATCCCACCTGCAATGAATGAGCCTTCCTCTTTCTCCACATCCTTTCCAGCACTTGGTGCCTTTTTAAAATTTGTTGTTATTGAATTTGTTGTGTATTCATATACACTTGGTGTCTTTTGTTCTCTTGATTTTAGCCAGCATGACTGGAGTGAAATGGAATCCTAAAGTGATTTTTAGCTACATTTCTCTAATTACTAAAGATATTGAGCACTTTTTAAAGTGTTTCTTAGCCAATTTTATTTTGTCATTTGAGAACTTTCTGTTCAGATCCATAGCCATTTCTTTTTATTGGGTCTTTTGTTTCCTTGTTTCATTGTTTTTGAGTTCTTTGTATACTCTGAATATTAATACCCTGTCAAGTATGTGGCATGTAAAGATTTTCTCCCACTCAGTGGGATGCCTCTTTAGTTCCTTGTTTTTTTTTTTTTTTTTTTTTTTTTTTTGTTTTTTTTTTTGCTGTATAGAAGCTTTCTAGCTAAATGAGATTCTACTTGATTGTTGACCTTAATGCCTGATCAACTGAAGTCATTTCCTACATCTATATCTTTTGGGGTACTGCCTATGTTTTCTTCTAACTGTTTCAGAGTTTCAGGTTTTACATGAGATCTCCATTTGGAATTGACTTCTGTGCAGGGTGAAAGATAAGGGTCAAGTTTCATTCATCTGCAGGTAGAGATCCAATTTTGCCAGAACCATTTATTCAAAATGCTGTCTTTCCCCCATTGTGTGTTCTTCGCATCTTTGTCAGATATAATGTGACTACAATTGCATGTACCCATTTTTGGATCTTTGGTTGTCTTCCATTGATTTATGTGGATATTTTTGTATCGGTACCATGCTGTTTTTATGAGTATAGCACTGTAATGTAATCTGAGGTCTGGTATGGTGATCCCTCTAGCATTTTTCTTTTTGTCAGATTGTTTTGTATATCTGGGGTCTTTTATGATTCCATATGAATTTTGGGATTTTTTTTCTAGCTCTGTGAAGAATGTCGTTTTTTTTTATTGAATCTATAGATTGCTTTTGGTAAGATGGTCATTTTCACAATATTAATTTCACTAATCCATGCCTTTTTCACATCTTAAAGTGCAAGAAATATAAGCTTTCTACACTCCCCCACTCTGGGTGCTCCTAAGTTTTATGAAATCATGTCCTGTGTGTCTATGATAGTTGTTTCCTTGTTTTATTTTATTTTTTTAACAAAGTATGGCAACTTCAGTTTTTTTAGCTCTTATTTACTGTGTGCTAAAATTATTATATTTGAAATGCTCAATTAGAATGCACATATGCAGATTTATAATTGTGAGTATATTGCTGACGTATTAAAAGGTCTGTTAAATATGTACTTCCTTATAATGTTGGGTACAGTGAATATCTTAGACCTCGGTAAACAATATTTTTAGGTCCATTATCTGTTGCATGGAACCTTTAAATGCTAATTGTTTATAAAAAAGAACATTCACTAAAATCATAAGCTAAATATTTCATTAATTTACAAAATTTAAGTTACATAAATAGATCATGATTAGGATTTCCTTCCAAAAGAGGATTGAATATAT
>NW_008348412.1:1061033-1061475 GCF_000622305.1 Nannospalax galili
TATAATATTTTTTCAGTTGTGTAATATTCAGAGTTAGCAATCATTTCTTTTCCAAAATATTCTTAAAATCAAATTGTTAAATATAAGCTTTTTAGTAAAGCTAGAGTACGTGTAAAACAATAGATATATAAGTTTGCTGAAGATTTTTGTGTTGTTTCCTTTTCCCAATGAGAGTTACTGGAGACATAATTTCAACAAAGAATAGTTACAAGATCTTGGTTTCTTTAAAAATAATCTATCTATTATATGGTCGTGTGTGTATTCATTAATTAAATGTGCACATTTCTTATAAAAATTACTTATTTGATGTCAAATTAGATGATGATAGAGTGCACCTGCATACTGGAGTTGTTAAATTAGCCCAGTTTTCTTTTGTCTCAAACTAAAATTTTCATGGTAAAATTCTCAACCCCAATATACTGTTAGATTTATTTATTTATTT
>NW_008348412.1:1061555-1097721 GCF_000622305.1 Nannospalax galili
TTTTTGCTTCTTTGCTCATTAAGAATATGGACTTACAGCTTTTTTTTTTTATTTTGCTGTGTCTTTATGTGGTTTAGTGATTAGAGTAATAGTGGCTTCATAGAAGGAGTTTGTGAGTTCTTCTGTTTCTATCTTCTTGAAAAATTTAAGAAGCATTGGTTTTATATCTACTTCTAATGTTTGGTAGAATTCTACAGTGGATCCACCTGGGCTAGGATTTTTCAGTCAGGAGTTTAAGTTTTACTGGTTTGATTTCCTTTTTTGTTATGGGTCTGTGTAAGATGCTGATTTCTTCTTTATTTAACTTTGGTTGTTTCTGTGAATTTACAAGTCTGTCCATTTCTTGGAAGTTTTCAAATTTTACAGGTAACAGGCTTTTAAAGAATGTCCTTAAAATATTCGGGATCTTTACCGTGTCTGTTGTGATGTTTCCTGATTCATCTCTGATTTTGTTCATTTAGATTTGCACTATGCTTTGATTAACTGGGATAAGATGCTATCTATATTGCTTATCTTTAAAAAGAACCAGCTCTTAGATTCACTGATTCTTTGTACTGTGTTCTTTGTTTCTATTGCATTCATTTCTGCTCTTATGTTTATACTTTCTTATCTGCTAGGTTTGGCTTTGCTTTGCTCTTGCCTTTCCAGAGGCTTGAGTTGTACTGTTAAGTCATTTATATGTGCTTTTTCAGATATTTTAATGTAAACATGTGGAGCTATAAACTTACCTATTAGGACTGCTTTAAAGTGTCCAACAGCTTTTGTTTTGTTGTATTATCCCTTACATGTAATTCCAGGGATACATTTATTTCTTTCTTAATTTTGTCTTTGATGCATTTCTCATTCAAGAGTCTGTGTTTGATCTCCATGACTTCATGTTATTTCTAGAGATTTTTTTGCTGCAGATTTTAAGCTTTGTTTTACTGTCATTTGATAGAATGAACAGAATTTTTTCATGTATTTCTGTACTTGTTGAAGTTTGTTTTCTGGCTTAGTATGTGGTCAGTTTAAGAAAAACTTCCATGGCTTCTGAATAAAAAGTATATTATTTGGTATTTGGGTTTTATTTTTTATTGATGTCTGTTAGTTCCACTATTTCAAATGTCTCTCTGTTTATTCTTTGTCCAGTTGATCTATTGGAGACTGACACAAAAGAAATATAAATATTGAAGAAAACACAAGGAAAAATGGGGATGGAATTGAACAACTCATTAAGTCTATTTGAAATGACAGGAGAGAGCCCCAGAAGCAGAATAAATAAAATGGAGAACAGAATATCAAGAATGGATGACAAAGCTGAAGACTTAAATTGTTCAAGCAAAGAATAAGAAACATTCAAAAAAAAAGTACAATAATGGAATATGCAGCAAATGCGGTATACCATGAAAAGACCAAAACTATGCTTCATAAGCACAGTGGAAGAAGAGTCTCAGATCAATGGCATTTTCCATTTTTAAAACAGAATTATAGAACAAAACTCCCCTAAATAAAGGAAAGAAATACCTATACAGATAGAAGAAGCACATAGAATACCATTTAAACAGGACTAGAAGAGAAACTGCCCATGGCATATCATAGTCAAAACAAAAGAAAAACAAAAACTTTAAGACAAAAACCACAAGTTCCATCGATGTGAAGCCAGAATATCCAGCAAAACTGTCTGTCATAGTTGAAGGGGAAAGAAAAAATTTACATGACACAAATAGGCTGAAAGAATTCATGTCTACCAAACTACCCTACAGAGAACATGCAGAGCAATATAGAAAACTGAAGAAAGGAATGACTATACCGAAGAGGCTACAGAAAGGAAACAAATGAAAGTATATTTTTTGATGCACAGAATAAGACCAAGAACACAGACAGAAATTAAAATGAGAGTTACCAATACACATTTTTCAAAAATAACTTTAAATATCAATGGCCTCAACTACCCAGTTCAAAGACACAGGATAGTTGAATTGATTAAGAAATAAAATATTTTTTTTGCTGTTGCTTTCAAGAACCTAATCTCACATTCAATGATAGGTACTACCATAGGGTGAAATGAACAAAAAAAAAATATTCCAAGCAAATGGCATTAAGAAAAAAGGTGTTGGAATTCTAATATCTGACAAAACAGGCTACAAATTAAAACTAATCAGAAGAAATAAATAATGTCACTTCATTCTGATCAAAAGAACAATTGGTGAAGAAGACATCACAATCATGGACATATATACACCAAATTCTGGTGCACCCAATATCATGAAAATAGTGCTAAAAATGAAACAGGTTAACCCAAACTTAGTAATAAAAGGTAACTTCAATAACCCACTATCTCAAATAGATAGCTTAACACTCTTTATATAAATTCTACAAAACGCATCAATCTTTAATAACAACAGTATTCATGATAGTTTATACTTTATGTACTGATGCTCACTGATTAACTGGACATCTATGGTGTCCTATATAGTATGTTTAAACAGGATTTTACAAAAATAAATGAGTAATATCTATATTTTCCTAATAAAAGGAAATGGGTAATACTACAATGATTCCTTTTAGTGTCCAAATTTCATTTCTAATCATTGAAATAAAAAGTAATATTTGCTTATGACTCAAAACCTATAAAATTCCAATTTCTAAGAAGTTTGATGTCTTCTTTCTATTAATGTTATTAATATTTGGTATGTAATGAAGACATTATTCTTAAAAGAATGTTTAATGTATGCACTATATTGTCAAGTAATTTCTTCTGTAGCATTTTTCAGTTGTTCAAAACTAAATCTGATATGATACATATTTATTAAAGCAGATCAAATAATTATTTACAGATAATTAGACAGAGTTACAGATAGAGTTAGACTTAACCACTCTACATGAGGTTCTAGCAAAAGGTCTAATTGTTCAAAGGAAAAACTAAAACTTAGAAGATGATAGACTACTTTAAATACTCCAAATATAAATAAAATATTTCATAGAATACAAGTAACTGTAAATACATTTGGAAACATAGTCAATTTCATTGTAAATGCTTGTTTCCTTAATCTGTTATATTTACTCTGTTAAGTCAAGCAACATTCTTAATTATTTTTATTTTAAGTGCCACAATCTTATTATATGTCATATTCAAATGTTATCTCAGATACTGGGGACAGAGGGAAATATTAGATGTGGATCACAATGACTAACAGTTTTTATATTATCCAGAAGTTCTTCCTTATTGGCATTACCATCTATTCATCTCTCCTAAAGACCTATTCTTGTCTGCCACTCAGACTCATTTACTTTTTATCTTGGAAAAGATTCCTAGCAACTTGAGAATAAATATGTGGCCCCCATAAAAATATGATGCTTGTCCAACAAAGGGAAATGTGAAGGGAAGTTCCAAGAAAAAAAATTCTACATCTTAGACTGAACTTCCTGTAAGGCTGACCAACTGATTATCACTTCAATGACTGATGACAGTGTGGTTGCCTATCCAGAGTCTATTTACAATTTATCTTGGGACATCTTTAGTTACTAAACAGCCACTCCTTGCTGATCTCTCTTTCTGAATTAACAACTTGCAACAAATAAATAAAAAAGAAAAACCTTAACAAATGTATTAACTTAACAAAGCCCCAGCTCCCACAAACCAAAAGGCTAAGAATGTCATCACACATCATCTGAGGCCCATAGCTGAGATTTCTCTTTTTCTGTAGTCACCTACTTAGAGTTCCCACTAATGTATTTGATAACTGTCTTGATTTATGAATTGTCTTTGTTACTCTTCTTGTTATTTTCTGTTGCTGTGATTAAAAACTCTGACCAAAACCAACTTGGAGAGGAATGAGTTTATATTATCTTATATCTCCTGGGCCAGTTTATAACTGAAGAAAGCCAAGGCAGGACGTCAGGGCACGAACCTGGAGCAAAGACCATGGAGAAATGCTGCTTACTGGCTTGCTCTTTGACCTGTACTCAATCTGCTTTTTTATATAATACAAGACCACCTACTCAAGGGTGATATCACTCACAGTGGGCTAGGCCCTCTCACATCACTCAATAATCAAGAAAATACTCCAAAGACACGTCCAAAAGCCAATCCAATGGAAAAATTCCTCAACTGAGAGTCCCTCTACCTAGGTGTGTCAATTTAACAGGTAAAGATAATCAGCACAGTTAATACACAAACTTCATGAAAATGCTTCCATGCTGGAACATGGAGCCTGAATCTGTGTCCCTGGGTCATGGTCACTCATATTTGGCTCCAGAATAAACTATCTCTTATCCCCGTTGATGTGAGTGTTGTACATTTACATCAACAGTTATATGTTGCAGGTGGCAAAACTGGAGAGGCAAAGCTATCTAAGCTCTTCAGAACTAAATTCCCAGACATGGGCTATAGGTACAGTATTTAGTGCTTGCCCTGCTGGTTTTAGATCTTGCTTCAGTACTGTATTTCCCTCATTATGCCTCCATTTCTCCCTTTTGGAATCAGAATCAATATTCTATAGCTTTGTATGTTTGAAGTATATAATTTATTTTTTGATTTTACACAGTGTTAGATTTAAGAGATTGTCTTGAGTCTCAGAAGAAAATTTAGATATTGGTCTTTTGAAGAATTTTGTGACTATTAAAGACTATGGGGACATTTAAAGATGTACGAAATGAAATTTTCAATAAGGTATGGCCATGTAATTATGGGAGTCAGGGATTATAATGTTGTGGTTTCAATTACAATGACTCCCATAGGCTCAAATATTTGAACACATTGTTAGTTGCTCATACAGTTTGGGGAAGATCATGGAATCCTTAGGAAGTGTTGACTAGCTGGAGCAAACATCACTGGAAGTAAGCTTTTAGAATTCATAGCATTGCCCCATCTCCAGCTATTTCACTGCTTCTTGTAGTTTCTTGAAGTTGTGGGCACTCAACTTTCTCCTCTGGCTGCCTCCTGCCATGCCTCTCGAATATGAATATATATATATATATGTATATATATGTTTTATATATGATAATTAAAATAATTTAAAGTCAGGGACATTCATATGACTCAGTGGATACAGGCACTTGATACACAAACCAGGAGAACTGAGTTTGATTCCTAGAACCCACATAAACATAAAAAGAGAGAACCTAGTATGGAATCTACACCTAGCACTCTAAACTTCATGGATAATCCATGGTGGGGTAGGTCATAGACCCTAGGGGTTCTTCACTACTGTTATTTAGCTAAATTGACACACTATCAAAATACCTTCTAAATATTTATACTTATACCCATAAAAAATGCTCTCAGCTTTAATCAAAGAACCATCTTTTTCTAGGCAACAATGATGAATGCACTGATTCATGTCTGTTCAAGGTACTGAAACTATATGGCAGACAAGTGCTCAACCCTAAACAAGACATTTGTATGATCCCTTGAATGGCTCAGGGAATAGTATAGAAATAATTGAAGAAAGAATGTATAAGTCAGAAAATAGGGAGAAAGGTTTCAAAATGCTGCCTTTTGGCCAAGACACTACAATTGGAATCATTTCTTCACAGCTGCTGCAATTGCCTGCATGGGGTCTGCAGAAGAACTGCGCCATCAAGAGTCAGGCATGGATGGAGAAGAGACTGCAGCAGTCCTACTTTTTATTTTTTATATTTTCTACTGATGATAGATTCAGGGAGAAATACAGTCATTGTAATCAGTTGTGTAGATAGTTGTGATCCCACCATGCTCCAATGGATAGTTTCAATTCAAAGGTCACAGAGATGACTCTTGTTAAACTCAATGGATCACAAAACAAACACAAACATCATTAATCTGGGTACAGAACTGAAATGCAGCAGTGGGGAGATAGAAGTGTGAGGGAGTTGACAGGATTGGAAAAAGAATTAATGAGAATGAATTCTGTACTTGCATGAAATTGTTAAAGAACCAACTTTTTAGATTTAAATTAAGAATGTAAAACATCCAAAAGATTCATTGAAATTCTTACTTTTCCTCTCTATCAAATCCAATTGAGGTTTTCTCATGAAATTTTATTGAGTGAATGCTTGCAATGACGTTTTCAAATAACGACTAGTGTGCAGTGCAGCTAGAAGGAAGGCCAAGTCAACAGGCTATCGTAATACTGTAAAGAATATTGTAATTTGACTACCTGAAGATTCCTGGCCTACTTTCTGAGCTTCCCAATGAGCACCTGAAACTCTGGCATAGAATTTAAAACATTTTTTCTTCCTGTTGGTGGCAGAAAGCAAATCTTTTGTTTTGAAGGCTTTGTTTTGTAATATTTTCTTTCTTTTCCTTGTATATCTGCCCATTGTGAAGTTACTTAAGTTCATTTTATTTCCGTTTATTTCATTTGTAAAATAAGGATCACTGCAAGTCCTAACACATGAGGTTGTATTGGAGATTAAATGAAAAAGAAACAAGATGCTTTTTATGAGAGCACCAGGCACAAATGCCAAATAAGTTTTAACTATAATTATAATTTATTTTTGAATGTAATAATTGTGGATTTCACACATTGGATCACTGACCACTTTTGAGAACCACTTCTTAGAGACATCAATGTTTACAAAGAAAAAACATATTAATATTAGATCTAATTAAAATCTAATAAAATCCAAAGAAAATAGATTTTTGAACATTCTAATAATGTTTTATAGTACTTTTATGAACATCTAAGTTGAATATAAGTTAATTTTTCCCTCATCATTTCCTGTTATAATCAGTAAGTTCATAAGTCCTATTTTCCATGTTTTCTCTATTTAAGACTAACATGGTAGATTATATCCTGATTATCTTCAGAATAACTAACAAAAAGAGAAATGATAGCTCAGACACAATACCACAATACTCAGGAGGCTTAGGAAGGAAGACTATGGAATTGAGGCAGCCTTCACTATAGAAAAATTCCAGGTCCAGTTTGTGTTGCATAATGAGAAGTTATCTCCAAAATCCAAAGAACCAAAACAAACATCTAATGAAATATATATTTATTTATTATTTGTTTTTATAACATCATTGACAAAGTTAAGGAATGTTCTAGGCTTATAATATGTTTGCTAGAATTTCCTTGATTATAGTAAGAAGGATAATGAATGTAAAAGCCTTTGGCCTGAAATGATTGTCCTTAGACACTGCTGTCTCCTTGTGAACAAAATGTTAAAAGTACTTTGGAGTTATTTTCGTTCTGTGAATGTGTCACCATCTCACAGTTACACGTAACCATTAATGTCATGTGTAAGTTTAAGAAGCCAGTTTCTTTGTCAGAGTTAAAGCCAACTCTAATGGGAAAATTATGTTCTAGAGCTTCTTATAGGATTAGGATGAGAATTTTGACAATTTTTGGCTTTTTATCATTTTCTATTCTGTTGCCTCTGCTCTGATACTCATTTAATCTCTGGAATATTCTTTAACAAATGACTTGTGTTCAAATTTGTGATGTATATTCCAGAGTTACCTTTTGGAAATCTCTGATTTGCTACATCTATATAATGAGGTTTCTTAAAACTCTGAGTCAATTAATCTAGGTTTAAACCCATGTCATGACAACATTTTTTTTTAAAGTTGAGTTGAGTTGCTTTAATAGAAGTTATTACATTCATAGTTTATACTGTTTATTTTTAACTTGTGGGTCTATTTTTGAGACCAGATCTCCCTCTAGCCACAGCTAGCTTGGAACTCGCAATGTAGACCTTAATGGCCTTGATCACAGAGACCTGCTTGACTCTGCCTCCAGACTGCTAGGATTAAAGGAGTGTGCCACCACATCCAGTTTAAAATCTTAAATGTTTTTATTTTTGGTTATAGTCTTTGAAATATTTCCATTCATCCCAGTCCACCTTCAACACCTTCCTGACATTTCAATTTATTGTCCTCTTGTTTGATTATCATTGCTACATGTCCATCTACTATTATCTATCTATCTATCTATCTATCTATCTATCTATCATCTATCTATCTATCTATCTATCTATCATCTATCTATCATCTATCTATCTATCATCTATCATCTATCTATATCTATCTAAATATCTATCTGTCTAATCCATCTATCAATCATTTATATATCATCTATCTAAATATATATAAAATGCATGGAATCAATTTAGTGCTGCTACAATGTACCTGTATTTATGGCTACCCTCTTGAAATTACAGAATTTCTCAGGGACATAGCCCTTGGAGAAAACTGATTCTCCTTCAAGCACCATTCATTGATTACCTGTAGCTCTTCATCTTGAGGTGGAACCACCTTGAAATTCTCCCCATCCACCCTGGTATGCCAACTGGTTTGTCATCATATGCAAACCTCTGCTCTCCTTATACAGCAAAACTGTGGAGATTTCATTGGTTTAGCTTCCCAATATTTTCTAGCATGTCTTAAGTAGTAGGTGGTGTCAAATATAAGGGGGCTGAAAATGCATGCACTCAGGTTTGGACTTTCAGTTTTTTTTATCTGCTGACCTACATACCTGTTTGTGTGCCAATACTGTGCTATTTTTATGACTAGAGTTCTGTAATATAGTTTTAAATCTTGTATAGTATTCTCTCTAACATGTATCATTTTGGTCAGGATTGCATTCACTATCTGGTGTCTTTTATGGTTCCATATGAACTTTAGGATTTTTTTCCTATTCCCATAAAATGTCATGGAGAATTTTATTGGGATTGAATTGAATATATAAATTGTTTTTGGTAAGATTTTCATTTTTACAACATTAATTTCAACAACACATATCTCTGGAGTTCTTTCCTAATCCTTGTGTTTTTCTCAATTTCTTTCTTCAAAGATTTAAAGTTTTCTCTGTAGAGATCCTTAATATCTTTTTTAGGTTTACACCTATATATTTTTGAGGTTATAGAACATGGAAATATTTCCTTAACTTCTTTCTCTGACTGCTTGTTATTGGTAAATAGAATGGCTAGTGACTATTGTAAACTGAATTTGTTTCCTGTCCACTTTGCTAAAAGAGTTGATTATTTCTAGAAATTTTCTGATGGAATTCTTGGATTACTTATGTATAACACCATATCTTAAGCAAGTAGGGATTATTTGAATTCTTTTCCAATTAATTTCTTTCTCTTGTCTTATTGCTCTGGTTAAAGTTCTAACACTTAATTGAAAAGGGGTTATTGGAGAAATTTGTCTGGTCCATGTTTTTATTGGTAATGTTTCAAATTATGTTAACTGAGGGTTTGTCATATATACCTTTAACTATCTTGAGGTATGTTCTCTCTAGTCAAATTCCCTCTAGGACTTTTATGATGATAACCTGTTGGGTTGTATTTTATCAAAGGACTTTTCTGAATCATTTGAGATGAACTTGTGAATTGTCTTTAAGTCCATTCATATAATATTTATTGTCTTATATGTATTAAACCGTCCTTGCATCTCTGTAATAAAGCCAATTTGATCATGATGGATGATTTTGATATATGCCTGTGTGAAGTGTGTGAGTATTTTATTGAGAATTTTTACCTCTATGTTTATTAGGGGTAATGGCCTGTAATTTTTTTTGTTGTGTCTTTCCCTGGTTTTGATATTACAGTAATCCTGACTATGTAGAAGGAATTTGAGAGTTCTCTCACTGTTTCATTCTTTTTGGATAATTTTTTAAAGTTTGTTTTGATTGAATTTTTGTGTATTTCATACAGAACATCGCAATCAATCTTAATCATCTTTATACCCCTGTCCCCACTGGCACCCTCCTATAGTCCCCCCACTGGAGCCCATATACTCTGTCATTCATGTTAAGGCCCATATGTCAAGTAAGTGTCCTCAGATGTCCCCCAAGTCCATCACCGAGGTCTACTCAGCCTATCTAGAGTCCCCTGTTTTAGAAAGATCAGCTCTTCATCTAGCAGCAATCAGTTGCCAATATTTCTTCAGATAAGATTGAGATCTGCTCTTCATTTCACCCATTCTATGCTGGGTTTTTGGCTACCTGACTTTGCATTGGACTTGTGTATGCTGAAACCATTGCCATAGAATCATATGAGCAGTTTTGCAGGAGCTTGTAGGACTCTGTTTCCCTATAGTCCTGAACCTCCTCCCTGGCTCTTACAATCTTTCTACCCCCTGTTCTGCAATGGTCCCTAAGCCTAGGGTGGTAAAAGTTTGAAAAAGGGATCGTGGCCAAGGACCAGTATTCAGTACACTCTTGATTTCTACCCTTTGGCCATTTGTGAAGTAGTGTTGACTGCAGAACGTCTTTGAAGTTCTGTTGACATTCTACTATGAATCTTTCTGGATTTGGGCTCTTTTTAATAAGGACGCTTGGTATCACTGTTGCAATTTCTTCTCAGTTACCTCTCTTTGATCTTTATATTTAGTATTTTTACTATGCCTATGACCTGCAGGGTCCCTTTTCTTGTCCTGTTTATTTGATGTTCTGTGTGATTCTTTTATTTATAAGGGTATATATTTCCTCAGTTTATGGATGTTTTCTTTTATTATTTATTGAAGTCTGGCCAATGTCATTGACATGAGATTCTTCTCCTTCTTCTATGCCTATACTGCACAGATTAAGTCTTTTCATGGTTTCCTTCACTCTTATATATTCTAGTGTTTTATTTTTTTCTTATTGTTTTCTTGAGCAGTCTAATTCTCCAACATTTTGTTCTAGCCTTGATATTCTGTTTTCCATTTTATTCATTCTTCTGGTATAACATTCTGCTGTCATTTCAAATTGACTGTGTTTTATCATTCCATCTTCATTTAAGCTAGAATTTTCTTCACTGTTTCTCTTTTATGAATTCAGTTTTCTAATACTGAATTGACTTTGTATTCTCATTCAGTCATATATTTGTGTATTTTTGACTTTCACTTTGGAGTTGATTCCTATCATCTCTGTGTTCTTTGAGCAATTTGTTTGTGTGGTCTTTAAAAATCCCTGAATTCTTTTATCAAGTTTATGTTTGTGCTTTTAAATTTTTTATCCTGGGATTCCTTTGAGTAATTTTCATTGTAGAATACTTCTATACATTTGTTGGAATTTTGTGGAAACATATTATATTTTTTTCATATTATTTACTTTTTTCAATGTGACCTGGACATATGGGCCTCTGTTTTTGCTTGCAAGTCTTCTATGAAATTCTAACCTGCTTTTGTTGAGTTTAATTTTGATTCTATTTTTATTATTGTTACAGCTTGGTTACTCTCTGATCAGGTGTGGATAGTTATTTGGTCTGTCCTTTAGGTTCTTATTTTAGATTTTATTTTATTTTTGGAGGGAAGGGATGGTTCCATGATGGTCCACTGTGAGAAGGAAACAAACACAGCTAGGATAAGGAGTGTGGAAATGAAGGCAAGGGGGACTGTTGGGAGCTATTAATATAAGCACAGCCATCATGTACATTGAGCTGTGGCAGGCTTGCTTATTTACTTTATGACCTTTCACCTTGACTCAAGAGTTTGTGTTTTACACACAAGCACTGAATTGTTCTGTCAAGTCAGGAGGAATGTGCTGATAATTTAGGGAAGATGGTTAATTGGTGGAATTCACTACAAGTATTTGACCATTCCTTAACCCTCAGATAAAGGTGGTAAAAAAGCTGTGAAAGCTAATTGAGCTAAGTAAACTGTGTTTATCTGATGTTCTGCTGTATAAGAAGGCTGAACTAAAATGAACCAGGGCTGCAGTCTCTAATGAGAGTCCTTGCAAGTATCTTTTCTCTGTTTCTTGTTTTTCTTTCAATCCTCACTCCCCCTTTCAGGTGCTGTTCATCTAAGGCTGGTTGGCACTGGCTGGGGACTGTTTCTAGCTTTCTCACCAGGCTACTCCAGAGCTAAAGCATAGTTTCTAAGGCTTAGTTGGAGTCTTTCCAGCTGTGTATTCCCAGCCTAGTACTTGAGCCCAAAGATAACGAGAGAAAGAGAGAGAGAGAGAAAGAGAGAGAGAGAGAGAGAGGCAGACAGACAGACTATCTGACAAGATCATCAGGGTGTTCTGGACTTGGGTTCTGGTCCTGTTCCCAAAGGGTGAAAATGGTCCTGTAGTGGTCAGTTTTTGACTACCTTACCAGGGTATTTAGGAAACCTCCAGTAGAGTATTTTCATCCTATTCCTGGAGGAGGCAGATGATGATGGAATAGAGTCTTACTAGCTGGGAGAGTAAATTTGAGCCCAGGAGCTGCATGTTACCTGACTATTTTCCGAGTGGAAAGATGTGGATTATGTTTTTATGACAGAACAATTGATATTATGATGTGATACTATATAGTGAAAAATGAAAGTCTAATTTATTTAGTGACATTGGTGAAGATATTTCCTATTTTTTATTGAATGTTTGTGAATTTCATATATTTGATTATAATTAGATCCCCTTATTTTATAAGCACACTCTGTTAACACCCCCTGCTTAGATGTTTGTTCTCCATTTCATATATATACATATATATATATATAAGTCGTATGGAGTGAAATTTATTTCTCCAAATGTTCTTATGTATAGGTCTATCTACTGGAGCCTGGTTGACCTACTAAAATCACGCCCTTAAAAGAGACTGACATTCTCCTTCCCAGAAGCCATTGAATTCCAATAGATCATCAAGTAGGTTTTTAATTTCTTCACACTTACTACCTCAATGCTGGTATTGTATCTGACTGTGCTTATGTGGGACTTTTCCATGCTGTCACCATTGTTGTGAGTTCTTATGAGTACCTCCTCAGCTGTATGGAATACTTTTTTTTGTGGCCATTCACTAACTCTGGCTCTTACATTTTTCCATACCCTTTTCCTCAATAATCTCTGAGTCTTTGATGGCGGAAGTTTGGTATAGGTATCCAATTCAGGGATAATCACTCTATAGTCTCTTATTCTATTCACATTGGTCTGTTGTGGATTTCTGTGTTATTCACCATAGGCTGCAAAAACAAGCTTCTCTGGTGAGAGTGGAGAAATGCTTTAAACTATGGACATAACAATAAGCCATTTGGGGTCGCTTTAATGCTCTATTTAGCAGAATAGTATTCGACTCTCCCTTATAGCCCATGAAATGACAAGCCACTGATTTCTAGAACTGATATTAATGTCATATATGGGTTCCATCTTATGAAATAAACCTTAAATCCAATTGAAAAGTGATTTGTTACTCTCATAATATTTTTGCCACTATTGTAACAGTGGTCATATCTTCCCATGCAAGTTGCTGAAGAATGGAGAATCCACAGCTTGGTAAGATTTATGATTACTATTTTTTTCTTCTGATTCCACGCATAGCACCTTGGACCACTACAAATGCTAGTAATTAGAGATCAACTTTGAGGTTAGTACCAGCTTGGTTTCTCCTCTTTTGTTCCCACAACTCATACATGTAGTGTCTTCAGTAATAGGGTCTTACTGTCAAGTACTGTTTAGTAATCAAGTGGCAATGGCCAGTATGGTCTGAGGGTCTATGGGATCCTTGGTCAACAGCTTGAAAAGAGGGACTCTGCCTTGACTTTAGGCTTTTACTTTGTTAACCTATGGTGTCTAGATGGTGCAATGTCCCTCTGTTATAAGGTAACTCATTTCAATATCCTTTTATAATTCATACGTATTCAGTTTAAGCCAACTCTTTAGTGGTAGGTTTCCATATGTCTTTTTCTAATGGCATTTAATGTCCTTTATCCTTCCCCATACTCTCTCCTCTTCCATGTCCTCTCATCCTTCTCCTTATTTAACCTTTCCTACTTTATTAATCCCTTTTCCCCATTTATATCACTGCATTCTATCTCTCCTCCTATGAAGCTACCCTCTGACCATTTATTTTTTTCCTGACTTCTCTTGGATTTCTAATTAGAACATGCATATCTGAAAACTCAAGGCTAGCATCTAACTATGACAGAAAAAATGCAATTATTGCCTTTACAGGTTTGGGTTATCTCACTTAAGATGATCATTTCCAGTTCCTTCCATGCACCTGCAAACTTCAATTGTTTCTGGGAGTTTTTATGATACCTAAGTAATGTTCCATTGACCAAGGTTGATAGAGGTGCCTTATTCAAGGTAAGCACTCTGAAGTCTCCTATTCGCTGCATTTTGGCCATATGTAGCTTCATGGATGAACCACAAACTGTTGCATGAAGAACCTTCTAGGGGAGGTTGAGAGATGCATTAATATGCTCTTGGATTCCTGTTCTTCTATGTTCCAGGAACTTTAGGTGTAGAGTTTGCATTATATGTTTGTCCCATAAGTCTGGGCAGGTAAGATACCATTATTGTCTGTATTTGATCAGTTGCAGAAATTTGCAATAATCTCCATGCATTGCAAAAGGAGACTTCTTTAATGAGTGGTGAGAGGTACATTTGTCTGTAAATATAATAACACAAGTTTGGAATATAGTATTAAATTATATTTTTCTAGGAATGTGACAAAAGTAGGTTTTTGTTTAGGGTCTTAAGCTATCTCCCAGCTGTGTTTTTGTCAATGTTTACAGTACTGCACATAAGTTCCCTCCCATTTACTTTTCCTTAATTTCAATTAGACAGCTATTTAATACTTTCAATATAAAACTGCCACTAATGCAGAAATACAGATTATTTGCTAAGTTTGTCATTGCAATTTGTAGGCTTTACTGCTATGTAAGGTCATTGATTGGTTTTCTCCCTTGGCAGCTTGCAGAGTATCTTCTGTTACTCTGAGAGCTAGTCTTTAGGGAGGAGGCTTCCATGCCAGTTCCAGCTCAATTGGTCCAAGTCCTGTGTTCGATGTATGTTCTACCTTCCACAATAGGGTCTTACCTTCATGTTCTGGAAGGCAATCAAGGGCCATGTCAGTAGCCTGTATTACTAGAATTTTAGCATGTTTAGCTAGTAAAGCTTTTTTTTTTCTTATTCTGTAGTCTGACTCTTCACTAGAATGATTGTGGTCTTTCATATGCAGAACTTTTTGTTTGTTTTATAAGGTCCCGGCATTTTTCTGATCTTAATACCTGCATTATTGGTATCCTGATCAGAAAGTTTGTTCTTGAGCTTATGAATTCCAATGAGTTCCCTAGATTCTCCTCTATCAGATTCATGGTATTGGGTCATGTGTTGGGATCCTTGTTCATTTGGAGTTGAATTTTGTACCTGGTGAGAGATAGGGATCTAGTTTCATTTTTCTACATTCTGTTATGCAGTTTGATGATTAACAATTATTGAACATACTGTCTATTCTCCAGTTTGTGATTTTTGGTGTAATTGCATCAACTTAAATCATGGTTGCCAACTCCATTCTATTCATCAGTGTATCTATTTTTATTCGAGTACCATGCTGTTTTTATTACTACAGGTTTTGCAGTGCAAGCTGAAATAAGGAATGGTGCTACCTCTAGCTCTTCTTTTACTGTTTCAGAATTTTTGGATATCATTTATTTTTTTTTGTTTCCATAAGAAATTTGGAATTATTTTCTTCCATTTCTGTGAAAAACTGTGTTGGAGTTTTAGTGGATATTGTATAGAATATATTGATAATTTAGTAGTCTGGATATTTTCATTTTATGAATCCTACTGGCCAATTTGCATGGGAGATACTACCAGGGTTTAAGTGTCTTCAATTTCTCTCTCCAATATCTTAAAGTTTTTATTATAGAAGGCCTTCCATTCCTTGGTTATATTTATTCCCAGATACATTTTTGAGCCAATACTGAAGAAGAATTTTTTTTCTTATTATGCAGGACAGCTACATATTTTTGTGTGTTAATTTTGTATCATGCTACTTTCCCAACTTTGTCTATCAGCTTTAGGAATTTTCTGGTTGAGTTTTTATGTATAGAATCCTATCGTCTGAAAAATCCCTGTATTGTATATAAACCAAGCAGTGATAGCTTCAGTATTTTCTACAGTAGCATATCATTAACTGTTTTCTTTTAGAGGCCTTGATCCTGAAATTCATCTGGTCAATAGGATTCTTTAGTGACCACCAGAGATACCAGAAAGTCCATCATTCCATAATCGTAATTAATTCATTGAATTAATTCCCACGAAATATTGATTTCCCTCCCCAGACCATCCAAAACCTTATAGAAGATCGACTTTTGCATTTGGGGAGAAGACTATGAAGACAACTTAATATACTACTAAATACCTTTCTCCCAGCAATAAAGAGTTCACTTATTATTATATTAGATACAAAATTCTATTCACAGGTAGTTTATAAGCTCATATCCTTGTATTTTTATTTATAAAGTTTTTCTGTGATTTAGAGAATATATAATTAATTTCTATAATCACACCCATATAAATTAGACATTTCACATTTAATATAGTACATTAATACTGTAGAAAAATAATTCTAATGTTTCTAGTTAAGTGTGGCTCTTAATTTCTATACAATGTTAACCTAACATGTTAAATTGGGATAATTTTGTAGAAAGTTCAGAGCACGACTAAAGTTCCCAAAAGTTCAAGTTATACATTTTTATGTAAAAAAGCAATAATCTCAGGCTGTATTTTATTAATTAATTGAGAATTGTATGCAATGTATTTTGATCATATTCACCCCAATCCCCTCTATCTTCTTAAAAATCCACCTTTAATTCCATAATCTCTTGCCTCCTCAATGTTGGAGTGCTTATTGGCTTGACCTTCTGCAACTCTTGTGCAGTCAAGAACAGTTGCTGTGTGTCCATGTGTGTAGCGGTCCTGTAATGTCTTGAAGACGGTTTCATTTTAGACCTTCCTGACTTCTGCCTCTTACAATCTATCCACTCCTTTTCCTGTGATGGTTCCTGAGCCTTGAGAGTGGTAATACAGATGTTTCACTTATTTGTGGCTGAACAATCCAGAGTCACATATTCTCTTCATTTTGACCAGTTGTGAATTTCTGCATTAATCACAGTCCAATGTACAAAGAAACTTTTCTGATGAGCTGTATTAACATATGTATATAGAGATACATATTTAGAGGTTAGATTAACTCTGTGTTAGTCTAGCTTTTTAAGCATGGTAGGTTCACACCTGTGGTCTGTGAGACCTTCAACCATGGGTGCCTGGACCAGTTTACAAAACCGGGTAGTGTTTCCCTCTTTGAGAGGACCTCAATTCAAATCAGAAATTTTTTGGTTACTCATAAAACATTCATTTCATTTTTGTACTCTTGAACATATCTTAAAACATTGGTTATTTCTCTAGTTCACAGAGACTACAAGTGGGCAATATTGTAGAGTATTGATAACATTTTCCTCCAGCAGCCTACAGAGCACATTTCAGTACTATGAAAGCTAAGATCACTTTGGCTTATCAGTGACACTCTTGGGTTTCTGACACTTCAAATTCAATCTTAATACTCTTGCAGTGGTTACTATCATCTAGTTTGTGTTCAGTATGTAATTGTTCATTTAGTACAGAAACATGTAGAAAGCAGACGTAAACCATCATATACAAATATCTGTATATAAGATGTGCTGATTTCCTCAATTAGTATTAAAGGTAGTAATAATATAACCCATTTATTGCTAACATAAATTCACATTAAAAAGATAGTCACAGCAGGAATTTTGAAAGTCCCAAACCATATGATCTGTTTATTATATGAATTTTATTGTCTCTAAGTACAGAATTACCATGGATAATTTAAATGTATATTTAATCAGAATAATAAGCATATCATTCTTTAATCATCACTTCCTTGGACCCAGCTTTAACTTTTCTCCTTTGACAAATGAATAGTAAATCAAAGTTTCTTTAAGGCAGTGAATTTCAGTTCAGTGTGATTTTTATCCTCCACTGCTACCCCAGAAGACATTTGACACTATTGTAAATATTTTAAGTCTTCAAATTTGAGGAGGGGTTCAACTGTTGCTTTCAGGGGTTAAAAGGCAGAGACACTACTAAACAAAATGAGATGCTCAAGTTAGTACTCCACACGAAAACATTTTATAAGTCAAAATATCAGTAGTGCTGATGTAAGAAATTTTTATGTAAGTTCTTATTTGCCCTTAAACTCCAGTGAGATATTAACTTAGTCTTAGACTAGCATTATGTCATTTCTTTATCTTGGCACATTATAAATATATTACGCTCAGATGAGAAATTAGTATAAGCAGATAAATTGGTGGAAGTGTGTTAAACATAGTATGCTCATGAGCATGTAATAATCAGTTAATTCATCATACCTCTGCATATGCACACAATCTTTGTAAAGGAATGTGCAACGACCCACTTTCTGTTGTAGAAAATTTTTTCTTAAAAAACAGTGGCTAGAAATTATATAATCAAAATGAATACAGTTTTAACTTCTTTATCATGAAGGGGCATGGTGAAATTAGATGTCATGTCAAATGTGTCATTTTATAAGACATAATAATTATCATCAGTTTGATTGAAAAGCTATATCGAGTATGCATTTTTTAATTTTAATCTTAATCTCAGTAACTGTGAGAAACTAATACTTTAATTTACTCTTCTCAATTACAGTTTCATGGAGAAGTGAACAAATTTGGAGGAGCTTTTATTAGAAACAGCTCCTATAATTATTCTAAATGCTCGTATTTCAATTTATACTTACCATATATCATGGTCATTCTGAATTGCATTTGTTTAATGTGCTGTTAAAAGACTTAAATGAAATGATGTAATGCTATGCTCTCTAGTTCTGTATTTCATCAATTTAAAGCTCAATTGTTTTATAATTAAGAATAATTTAGAGAAAAATATGGGAATAAATGAAGAAGAAAAGATTATCTCACCGTTGAATGAACTCCTTACATGGTATAAAGAATCACTTTCTTCAAAATCCTTATGTTACAATTAAAAAAATAAGACACATGTGGAAGGGCATTTTATTTAGGGCAATAATAAATCATATGGAAGTGTATAAAGGAAAGTGAAATACAGGCAAAAAAAGCAACATTCTGGAGATAGAAGCTTGTTTCTACGGGCTAGTTTTACCTTTTAAATCCTTTATTATATATTTTATTTTAAACTTTGCATACATAGTATTAGATTTCATTATAGGATTTTCAAACAAAATTATTTTTATCAACTCTCCTCCCTCCTTTCCTCCACATGCCTCATGACCCCTGCTTTTACTCTTCCACATAGCCTCTATATCCTCTTTTATGCTTCATGTCCCTTCTTGTCCTTCCTCCCACTTCAGAACATATTGCATCCCCTCTCATCATCTTCTTTATAAAATAAAATGTTATTTTATGTATATACATTCATGAACATGGAAATATATGTATATAAGCTTAAAGAGATGTAAACATATTTTATGGTAAGACATAGATTAAGAAACTGCATCTGTCAGATACAAAATAATAATGACATGATAATATGTGAAGTATGAAATAGAAAGTTCTTCACTAAGTCTTATGTTCAACATTGAGGCATTTAGTGTTTCATTTTTTGGTGCCTTTTCTATTCTTTGACTTGATATTTTGTCATTGTGTTTCTTTATGATTAGTGGGCCTTTGTGAAAGGAATACTTAAGATCAAGAAGAGGGGGCTGGAGAGATGGCTCAGTGTTTAAGAACAGTGGTTGTTCTTGCAGAAGACCCGGGTTCAAATGCCAGCACCCACATGGCAGCTAAAAACTGTCTGTAACTCCAGTTCCAGGGCATAAGACAGCCTCTTCTGTCCTCCACCAGAATTGCACAACACAGGAGTACTTATTTACATGCAGGCAATTCACACACACATATAAAATAAAAATAATAAATAATGTTTTAAAAAGATCAAGAATGGCAGGTATGCGTGCATGAAACAGAAGATAAAGTATACTAGTATTCAAGCTACACATTTCTAAAATTTCTTATAATCCAAATAATGGCCTAGTAATTTTATGAGTTATTTCTAAAATTCTGGAAATTTTTGAAGCAAAGAAGATGCATATCTTTTAAATATAAGGTTTATTGCTTTATATTTATATTTATTTTTTGCACAGTACTTCTCATTTATTCTTCTCATTTTAGTGATAATATTAGGCATAATACAGTACTGACACTGTCTGATCCTCAGTAAATATCTATTGAGTTTAAATTATATAGATCTAACATAAAGTAGAAATGATTATCTGTTTTTACTTAAATGCAGTAAAAAGCTAGATTAAATAATTAAAAAACCCAACACAATTCAAAAACATTATTTTATTATTTTGTGTTCTCTAGAATAACAGATTCAATAAACTGAACTCACATTATAAAGGTTTAGTTTAAAGGATTCAGGAAGTGCAACAAAGGCATTTTGCATGCTGGAAATGCTAGGAATCCAATAGCTGTTCAGTCCAAAAGGTTGGAATGTCTCAGCAATGCCAATCTGTGAGGAAGGCCTGTAGGATTCCTACAGAACCATGTTTCTGATGTCAGCAAAGGAAGGGAACAGCAGCAGTGGACAGGGTAGTACACTTACCAGCAGAGTGACAGTAGGCAATTAAAAGATTGGAAATATTTCTTCATATCCCCCTATATCAGGACCCCCCCCAACTCCCCTCCAAATGTGCCTACCACTCTGAAGGAACATTGTCCCTGCCAGTTAATCCTTCCAGTAAATACCTTCACAGATCCACAGGGAGGCTACTCTAAGATGATTCCAGATTCCATGACAATGAACATTTACCATCAATTTGTTTTAATTATAAAATGCAATGTCTAATAAGATATGGACAATTTTTCTAATGCAAAAATTATAAGATAAGGTAATTCCCTTAAGATAAACTCTCACTTTTATAGTTTAAAAACCTTTACTGAAAGCTAACAAATGTGGTTGACTAAATAGCTCAACTATCTCAGTTCTCTTTCAGTGATTGGTCTATCTGATTTCTATAAGTCTATTTACAAGTATCAATTGAGACAGTTATTTAATGTAGTCAGAAATTATCATTTGGCATCATATTATTACAATTTCCATTTTGTTAATAAATATTACAAAATCCGGTATGGATGGACTATAATTTATCACTTATTAAATGTGTAAGCTTGAATAAATTACCTGTTTTATAGGTGTAAGATACATGGGAGCTGCTTGGCAAGGAACACGGTGCCAGACGGAAGAAACCTCCCTTTGAGTGGTTGGTGAGAGTGGTCCAGGAGACTCCAAAATAACACAGGTTATTACCAAACATCTTGGTTGTCTCACAGAACGAGTATATAAGACCTTACTTCTGAAAACAGGACACGCTTCAGATACAAGACTTGAAGCAATGGAGCAGGAACTAACATGGAAGGCTACGAACCAAAATTTGGCTATCATAACACTAGATGATGATGTGCAAACTGTTAAGGGATTAAAAACAGTCA
Organism: Nannospalax galili; assembly: GCF_000622305.1. Classification (NCBI taxonomy): domain Eukaryota; kingdom Metazoa; phylum Chordata; class Mammalia; order Rodentia; family Spalacidae; genus Nannospalax; species Nannospalax galili. Next base: position 1,082,728 of record NW_008348412.1, read on the forward strand.
ATGGCCTAACTCAGCCCTAAGTCATAATAACCATAATGATCACCATGGAAATCTACCTCCATTGGTGCAGTGGTGGAATGGTTATCTGGCGGGGGGGGGATTGCAATCAGCAGCTTATTAAATGTACTTAAAGGCCCCTCAGTGGGGATGAACTCATTATTGGCACTGTAAACACAAACATGGGAAAATACACATGGCAGTAGAAATCATAGATCCTAGAGAAAACCCTGTCTCTTTCATATCTCTAGACAAATATAATTTCTTACCATGTGCTAAATATGGATCCTTATATATACAGACTAGCATGTCATACACCACTCATTAAAGAAACTTCTTATTACAACATATGGAGGCTACTGTAGATTCCCACAAAAGGTGAAACATAGAGAATACATATCTGAAAGATGCCAAGTACAAGGTGACGCATCTATAATTGAATCTCTACAGCTAAAGCTCATGGAACATAGTGGAACAAGGGGTAGAGAGAAAACTAATGCATCCCTCAACTCTCACCAGCAAAGCATCATTATACAGAAGAGTGTGATACACACAGCATGCCAAGTTTTAAAGAATAAGAGATGGCAGAGTGTGTATTCTTGGATGGGACTCCTATATTGAAACTCACCCACCCATGGCTCAGGGATCATTGCAGAAGAGGTGGATAGAAAGATTGTAAGAATCAGGACTCATTAATGAACATAGAGAAATAGAGAATTTCAGTCCATTGGAACTTGCACATGTGAACTTGTGACCATGGTGGCATTGAGCATAGGATGCATGCCAACTCAATTAAGCAAGGGCCCAGAGGGGAGGAGAGAAATGGGTGGTGGCCTGGCCCTAGACTGATAATTATTGGAGACCGATTGATGTTGGATAAGGGAGAGTATGCCTTACATATGATCTCTAGATGGACTGACTAGACTCTGGTATACCAATTTAAACTGAAGAACATCTGAGTACAAATGCTTGACTGGATAGGACTTAATGTGTATGATGGGATACATGGTCTGGTGGGGAGATGTTGGGCATGGATGAGGGAGGGGTACTAAATTTGATTATGAATTGTTGTATGAAATTACTTATTCAGTCAAATATCATTACAATTTCTAGATCAAAAATATCTTCCAACTAGTAAACAGTACATTTAATTTTTTTCAAAAAAGTAGTCAGGAATGTCAAAATTATTTCTTCCAAGTGTGAACACTGAGGTCATGAGGGGACGGTGCATTTTGTCTTTACGTTTTAGCTTTACCTTCCTATACCATTTTCTTCCTCAAGACTTTATTTCTCATTTTCTATTCTTTTATGGAGTAGAAAAAAATAAGGTATTTATGCTTTCTCATAAAATTAAAACACTTTATTAAAGCCTCAGTCAAATTTATGAATTTCTTCTCATTATGCATTTTGAGGCATTTATTTCTAAAGGTGGTTATTCAGAGAGCAAGTCAAGGACATAGAAAAAGGTACATTATATACAACCTCAGCATTTAAATATGTAAAAGAAGAGCAAACGACATCAAATTTCCTGTAGTTCTTTTAAAACTGAAATTCGTATATGCCAGAGAAAGAAGAAATGCTGGAAGATGAACAGCTAATTTGAAACTATATTACTTAACTTACTTGTGACTCCCATGGATTTTAAAATATATCAAAAGGAGCTGCAGACATTTTCTTTGATCACAGCATTAAACATTAAGATAATAGAATAGTGGAACTATTTAAAAAGTTGGAGTCAGAAAGAAGTGGTTTCAGAGTCTAATTTAATTATTACTCTGCACCATTGGGCAAAGCTTGTTAACCACTGACTGTATCTGTAAAATGGGGCAATAATACATTTAATTTTTCCTGGTTGGGGAAAAGATTAAACCCCACGAAATTTGCCTAATAAAGCACAATACCTTAGGGACCAAGCTGTAATCATCCCTAGTGTACATTTAGTCATTCACTAATAGAAAAAAAGGTTATCTTATGATATCTAGAAAGAATTTTTCATGTATCCTTTATTAGCACTTCAGTTCTTAAAACCCAGTGTGTACACCCCACTAAGTGTTAGGTCAGTTCACCTACACTCAGTAAGCTTTGAATCCTAGAAGACCTTTGAGGAACCTACTTGGTTTTGTTTTGTTCGTGCAAAGAAATAAATTCTTTGTGTGAATTTTCTTAGATTTTGAGCAGGACACTCTTGGCTACATTTCTGGTTATCTGGTTACCAAAATATTTGTTGTTTTTTTTTTTTAGTCTAGTGACTGTTAAACTAATAGCAATACTTTCAAAATGAGTTCCCAGTTAAAAACACCTAAGGTATTTATATTTTCTAGCACAATAAAAAATGGAGTAATCTGTGCTTGTAGTTACAATCCTTCACGTATATGAATTAAATAGGCCAAATTCTATTAAATTTACAGACACATGTTTTCATTTCCTGACAACCAGGAAGAGAGTTTGTAAAATATGTAACTAATTCCTTACCAGTTTTTGAAATTCTTTTTTAAGACATTTGTCAAAAATGAATATGTTGATAGGTCTTTGTGGACTAATATTTATACTAATTAAATATTCTCCATTATGAATTGTGGTGAACTAGAACAATAAACAACTCAATGCCATCTAACTTCATAAAAATCTAATTTTTTAAAACTAGGATGGCTAGTTCATTTTTATAATATTTTTGTTGCTTTTTTGTGCATTTCATGTATTAGATCTTAATCAAATTTAGACCCTCTCAACCATCCACACCTCTCATATCTCCCCACAGGATTTTATGCATTCTGTCATATATATTAAGTCCTATCCAGTCAAGCATTTGTACTCAGATGTCCCTTGATTCAAGTTCATTCACTGGGCTCTATTCAGTCTACCTAGAGTCATTTCGTTAAAGATGTACTCTACCTCTCCCAGAAGTAATCAGTTGCCAACAGTTCCTTGACTAAAGTTAGGACCTGCTACCCATTTCCCTTGTTCTATGCTGAGTTTTTGTCTGATTGAATTCACATGGGCCTTGTGCATGTTGTCACCATCACTGCAAGTCCATATGAGCAGGTTCCCAGAGGCCTAAAAGCCTCTCATTCCTTATGTTCATGCACCAACCCTATACAACCTTTCTGCTCATTCTTCCACAATGGTCCCTGAGCTGTGGTTGGGTAAGGTTACTATAGGGGTTGTTTCCAGGGACATGCACTCAGTAGTCTCTTATTCTCTAAAACTTAGCTTGTTGTGGCCTTCTGTTTGTATCACATTCTACTGTATGAGGAAGCATCGCTGGTGAGATTTGAGATAGATGTGTAGTCTCTCTACCCCATGTTCTTCTGTGTTCCATGATCTTTATGTGCATTCCATTCCCTTGCTTTTAATATTCTTTGCTTAAGGAATCCAGTTCTTCAACTTTGTTTATGGCCATACGACCCTGAATGCTCCTGATCTCCTCTGATTTCATAAGCTAATCAAGGTCAGGCCTGATTAGTACTTGAATGGGCGATTACATTATTTTAGCTGTAGTGTACTTTATAAAGACTTTTATGTCTGAAGATGAAAATTTTGAAATCACACAAAGAAATTTGCATTCTCCCATTTCTGTCATGACAAAGACATGAAAAAAAGGGAACTCAATTAAGTTCCCTACTAGTTTATATTGTTTCAAATTTATTATTAAACATATCTATATATTTTTGTGGCTGGTTTGCATGCACACTTTTGTTCCCTCCTTCCAAAATGTGGCTCCCTGGGAACTGAACTCAAGTCAGCAGGCTTAGTGGCAAATACTTTTCCTTTCAAATCCATTTTGTCATCCCTAGCTTATGTTTTACATCCATCTTTTATACTATATAAAAGAAATCATTTTATAAAGAGTGCTTATATTTTTTTTTCTCTCCAAATCCCATGTCTATAGACTTCTCTGGAAGTTTTGGAGCTGAATGATGAATTACAGTGAGTTCACCTTCCTATATTCCTAACTACCAGTGTTCACAGTATGTATTGTCATGGAATTCACCTGGAAATATTTCCACTACTTAAATCTTCATTGTCCAAGAAGCAAACTACCACAATACTGCTGTGGTTCTGACATTTTCTGCACAATGTTTCTGTGAAGATTTTCCAACCTTCCTGACATGTCTGCATTTCTAATGTGTCCGTAAGCTTTTATCTGTGGTAATAATGTAATGTAGAATTGATCAATCTTCAGAAGTCTAGATCTTAGTTTGTGTCTTGCTCCCAAGAACAGCAGGAATTACGTTTAGCAAATTAGTTGTGATATGTGAAATGAGGGAATGGGAAAGTAAATAATGCCAATTTTTAAAGGAGAATAAATTTTGCTCTTCTTAAATATTTGTTACGGCTATCAGAAGATAACATTCTGAAGACTTTTCCTTTAAACTATCATCCAAATACAGTATGATGGCTGCCAAATAAATTCCTCTTGATCAGAAATGACTTTTCCAGAAAGAATAAACTAAAGAAAGTTCACAGAAATCTAAATGCATATCTATTTTTTACTTCTTACCAGGTGTTTAAAATGAGCATCTGACTGTTTATATCATGTTTGCCTAAAGTATGTAAGAAGAAATATAAACTATAGCTTTGAACTTATGGATAAACTAGGAAAGAATAACCAGACAAATACAAATTTAATCCAAACCTAGATAATTCACCTGAGAATAGAAGATAATTCATGACTGAGGGGATTTACTAAATTTGACCTCAAACATTCAGAATCTTGTAAGATTTCTCCATACTGAATTCTTTCATTCTGTGGATACAGTGGTGACACCAGTTTAGAATGCCACCAACAGTTTATGAGTGTTTCCCTTTCCTGATTTTTTGTGTTTTTGATGCTTAGTTTGTTGAGTTCTTTGCATATTCTACATATTTTCACTCTGTCAAATGTATAGCTGGTTAAGATTTTTCCATTCTTTTAGTTGCATCTTCACTTTATTGATGGTATTATTTGCTGTACAGAGGCTTTTTATTTTCGTGAGGCCCCATTTGTCAATAGTTGGACATAAGGACAGTCCCATAGGACTGTTGTTTACAAAATGCATTCTTCTGTATATATGTTGCAATATATTCCCTACATTTTCCTCTGTATGATTCAGGGTATCATGTATTATATTGATGTTTTGGATCCATTTGGAATTGAGTTTCGTGCAGTGTGAGAGTAGAGATGTAGTTTTATCATTCTATATTCCACTATCTAGAATGACCAGCACCATTTCTTGAAATGTTGTCTGTTCTCCATTATGAATTTGTGGCTCCTTTATATGTGTGTGTGTCTGTGTGTGTGTGTGTGTGTTCCTCAGTTCTGTTCCGGTGATCAATGTGTCTGTTTTTATGCCAGTTCCATGCTGTTTTTATTACTGCAGCTCTGTAATATAATTTGAGATCAGCAATTTCTCTTATTGTTAGGGCTATTTTTTCTATCCTGTGAGTTTTGTGTTTGCATAGGAACTTTGATAGTATTTTTTTTCAATTTCTTTGAAGAGTTGTGTTGAAATTTTAATGGGTCTTTCATTGAATTAATGGATTACTTTTGTTATGATAATTATTTTCACAATATTAATCCTACCAATCTATAATTATGGAGGTCTTTCCATGCTCTGGTATCTTAATTTTTTAATTAATATCATAAAGTTTTAATTGTATGAATTTTTCACTTCCATTGTTATATTTATTCCAAGATAGTTTATGGATTTTTGAGGTTATGGGGAATGGATTCATTTCCTGAATTCCTTTCTTTGTATGAATTTGTTGGCTTATAGTATTGCTACTGATTTGTGCATGCTAATTTTTTATCATATTACTTTGCTGAATGTATTTATCAGTTCTAGTTTGGCGTTGGGGTGGAGTTTTCTGTAGATGTCTGTAAAGTCCACTTGATATATGTTGTCATTTAACTCCAGGAATTCCCTAGTTTTTGGAGAGTTTACTGGTCTATTGGTGACAGTGGAAAATTGAAGTCACATATTATCACTGTGATTATATAAATGAGAGATTTTAGAGCTAATCATGTTTTTCTTTTCATGGAATTGGATACATTTTTATGAGATTCATATATGTTTAGGATTATATATTTTTCATGGTGGTTTTAATGAGTATGAAGTGACTTTTTCTGACTAGTCAAACTGCTTTTAGTTTGAAATCTATTTTATTGGATATTAGAATAGCTGCATTTGCATATCTCTTAATTCCATTGTCTTGGAATATTTTTTACATCTGTTTACCCTAAGGTCATGTTGCTCTTTGTAGGTGAGGTGTGTTTCTTGGAGACAGCAAATCAATGTATCCTGTTTTCTAATCTAATCAGTTATTCTGTATTATTTTACTATGAATTTGAAACCATAAATACTGAAAGTTATTATTAATCAATGTTTATTAAATCCCATAATTTTTGTATTACAGTGCTCTTTCCTTAATAATCTTTTGGTTGATTGTTCTTGGATAATTTGCTTATTTTTGTGTCTATTTGAGAGTTTAATCCTCTCTTCTGATTAATGCATTACATCAAGTATCCGCTGAAGAACTGTTTTTTTAAAAAAAAATACATTCTTTTAATGTGCTTTTGTCACAGAAAGTTTTTCTTTTCTTTCAAATATAACTGGCAGTTTTCCTTGATTTAGTCATCTGGGCTGGAATCTGTGTACTTTCCTGACTTATATAAGATTGGTCCATGCCCTTCTAAGCTTTCACTGACTCTACTGAAAAGTCAGCTCTTATAATGATGGGTCTGCCTTTTTGTTTGACTTGATCTTTCTTTCTCACACCTTTTAATATCTTTTATTTGTTCTCCGTGTTTAGTGTTTTGACAATTATATGTCGTAGGACGTTTTTTACTTGTACTGGTATTCTGTATACCTCTTTATACTCTGATAGGTATCTCTTTCCAAAGGCTTGGTGAATTTTCTTCTATGATTTTATTAGAAATATTTTCTGAGCCTTTGAGCTGAAAACCTGAGCCAGGTATTCATCTCCTCCTCTTATGCCTATGATTCATAGCTTTGTCTTTTTTTAGTGTCCCAGATGTCTTGTGTATTCTGTTCCCATGTTATTTAGGCTTGGCATTATCTTTGATTGAGTGATTGATGTCCCCAAACTTTCTCTCAAGCCTGATTCTTCCATATCATTGATTTCCTTTTTAATTCTTTACTGTAACCTTTTTGTTTGACTTCCTGGGATATTATATAAAGTTTTATTTCAGATTGGCTTTTCTTCAAAATTCTGTCTTTTTATTTCATTCTAACTTTATGTTTTGAAGTATTTTCATAATTTAATTCAACTGTTTATTTGTATTTTCATGGTCTTCATTCAGTATTTAATTCAAATCCTCTGAATTAATTGAACATAGTTATAAATGCTCTTTTGAAATAATTGTATTGTGCATCTGGTAGGCTGTCATTCTCTGAAAACATCACGATAGGGTTGTTAATTTCTGTAGTAGCCCTACTATCTTGGTTATTCATGGTTCTGTTTTCTGTTTGTTTGTTTGTTTCCTGAAGAGACCTAGGCATCTAAAGTTGTGTGATGACATTTCTTGGTATGGGATTTCATTGCTGTTGTTGAATGTTTTTCTTTGTTTGTTTCTTGTTTGTTGTTTCCCAAACTTGACAGGTTATGAGCTAGCTGAGTAGTGTTTGAGGTTCTGTTCTGAGGCCACTTAATGTTGATATGCAAATTGGGTGAAAGAAGTCTTCTCAGGTCATATGGAAATAGGTGCAAATTTTGAGTTGAGATTCCAGGATTGACTGCATAGTGTCCTGGGTAAGCAGGGTAGAATGAGGGCAAATATGGAAACAGGTTGTCCAATAGGTTAAGGTGGGACCTGACAGGACTTGGGATCACAGAATTCAGATGGCACAGTGCAGGGAGGTCTCTGGCATTGAGCTCAGGACCTCAGGTCTAAGGCAAGAAAGGATTCCTATGCCCCAGGCTGTATTGAGAATTGAAATGTCAAGAGGCAACTCACCTTACCAAGACTGTAGGGTCACAGAGACCTGGGACTAGGTAAGATCCCCATGTTCCAAGGATAGCTAATATGACACATGCTAAGAAATCTCAAAAATGGAATTCAGGACTGCAAGTCTGAAGGAGGGAGGGAGGAAGGAAGGGGAAAGGAAGGGACAGAAGAAGGGAGGGAGGAAGGGAGGAATGGAGGAAAGAAGGGAGGGAGGGATACTGGAGACCCAAGCTGGGCTGAGATCTAAAATGGTACACAGTGTCTCACTCTGCCAAGATTGGAGGGGCAAACATATCTGGGATGGTTTAGGATCCCCATTAGCCAAGGAAGTCTGAGACCTAAGTTGGCAGGTGCTAATGCATCTCAGGGATGGTACTCTCCACCATGAATCTAAATTTATTTATAATTAAGGATTTATACTGTTTTATTGTTGAATCAAATCCAGTGCTATTCCCTGCTCCCAGAAGGTGTTTTGTATGAAATGCACAAAAATCAATAAAAATATACATTGAAGTAAATAATAAAATATTTTAAAGCAAAAATTAAAACCACAGAAAAGATATCATATTTATTAGAATTCAAAATATATTTGGGGATAGATATAAAGTTACTAGATTAAAAACTGGCAGTGTTTGTGGTGTTTGTGTATTCCTGTAGTACCCGACCAGCACTTGGAGGTGCAGGTAGGAGGATTAATAATAGTTCAAAGCAACCTCAGACTACTTGGTAAGTTCCAGATCAGCAGGAGGTATATAAGATCCTGTGTTAAAAAAAGTTCCAAACAAAACAAACATATAATGAATAATCTACTAGTCATTAGTAATTTGATGGTCTTCCTTTTAAAAGTTATATAAAATTTCCTAGTCAAATGCTAAGGAAATTGCTGACTTTACTAAGCAAATTAAAATGCAGACACATTTACCCCCCAAGAAAATGGTCTTTACTTTTAGTAAATTTAATTTCAGCTAGAACTTATTCCTGAAAAGTTAATCCAGTTAAGTATTCAAGCTGCTGCCATATATCTGTTAGCTTCACAATCAGTTTTTAATTCACAGAGGTACATTATATTTACATGGCAATGTCTTGAAAACAAGAAGTGATATTTTGCTATAAAATTGAAATAATCCTTGGAAACAGTTGTCTCGCTCATATAATAATGGGAAAATCAGTTCTGACCACAACATAAGATGAAGAAACCCATTGAATTTTGAACCTGAATTTTAGCTGGTTTCTATTTCTCCTATAGTTACACTTGTTGCTTGAGAAGAGCATGCTATTGCAAGAACGAATTGACTGTAGTAAAAGGCAGTGGACTGAGCAGTCAGCAGATATTTCAATATACATCTTTTCTATTGCACTGAATCATCAGAAAGAACAGGGTTTTCTGTGAAGGGAAATTCTGTTTGTCTTCTACTGAAGGACCTATGTGTGGTAGATAAATGTCTTAGGGAAAAATAGGCAAAAAACCTACTCCAATTTCTTGCCTAGAAGGATTTCCAACCTCTAACCTCTTCACTGTACAGGATGTCACTTCCTTCAGTTTCCACTGAGCATGTTCTAGGTGAGGGAGATTTAAGTCAGGGAGGAGGACAGTCAGGGAGACTCAGAATTGGCAATGGAACCCCAGAGCAAAGTTGCGTGATAGACCAGACTTTCAGACTGGATTGGATCTTTCACATTCATCTCTATATTTTCTGTTTCTTCTGTTTGCATTGATCAAGTAACGACATCCTTGTAAAACTCACTTCACCTACTCCTCAATACTGAGCATCAGCTGTATGGTAACTTTGGTCTTCATTCTTCTGCCAGGTGGAGTACACCATTATTTTCACATATTAAATGAAGAAAGCACATTGTATTCAAAAGAAATGCCATTATAAATGAGCATGCCATCTTCTGGAGCATTGCCTAAATTCATATTGAGTGTAAATGGACTTCAGTGAAGTATGTAAATAAGTAATGCCAGGAAATGAAAATCAGCTATTTTACTAGAAGAAGCATAGTGAGATTCCCTTTTTCCTTGTAAGAAAACTTTTCAGGACACATGAAAATCAATCATCTGATCAAATATCCTTTCTGCCTTTTGAAATAGCATACTGCTAATGTATTTTCCCTTCCTCTTCTTTATAAATGTGAATTCTTATTGTACATGTTTTATTGTCTGTAGAGAAAAATAGACTCTTCTCCAGAGGGTTAGGCACTCTCCCATGGAAATGGAGCAATTTCCTATTCTCAAATATTATTTTACACAATTCAGTCCTTTCCAGTAATATCCTGAAGTTTTAAAACAACACTTCTAGAATTTTTCAGTCAGTAAATCTTAGTTTCTACAAGCTTTCTCAAGATGAATAAATGCACACGCATACATGAATACATACACAGTCCTTCATATGCTATGTGACACCAGTATTTTTCAGGTGTAAATAATGCCAAAAAGAGGAAGTTCAATTACATAAAATTGGCTCTTCTCAGGGCTGGATAGATAGCTCGACAGTTAAGAACACCGGATGTTCTTGCAGAGGACCAAGGACATGGCAGCTAAAAATTGTCTCCAACTCCAGGTGAATCCAAAGCTCTCTTCTGACCTCCCCTGGCCTTAGGTGACATGGGTGCACGATCTGATCTTGCAAAGACCCAGATTTCCTATGGGCAAAAGAAAGTGTCTGATAACCTGCTTCTCTTCTCACACTGTGCTGGGGAATTGTAGGGCCTCAAGTAGCTTTAAAAGCGGAGGTGGAGATGATGTTACAGGGACTCTCTCACTTTCCTCATTTCTGTTTATAGTTGTGATGCTCAAAAACTTGGTGTTTTATAAAAGAGAAACTGAGCTGATTCCTGGTTGGGTTCATTCCTGTCCCCATGTCCAGCCTGTTCTATTCAGGAGCCACTCCCCTCCCCAAACAAAAAATAACCATTTAACATCTCACGGCCCTCTTGTGACAGCCCTGGGATTGATGTGAACAGAACTCACTGCATCCTCTCAATAGAGTTCTTGGGCGGGTGGACTCCTGTTCACATTTGGAATGATGGAATTCTGGGTGTGGATCTTGGAGTTTCAGTAGTTCCTGTCTCTGCCACGGCCTGTGTGCTGATCATCTTCATTCAGAAGACCCCACTACAGGAAGTTGTCAAGTGACAGAGACATTGAGCACGTGGCATCCTGAAGTGTTGAAGTGGTTAAATCTGACAACTGGTAGGTATCAGTAATATCACCAGATACTGTCTGGTCAAAGGCCACAGGCCACATCATGCCATCCTTGGCATTATTTTCATTTACCAGTTTTAAAATCCATATGAGCTATGTTTTCTATATTTGGCTATGACTTTTTGGAGTTGGGGGTTCCCTGACCCCTTTTACCTGTTATAAAACTTTTCTTTTGTATCAATGGATCTGGGCCCAAGATAGTGCTCATACTGGAAGAGGGTTTCTATAAGAAATATATAAAAAGGAAATAAATGTTTATATTCTTCCTTTAGCATGAAAGGGATAAAAAGTTTAAAAAGTATGTGTCAGAGAAAGAGAGATAGAGAGACAGACAGAGACAGAGGTAGTGATATCAAGGTAGAAAGTTTAAGGGAATGAGACAATTAGGACTGTTTATCTTAACAAACAGAAGTCCAAGATAAGGATGCTGTGAGTGGACTTCCTTCTTTGACCTGTGAGTCCATGATCATTGATGACACCAAAATACACCAAAAGAGATTTTTTGTGAAATGGAGCTAAGAAATTCCTGAAGTGGCAGCATTGCTTCTATTCAGTCAACACCACTGATGCCCACTGTAATACAGCTCACAGGAACAGCTAGCATTAGATTGCCACATGTTAGTTGCATCTTACATTTGATTTTGTGGTTTTTGCTATTGTCTTTGTGCTACTTGACATTTTCTTGTATCTGGAAATGATTCACATTTTAAATGTTTTAAAATGATCATTTAGTATTCCTTAAAATGTGTATCATATATGTGACTCTGAATCCAACATGGGCTCAGTCTTAAATGACATTCCTCAGAAAAATTTGCACTTAAAAAATAACATTAACTACTTATGATTATTTAAACAAGTTAAGAGAAAAACAGAATCAAATGATATACCAAAAGTGACAATTAGTTTAAAATGAGTAAGTTAATACATCTAACATTTGAAACTGGTCTGTTGTAGGAATCCAGGATGGCCTTCCCTAGGGAAAGATAGACCTGAAACTTTTAAAGTCTAGGCAATAATCTCTGCTGAAAAGAGGGGCACTGAATACAGCAGCCCTCAGATCCCTGTCTTGCTGAACACTGCAGGGCTAGATGGATAAAAGTTGCTGGGTCAAAAGTTTGAGCCCCTTGCTTTGGGGAAAAGCATCCTGGTCAATAGCCCTTAGCCCACCTCCTTGTTCTGAACAAATAACTCTCCACTCTCACTAGCTAAAAGAATAGGCAAGATTATAAATTTACACTTCAGCTAAAAGCTAAAAGTTTACTATGCTTTTTGCATAAGAAAGAAAGCATTGTGGCCAAAAAATTACCAGATAGGCATTGGTAACCCAGAGTAAAAGTTCGAGCATCCTGTTTTACAAACAGCACCTAGCAGCACCAACTAAAAAGTACATGTCTTGTTTTTGTCTAATTGTGCCCTAAATCTTTGTATATACCTGCCAAACCCCACGTGACTGCCAGTTCCTTGTATTGTATACAAACCCACTGATTTTTTTTAAAGTAAACTTGACTTGCTACAAAAGGTTTCAAGTCTCAGGGTCAGGTTCTTCATCACTGGTATCACTATCACAGAAGCAAGGTTCCCCCACAAGGCAAAGGGAACCCTGCAGTCCGGTACACAGAAAGCTCTTAGTTGTTAATAATGCTGGTAGAAGCAGGAAAATAATTAAAATATAAAATGTGTACACTGAGTAGTAGTGTGATGAGGTGTTAGGTGTATCCCCTAAAATCTGCCCATCTTGGAACCCAAGTTCTGAGACAATAGCACTCCCTCCACCTACTCGCCACCACACAGCAATAATAGTGGATACAGCTCACTCACTCAAGTACCCTCCTCCAACTCACGGGATGATGCAGAGAACCATTCCCATACCGAGGCCCATACACTGGTGAACAGTGGAGGGAGGATCTGCATCCACTGAAGGAACTGATGCACTGAGGTGGGAGATATGAGTGCTATATGGAGTCAAACTCATTGTCTCAAGGCTCCTGATATCTGGAAGCTTTAGCATTGCTTCTGGCTGGGGCTTCAAGACAAGGGATATGAGTCTGAGGTTCCATCTCCATAGAACCAAGAGGCTAAAGAATAAGACTACGAGTGGTGACACAGCCTGGCAAGATGATATATATGAGTGCATCTGTCTAGTTGAAGGCTATATAAGAAGAAGCACAGAGCCAGGCAGGAGAAACATCCTTTTGAGTTGCTTTTCAGGGTGCTCCAAGTCATTCTCCAAATAATACAAGCTATTGTGAAAGCCCTTGATTGCCTCCCAGAACTTGAAATAAGACCTTATTTCTGAAGACAGGGCAGTCTGTGCACAGGACTGGAGTTGGAACTGACCTGGAAGCCTCCTGACTATGAAAGCTGCTAAGGGAGAAGCTCGGTCAATGATCCGAATCAACTGCAAAGCCTATTAGCAATAAAAATGAGCAGAGCACCACATTTGGTGAAGTAGTGCCACTTTTATCTTGAGATAATCAACAGCTATTTACTTGGACTTAAAACCTGGCCAGAGGGAAGAAACTCATGTATGGCACTGTAAACATAGACAAATACACATGATTCGTGTGTGGCACTATACATAGTCAAATGTACATGGTTGAAGAATCATAGATACTAGAGGAAAACCTATGTCTGTCATATTCCTAGATTAAAGTAGTTTCTTTTTGTATGCAAAATATGGATCCTTATATTTACATACAAGTATTCCCCATACCACTCATCAAAGGAGCTTCGTTTTGCAACAAATGGAGAATATTACATAGTTCCACAACTGGTCCGATACAGAGAACAAGTGACTGAAATTTCCAGCCACATATGATAAATCTACAATGCCACCTATACATCTAAATTTCAATGAATATAGAGGAACAAGGGGCAGAAAGAATACTAATGCACCTTTCAACTCTCACCACAGAGCATTGGTTTAGTTCTTCCTTGGAAGTATGCTATCACTTTTATTTCTATTAGTAAGCTTTTTTATCACACTTTCATATATTAGCATTGTGGGGGTTTTTTGGTCCTATAAACCATCTCCCTAAAAACTGTATCCTGTATTTATTACTTTGGCTTCACTTAGTGTCCCATGGAGTATGATCTTGAGTTTGCAACTAATATCAGACACCAGTGGGCCTGGCTCCACTTCTCCTAGAATCTGTCAGTTGCAAACAGGTCATCGGTATGTCATTGGGCCCTGTGGTCCCTTTCTGACTCCATTGTTAACTCCCAGGATGTCTGACTTCTGTGGACACAGTGTCTGTATCCACCACAACTGTGAGTTAAAGATTCCCATGCTCATCTCATGTTTACAAGATGGTATTTCACAGTCCTGTGGCTCTTATATTCTTTCTGCCTCATCCCATCTCCTTCAATGTTCCAGGAGTCTTAAGAGGTTGGTGTAAATGTCTTGACTAGGGCTAAGTACTCAAATATCCTTTATTCTTAACATCTTTGTGATGTCATTATCTTCACCGACTGCATGGAGAGGATCTTATGCTTAAGGCTGAGAGAAACCTTTGCCTGTGGGTAGAAACATAGATATTTAAATAGTTTTATGCTATACCAACTCAGTTAATCAGTCATCTTAGCCACACCCCAGGGTCTAAGACTTCTTTTTTCTTTTCTCTTTTTTTTTTTAAATTATTTAATAACCACATGATTAGAAGCATTTCATTACAGCATTAACATATTCAATAACAATTTCCAGAGCAAAGATGCTTCTCTTTCAAAATTAGCTGTAAATTTTGAGGTTCACAGTTAAATTAATACAGTTATACAGTATTGAACTCAGTATATACCCTATAAGACATAAAGTAGAATGAGTTTTTACCCTTTAAAGAAGATCTCC
>NW_008348412.1:1099438-1099598 GCF_000622305.1 Nannospalax galili
ATGATTTCATCTTTCTTTACTGCTGAGTAAAACTCCATCGTATATAGGAACCACATTTTCATTATTCATTCATCAATTGAGGGACACCTAGATTGCTTCCATCTCTTAGCTATTGTGAAAAGAGCAGCAACAAACATGGATGTACAAGTGTCTCTGCAAC
>NW_008348412.1:1099662-1107554 GCF_000622305.1 Nannospalax galili
GATGTTGAACATCTTTTAAGATGTTTCATAGCCATCTTTACTTCTTCTTTTGCAAACGTTCTGTTCAGCTCCTTAGCCCTTGCTAAGGAGCTGAACAGAACGTTTGCAAAAGAATAAGACTTCTTATTACGTGATGACAATTAAATTACCTTCTATTCAGGGAAGTAGCTTTCCCTATAAAGTATAAATTTCCCATTTTTTTGCAAATATTATTCTCATCTTTAGCTTTTAACAGGTTGCAGTCGCTTAGTCTCTATTTTTCACATCCTAGCCACACAGAATTCCAAAGACTTCTTTCTGGGATTTGATCCAACAGAGGTCAAGCAAAACTGTCTTAAATATGACAGAATATTCTATGTCTCCAGTATTTGAATATAGTTCTTTAAGAACTGAATGAAAATGAAGTTAGAATTATTCTAACATAATCTGATTTAATATGCTTGACAAATATTTTCTGAATATCTAATGTATAAAAGGTTCTACAATAATTTTATTCCTGTGCGTAGGAAGATGGAAAGGATGACTATGTTTTATCTGCCCTAAAAGATTACAGATTGTAATTTACCATCACTATTAGCTATCTATTAGAGTATAGGTAATAATGTACTTGAATAATACATAGTCCCTGCTGATATTGCGAGAAAGTGTGTGTTCTTTTCTTTTTACATAACCTACATATGTAATAGTCCTTTTAAAAATAATTAACTGTAGCAAAAAGAAGTTTCTTTGATGAGTGGTGAGAGGTATATTGCCTCTAAATACAAAGATATGTATTTAGGTTATAGCAAGAAATGATTTTGGTCAATAGAATTGGCAAAAGTAGGTCTTCTTTAGGGACTATGATATGTCCTGCCATGTGTACTTGGCTGTGTTTGCAGTACCATGCAAGAATCCCCTCCCTCTAAGTTGGTCTTCTTTTTTTTTTAATGTGTATGAGTGTTTTGCCTAATTGGATGTTAAGTGCACCTGTGTTGTGCAATGCCAGCAGAGGTCAGAAGAGGACAGTAGATACCCTGGAACTGGAGATAAGGATGGTTGTTAGCTACTCTGCGAGTGCTGGGAACTAAATCTGGGTACTCTTCAGTGTTCTTAGCTGCTGAGTCATCTCTAAACCCCTCACTTTTAACTTTAATTTAATTAAAAGTTTTTAATTAAATTATTAATTTTTATTTTTTTTAATGTGTCTGAGTGTTAGGCCTGCATGTGTGTGAATGCACCCACATCATACAATGCCTACAGAGGCCAGAAGAGGGCACCAAATACCTTGGAACTTGAGTTATGGACAGTTGATAGCCACCATGTGGGTGCTGAGATTTGAACCCAGGTTTTCTGCAAGAACATAATTGGCTCTTTACTGCTAAGCCATTTTTTTAGCCCCACTCTGAGCAAGTCTTAAGTCCAATTAGATACCTGTTGATTATCTCTAAGATAACAGTACCACAACTACACCAATAGAGATTATTTGTTGGGCTGATCATTATTGTGATTCATAGGTTTACAGCTGATTAAGATCCCTGATTGGTTTTCTCCCTTGGCAGCTTGAAAAGTATTGTCTGGTAATATGAGAGCTAGTCTTCAGGGAAGAAGTTTCCAGATCAGTTCCAGCTCAATTGCTCTAAGTCATATGTCCAAAGTATGTCCTGTACTCAGGAATAGGTTTGTAACTTCAAGTTCTGAGAGGCAATCAAGAACTGTGGTAATAGTCCCTTCGACTACCCTGACCAACAACTTGAAGGGAGATTTCCCATGTCTGCCACTGTATTTTAGTTATACAGCCTTCAAGTATACATACATCTTGTTTTCAGTAGGCTTATAAACTACTATATTTTCCTTTGTTTTTCACATCATGTAAGCATTTTTTATTTCTGTTTCCATTTTCTCTCCCTGTATAGCCCACTATGAAGTTACAAACATGGTCAAAATCAGAGTGTAAGAGACTGTGAGATGATCAGCCCTTAGTGACGCATATACATTTGAGTCTCAGGGAACACTGCAGAAAACAAGGCAGAAGGAATCTAAGAGCCAAAGGGTCAAAATACCTGATAGTTCTTAGGGCATTGTAGACAACATAGGGCGCTTACACCAGTGAAATCTCCATAGTACGGTTGTCTAAGATCTTCATATGATAACAAAACCAGTTTTGGTTTTGGTTGACATACCAAGGTAGATGGGGGCAAATTCAATGAGTCTGACATCAATAAGAAGAGCTACAGAAGATCAATGGATGCTAAGAGAACAATCAGCTTTCTCTCCAGAGACTAACTCCCTGAAAGGTTATCTAATTCCATATGGGAAGTCCTAAACATTGGGATTCCGTTCATATACATATATATACACGTTCAAAAATAATAAACAAGAGGACAAGAAATTGAGAGGAAGTGGAGGGAACATGGGAGGAGTTGGGGAAGGATTGGGAGGAATTAAAATAATGCAAAAACTACCTTCCTGTGTTCAACACCTTGAAATAAATATGAAAAATAATGAATATTTGGATATACTGACAAGACCATATGATGGGGTGAACTGAAGTTTTTCTACCTCCCTTGGATAGATTCCATTTATTAGGATTCAGAGTAAAGCAATCTGGGCATGTTGCCCTTCATTAACATTTAATACAGGAAAAGATATAACATCACTAGGGCAAAGAAAGTGGAAAGTCTCTTAATATAATCCAATACACTATTGAATTAAATGCAAGGTCAAAGTCAAGGTAAATGAATGAAAGAAAATTCTGACACAACTGAGAATATTTGAGGGCAAACTGAACCCTACAGGAGAAGATATGAATAATTTAAGATATATTTTAGGGAACGTGAAATAGAAGATTACAATTCCAAAACCCCTCAACACTACTTTTCTTGAAAAAAGTCATTAATATCTGGTCACCTAAAAAGTTACATTCATGGTAGCTAACATTACATATTTGCAGGAGTTATGGAGCCAAGTTTATTTCCTTAGTCAAAAGTGAACACCAAAACTTTGATACAAGTGAAAGCACAGAGAGGCCTCTTGATTAATAGAAGAGTAGGGAAAAGTGATAGAAAGAAAAAGATAGAGCATCTAGGAGGACCCTATATGTCCTAGAAGGG
Organism: Nannospalax galili; assembly: GCF_000622305.1. Lineage (NCBI taxonomy): Eukaryota > Metazoa > Chordata > Mammalia > Rodentia > Spalacidae > Nannospalax > Nannospalax galili. The sequence goes on from NW_008348412.1 coordinate 1,102,752, forward strand.
TCCCATGGGCATGCCTCAATTACTTTATTCCTCAACTCATATCCTTTACCATGGTTTACAATTACCATGGCACAATGCTGTGTCTTGTGTAGAACAAAGAATGCCATGATACTTCTTCTGTCACTCTCCTGTAAATACCCACTCACATTTGGTTTTGGCACTATCATCTGATTCAGTAATGATCTTCTACATGGTTATGTAAAATTTGAAATCATCCGTGGATGATTTTCATAAAGGCATTTTCAAATGTGTACCATTTACTTTGACCACACTTACCCCTCATATCCTTCTCTTTCTCCTCATTTCCCTCCTACTGTTACCTTCATTTACCAAATATCTCTTCTACTTCCATGTTATAGATACATGAAATACTCATTGTTTAACTTGGCAATCAATTATAGTTTTAAATGCCAATAGGTAATGTAAAAACTAACATCATTTTGGAAAATTTTCTAAAAAAAAAGTATCTTCCTTTTCGCTTTCCAGAAAACATCCCCAAGCTAAGTATTAAATGAGCAACATACTGTAAGTTATCCATTTCTTACCAAATTCTGGTAGTGTACCCACTCTCCAGTACACAATATACATACTTATAGACACAACCTTAGAAATACAGTCTGTTCAGAAAGCTAGGCAATGGGGCTGGAGAGATGGCTCAGTGGTCAACAGCAGTGGCTGCTCTTGCAGAAGACATGGATTTGAATCCCAGAACCCACATGACAGCTAAAACTGTCTGTAACTCCAAATCTGGGGACCCAATCCCCTCTTCTGTTCTGGGTGGGCACTACATGACATGGATGCAATTTACATACATGCAGGCATAACACTCCATACACATAAAATGTTTTTTTAAGTTGAAAAAAGGAGCTGGGTAAGCATACCAAGCACTTGAATACGAGTGTTGGAAGCCAAAGCTTATTCCTCATTATAATCAGTGACTAAATGAAAGAATGCCTTCTCTGAAGATGAACTGTAGGATGTATGCTTTGTACCGCTCATGTCCAAATTTGGGTTACCATTAGAATTATTTTAAATCAGTTTAAAATTCCACTACTAATATGACAGGTCACACTATTAAATCAGAACCATTGCAGATAGGGCCAGAGTGATACAGATGTATAAATTTTTTAGGTGATTTCAATGTACAGACAATCTTAATTATCAATACCTTAGACATTATTTTGCAAGTGGAAAACCCTTGTCCAGGACTGTACCTTCTAGATCTTTTTATTTCAGTGATTTACCTTTTATAATAACATAGATCTGATATCAAACTCAGAATGGCACACGCTTTTAATCCCAGCACTCAGCAGACAGAGGTAAGCGGATCTCTGAGTTTGAGACCAGCTTGGTCTCCATAGTGAATCCAGGCCAGCTGGGGTCACAGGGAGACCCTGTCTCAAAAAGACCAAAAAAAAATGGACTTTGATGTTAGTTTGTGGTAGAAATAATACTGTCCTAAATCAGATGTTTGAGTATGGCTTGTGGTTTTAAAAGCATAAGTTCTATCACCACATTCTACTGACATAGGACAGAGGTCTCTGATATGATGCATTTGTCTCATGAAGCACATTATAATGTACAGTAAAAGTCCGTAGATGCAAGAATCATTATCAGGATAGTGGTGAACTTAAGGTAACCATTGCGGCCCACCTTTGGGAAGCATTTAACATTTAATACTAACTGGAGTCCAATACCGAAATACCATTTTCTGTTGATTTCCACTCTGTGGATAGTCAATGGTGAGGCAAGCAGTCCTTTAAAAACTTTCTCAAACTCACCAATATGAATGTCATGCATTTGTGTTGTTTTGTATTGTATCTCCTCTTAGTCATTTTATTTTACCAAACTCTGAAGGAAACACACATGCCATGTCTACTGTAACAGAAACACTTTATTTCTACTCTAGACTCAGCTGTGTACTTCTGTATAGTATTTGCCAAACCAAAATGTTTCTGAAAGCTTTATAACTCTTTATGGGGCATTCAGTTTCTCCAGGTCTTCGCATGGTTCAAATAATTTCCCAATACGTTTTGTTATTTCTTTACCATTTTTTTCCATTTTAAAACTTCTTTTTAATAAATTAATCAATTAATTAATTAATTTATTATTTGTTGTATGTGCGTGTATGTATGTGTGTGAACACACATGGACAGCATTCTTGTGGAGCTCAAAAGAAAAAGGAAATGTCAAACCTTTCCTCCCAAATGTCAGGGCTCCTGGGATCAAATCTAAGTTATCAGGTTTTGCAGCAATCGTCTTTACCCACTAAACCATTTTTCTAGCTCTTATCCCTAATTTCTAATTTCTAACCTTTATCCCAAATTTCTTAATTTTTCAATATAGTTTGGAAAATGGAGAAAAGAAAAGAAAGATGGGTTGGTAAAACTTTTATTTTCAATTCTGTTTAAGAATCACCACATGAAATTGTTTGAGAACATAAAATTAGAATATAACTTGTGCCTCCAGACATTATTTTTAAAAGTTCTTATATTGCTTAGTTTTAAACAACACAAATTTGTTTTGCATTTTTCTCATGCCATTTCTCATTATCTTATTAATCAATTTCGTTTAAGGAATAGGTTTTAATAAAAATGCTAAAATTCGAATCTATTCTCAAAATGAAACTAAAAATCAAACAAATTATATTTTTGAAATAACTATTCTTTCAGTTGTGAAAGACAAAAGACCTTCTAATTAGGCTAGAACTGCAAAATGTGAATGCTATCTGAAAAATGCAGGAGAAATTTGCTTAAAACCCAGTAATATGGTCCTTAGTATTATTACTTGGACATATAAAGTAAGCTCCTAAATATTTTCAAAGGTGGATCAATTCAATTAATTATTTTCAGTTATTCAGTGAACACCAAATCTAATCTGAGTATTGAGATACATTATGTGCTTTCAGGACATTTCCAATATAGACCAGGAGACATGTAAACTACTACATTGAATTGTGATTTTAGTGTCTAAGTTTATTCAGATAATATGGAAGTAGGAAAGGTTGCAAAAATAAAGTTTCTGTTTTGTGGGAAATCATAGTTGAGTTGGTTTTTGAAATGTAAAAGCTTTCATGAGAAATAAAGGTTATGTGAGAATTTACTAGAAGAAAATATATGAAAGTACAGGCAACACAGAATATTTTGTAGGAATTGAAAACACAGTTTCAAAGCATAAGGCCTAAGTAGGGAGAAAAAAGGGACTTTGAACTCAGGATTGTCATAGAAGTAGGAATATTTGCGCTTTCTTTGTTTTTTGAGTAGAAAACCACTGTACATTTAAAATGATCAATCCTTTTATTTTTGGTAGGTAAGTCTGACATGAGTGCAGAGGTAGACATAGAAGGGAAATAGTGGAGGAAGCCAAGGTTACAATCACTGTGTGGAAGTGAACTCACTAGCAGTCATTACTGTAGTAAGCCTAAAAGCAAAGTAACTTGATAGATTTGCTTTCTTCTGAATCTTCTTTCAGTGCAGGTGATCTATAAGGCCTACTTCACAAATACCAGAACTATGAACAGACTATGGAGGAAATTTCCTTCCATGCTTTAGGCCACACACTCAGAATGGTAGAACAGGAGGATAAAAGCATCTCAAGGAGTGCAATTCTATAGGAGTTTAATTCATTCATGAATTATAAAAACCGAAGCTTGCAGTACTTCCATGACTAGCAAGGCATCATCTCTCCCAGGTCTTGCTCACTTCATTAGCCCTTCTATCTAGCACTGAATTTGTGCTCCTCACTTGGTTCCTTCACAAAGCCCTTCCCAGGATATTCCAGTCATAAATCTCTGTTCACTGGATTGTACCAAATTCCAAAGTGATGGCATCATAGTAAATATTTTTCACTTGTTACTTCTCAGTAACTATTTCTCCTATTTTCTTCAGTTAGGAAGAATCTTGCCTAAAAAGAATCTTTGGAAAAGATCTGGCAAACTTCTGCCAAAAGTAAAACACTCATCTCAGTACAATGCAACTCAGTTATGGTATTTGAATTTTAGGAGAATGAAATAGGGTTAAGGAGAAGAATGATTATTTATTTGAGAATGGAAGTATCTGACAAAAGCAGGTAAACTCTTTAAAGGGGGGAGAGCAAGCTTACATAACTGTGTTCTTATACAAACACACTTAATGTTTTTTTTTTATTTTCTGAGCCTGAAATTTCAAAAACATCTGGTCAGATCTGCATAAATAAGTCAAAGTAAGCTTACATTTACACCAAAAATACTGACCAACACATCTCAGTTCTTAAACATATTTTCCTCATGTTCTCTAAGTCTCAAACAAATGAAGAAATATAAATTAGAAAACATGTATTTATGGAAGACTTCCTTAGAGAACAATGTGAAAGTTGATCATTTCGTAGTCACTAATAGAAAAAATTCTATCAATTTATACTGTCTGAAGGAAGGGGGAGCCATTTTTCGATATTTGGAGGAAAAATTAATTGCATGTTATTGTTCTTTTTCTTTAAAACTGTTGACACATTTTATCTTATGAATCACACAAGAAAAATGAAAGTTATTGTTTTTGTTTTTATGATTTGATAGCTTGAATGATTAATTACAGTGTGTTCTCTGCTAAAAACAATTCAGTTTTAAACTGAATGCTGATCACAAAGTCTTGTTTGCATCTTCAAATGAATTTTCCCATGTTGAAAGTTAAATTTAACCAATGTACAGAATAATTTTCAAATTTCTTTTTAAAAAGAATAATTTATTGATAATTTCATACATGCATATAAGGTGTTTTGATCAAATCCATGCCCACTCCCTCCCCTCCAATTCCTCCCATATCTCCTCAT
>NW_008348412.1:1107725-1141190 GCF_000622305.1 Nannospalax galili
ACAGTTGAATTAATAGTTATACAATATTGTACTCCGTATAAACCCTATAAGACATAAAATTAAATGAGGTTTTAAACTTTGAAAAAGATCTCCATTTCATTATTAAAATACACATTTTCATACAGAAAAATTTATTTCAGGGCTCTTGACATTGAGACGTTTTCACATGCATTTCTAATCTCTATTTATTTTTAATGGAGATTTTGGCTACTCTAACATTACCCCTTCTGAAGAGGTACCCTAAAATCTTTTCAGGATTAGATACAAACTTCCAAATATTTTTGACATTTTTGGCCTTTGGAACAGAGTAGGTTGCTAAGAGGCCCAAGGATATTATGAGTTTTAGCCAGGAAACTGGCTACCTTTCTTTGAGGTCTTTTTACCCTTATTTTTAATGGAGATTTTGGCTACTCTAACATTACCCCTTCTGAAGAGGTACCCTAAAATCTTTTCAGGATTAGATACAAACTTCCAAATATTTTTGACATTTTTGGCCTTTGGAACAGAGTAGGTTGCTAAGAGGCCCAAGGATATTATGAGTTTTAGCCAGGAAACTGGCTACCTTTCTTTGAGGTCTTTTTACCCTAACTGCCTACCGAGTTCCTACCTCCTATTCTTATCACACCATTTTCTAAAGGGGTAACTCAAATTGCCAATAGGGAATAGGGATGCAGACAGAGAGAGCTTCTTCCATGACACTGAACAGGGAAGCAGGGTGAGGCAATTGGAGTACCCCTTCAGTGGGTCTATCTAAAAGACTCCCAAATTGTGTAACTCTTACCTCTAAGTGGCAAAGAAAGTCCTTGAATCATGAATAGGAGATGTGAAAGAGAAGTAAAGAAAGACAAGAGTACAAGTTCAAGACAGGGAACTAGAAAAAAGTCAGGACAGGGCAATTTTCAAATGTTGATATGAGAGTCCATTGGCGTTTCTAGACAAGGGTTTCCAAAAGCATGCACCTACTGGGTTCCTATTCATTTTTCTTTTGTCTTCCAAGGCTAGACTCTAGAGTGATGGATTCAAGATATGCTTTCAGGTATTCTGATAGGTTAGAATCAGTGTCAGTTCCCTCTCAAATGTTTCTAGATGGGGGAGAAAACACATTTATCCATCATTTTAGAACAATAGCTGGTTGTCTCCCTTAGCTTCAGATGGGCACTACAGGATTGGAGACCAAGATCTGAAGGTTTGCACTTGAGCAACAGTTTCTGGTTAGGAACAAAATCATTAATTAGAAATAATTGTCCAAATAACTATTTATGTAGACTTAAGCCTAATGTCTGGGAAGTGTAATCCATTGAACTCTTAAAGAAATAAACTGATGATTTTACTCTTTGTTTATGCTTTCCTTTTGGGTGTTTAAGATCATGTAGTTGGCCCAAATAAATCAATTTATTTTTCCACTTAAGATCATTTGAGGATCTGTTCCTCAGGGGTCACAAGGGCTTGGGAGGAGCCCCTGGCTCCTTTTTTTTTTTTTTTTTTTTTTTACCAGTTCCATCTATGTGAAGATAAGTTTAAGGTCCTGCTCAACCATGTTTGGCTTCACTTGGAAGCATGAATGAGATGTTTCCTCTGAGTTGACCCTCCACTTTGTAGACTGGACACTGGTTCAAGTCCATCTCATGGGGTCTCCATGACCTCCTTGAACAAGAGGACAGGTGACTCACCCCAGTTACAGGCCATTTTGGGAGATGCTCCATAGTCCCCTGGAACTTAGTTGACCTTGGAGGGCAAGGGGTAAAAACTGTCCTTTAAGTCCCTCTGACCACATTAGTATAGGCCTGAAAGTATGGCTGTTAAACATCCAATAAGGTTAGTTCTACCAGTCTGATAATTTTAATTATCATGTGCTATGTAGATAAGGCTAGGGTAAAAAACCAAATGTTCTCAGATAAATTTTGACTATATATATATATTGTTCCTTAAAGTAGTTGACTAAACTATAACCATAGTCATTTTAAGGTTATGTCTATATTATTTTTGTCTCTTCCTTTATATATCATAGGAAACCTAAACAGACATTCATCACTTGCCTAGGCTTTCTCATTTTTTCTGTATTTTGGAAAATAGCTCCAATCCCATACCCTTTTAACATCTTATACATTCTCTCATTTTCTTTTTTAAAAAATAATTATTAGACAAAATAGCAATAACAAACAAATTTTCCATCTGTTGTGAGACTCCTTTCCTGGGGATAATATGCAATACTTATACCTTTTCAAGGTTCAGGTGTCGAGCCAATGTTTGATTAAAGTTTTACTGGGGAACCAATGAATTTATTGAGTTTATTGAGATCACTGAGGGGTTGCTGAGGTGTGTGTATGAACTGAGGGTATGCACACTGGAAAGCCTTTACACAGCATGGGTCATGTCTTCTCTTCCTAACCTTCCCCAGACTGTATACTTTAGCTTTTCCCAAATCCAGGAAGCCATGTGTGATTAGGGTCAAATTACACACAGTTGGCTGGGAAGACTGGCTGGGTAATCTGGTGAGGGTCCAATGACCCTACTTGGCCCTCCTTTAATGAATTTCCTATGGCTTCCAAATAGAAAAATGATTCAAGGAGACAGCAAGGCCTCAAAAGTTTCAAAAATCAGGACCTATTCAGGGACAATTTTAAATACTATACAAGGTTAAATCTGTCTTGGTAAAAAAATTCCAGTTGGTCATATACCACCTCCCTGGTTCTTAGAGTCTTTCAGTTCCCTCTTAAGCAGAGCTGAACTTTCTAAAACAAGAGAGTTTAGATAGACTGACTTGACCTCAGTAGATGGACTTGCACAGGGGAATGTCTGGTGATACCGACTTGATACATTAGGCCTTAATACAGATAACAGAATATATAGGTTCCAGTGGGTGGAGGAAGCACGCCAGTGGGGACGGAGGTATAGAGATGATTAAGAGTCTTCGAGATATTTTGTATAAAATGCACAAATATTCAATAAAAACACATTAAAAAATTCCAGGTTGGATAATCTTGTCTTTTAAAAGATAATTCCTTATTTTTCTGCTTTTGTTTTACCCAGAATGTTTAAAAATAAATATGCCTCTATCAATGTGCTATAAAATTTTGTCAGAATAATCCTTGTTTTATCAAGAAATCACATAGATTTCCTGTGATAGATATAATACAATTGAGCTAAATGAAAAACATTGAGTGCAAATTTGCCCATGGTGTGGCACCCATGGAGGACTGCCTCAGCTGCTGAACTTCCCATGGGAATGTGGGACCCTCCCCTGAGCCCATACTGGTTTGACTTTCTTTTCCAAGCAATCCTTCTTCCATTTGCTCCTTCAGATATTGACAGTTGGGGAACTTTTCACTAAATATCTTCCTAGCTGAACTCTGTGACAGATTTGGCAAGCTGAAGAACCTAGCTTATAACATTTGTTTGGAATTACCAAGATGAACTTGCATAGCTATAATTTAAATACTAACGTGTTGACTACAACATCCATTTGGAAAAAAATTAATCCAAAACTATGAGCAGTTCCAAGTAATGCTTCTATTAAGATTATTCAAGCTAATTCTATGGTCCAAGAACTGCATAAAAGGTCGGTTTCTAAGATACTTTCAAATCAACGCCCTTAGTTGATGCTCATTGATCAGTTGGAGTGAGGAAACAGCTGCTGTACAATCTGTTGTAAACTGATCAAACTTTATGATCTTGGAACAAAAGATTTAATCACCCCTAGGACAGCAGAATTGATAGTACTGTCACGTGCAGAGTTTTCTTCTGGAACACCAAGTCTCTTTTTCAGCTTAGCAGGCTCCCTTACCCATCCATCAATGATCACTCTATCAACATCCATCCTCTGTCTGTCTCCATCCTTTTGGCATTCCCAACCCTAAAATATGCTTTATTTTCATTAACATTTAACTCCATCCATCATGATTTCTCTCATTCATTTTGCTAGTTTTCTATCTTTTTAACTATGCTATCAGATATGTAAGAACACAAATTTTAGCCTGGTTTGTTACCTACTCTTAAAGTATAGAACCAAGAGACCGTAATTAGTATGTTGTCTATCGTAATGGAGTTTATTCAGCTGACAAGCTATAGGAAATGGAAAATGATTAAAATCAAAATTGGCAGTACCTACCCCATTATTTTGAAGAAAGAAATTGTTTCTACTGACAGGAATATTTCTACTTAAGTAATGGATGTTGTAAACAAAATAAGCTTGATGTTTTAATTTACCTGTGTTCCTGACTTCATGCCAACTAAACAGACTGCTAATTATAATTTAGTGTTCTGTGTACAGAAATGGATGTCTTATTCATTTCTAGTATGAATTTTCTAGCATGTGTTTCTGAATGCAAAATAAGAAGCTAATAAAATGTAATTTAATAATAAAATTACTTTAAAGAGAACAAAGTAGATATTTTTAATTTAAAAGGGCAACATGTGAGCAAACATTACCATGTGGGGTTCAACATAACATTTATTTGACCCAACAAAGCATCAGAGAACCTAAAGATTCATTAAATTGAGACTGTCTTGTCTGAGAAACAGAAACAAAAAGAACAAAGAAGTACAAATATCCTCAGCTTTTGGACACGATCAATATACCAACACATATAAATAGAAGAGGAACCCAACTAGTTCTCTGTGGACAATGAACATATAGCCAGTGATCACATATAAAGGTATTCAGTGAGAGACTGAGAGAGACTTGGGATAAAATATAACTGTTAAGGATCTGACTTCAGTGACTTAATTCCTTAACCTTGGCCCTGCCTCGTAAAGTTTCTGGAACCACCCCAAATAGCTACATCAATTGGGTACTCAACATTGAAAACATGACCCTGTTGAAAAAAATTGATAATGAAAAATATTAATGGGTAAATTACATTATATATAAAGCATACTTAAATAATGGTATTAAAATATTAATGATGTGAGATAATTAAATTCTGAAGTAATATCTTATAATTTATCCCTTTTCAGTTTTTTATAAAATTGCAATATTTTATTCTGGGACTCTGATCATCCTGATTCCCAGAAAAATGTTACCTTTGAGTAGAAAACAGTGCATCTCTGGTAAAATTAAAGTATAAAATGAAGTCTAGGATGTAGTCTAGTGGTAGAACTTTAACCTAGCATATACAGGGCCATGGTTCCAACTCCAGCAACACAGAAAAATATGAATAGGTAAATAAATGATGAAATAATAAAGTAACTTAATTTTCTTGTTGTTATAAATGACTAAGATTTTTTAAGTCAAAAGTTCATGAAACATTATTTAATATGACTAATCATCCTTATAATCACTTTAATAACCATATTGTTCATTTCAATTTGTTAACACTCAATAGGATTTTGAAAATTACAGAGCCTTAAAAACTTAACTCTGAGTAGATATTTTTAAATCTTCATCCCTTACTAAGATATTATAATTGACATAATCTATTGGAAAATATTATTTAATTAAACCAGACAAATATTTTGAATGATATTTTTGTTTCTGCATCTAATTCCAGTCCTATATCTGTTTCAAGCATGGACTTTTAGGCAAACAAAACAGGAGTTTATAATTAAGCCCTTATACTCTCCACATCAAATGGAACTATTTTTTATCTTCCTGTATGCTGAGAAAGAATATGATAGACATTTCACTTTCAAGCATTTTAGTCTTACGAAAATGACTTTCATTGTGAAAAGGAAAGTTTTGTTCTGGTCATCATGTTTCTAGCATAATGGTGTGCTGCATCGTTTTTCTGAAAGACTGACTTCGTGAAATGTTTCTTGGACACTTTTCTGTGTGAATTTTCACATAATTTATCATTATGTAATACCAGTAAGAGATAAGAAAATAAAGGAGATATCCTGTTCTCCATCTAGCTGTGGGCACAAGCCCATTTCTGCTCTTGGCACCCCAGACCTCTGGACTACCCTCTTGGCCAAGATCCACCTCACTGCTTTCTGATCCTTTGCACCCAGACCAACTCAGTTCTTCAGTCTAGCTTCCCAGATTCTTCACAGCCTGTCCCCACCTCCAACTTGCCTTTGCACACCTGAGATCAGGCTTGTACCCTGTCTGTGCCCAACGCAAAGTTGCTTGGGATTCCTGAGACCAGCCTCCTTCCCTGACTGCCTGAGAACGCTTGAATCCTACATCCACCTAGCAAGCCTCCAAAATTTTACTGTGTCTGCTGACTAGAGGGACTCAGACCTTAGGAGGAAGCCTGAGAGCATCTGATCCTCATCCCACTTGGGCCTCTGCTTGAATTCCTGAGCATTAGGTCCCTCACATATAAAATCAAAAGAGAGAATTTGAAACCTAGACCAACCAGCTTTTCATACCCAATAAAAAAACAACAAAGTGTCATCAAATATACAAACAGAAACAGACTTAACTTCAAGAAAAGAAGGCTTGAGTCTCACAAAAGATTTTGGGAGATTTTATCTAATCCTTAAAAGATTTTAGGGTTTCCTCTTTAGAGGAGGGAATATTAGAGTATCCAAAAGCCCCATAAAAAATAAAAGAAGAAGAAAAAGTACATAAAGTTATCAGAAAATGTGATGGAGCAATATGGGAGGAGTTGGAGGGGATGGAATGGGATTGGATTTGATCAAAACATCTTATATGCATGTATGAAATTCTCAATAAAGCATTGTTTAAAAAATAATCAAACAAAAGAAGTTCACATGCCAAAGTCACAATGAAAAAATAATAATATGAGAATCCCCATCAAGCACCAACAGTCCTATAGAGGAGGTGTACAATGGTACTGGCACAAAAATAGACCCAAAGATGAATGGAACAAAATTGAAAACCCACATATGAGTACATGCAATTTCAGCCACCTGATATTTGACAAAGGGGCCAAGAACATTCTCTGTAGGAAAGAGAGCATCTTCAGAAAACGGTGTTGGCAAAACTTGACTTCGACCTGTACAATAATGAAACTAGACCCTTGTATTTCACTTTGCCCAAAAGTTAACGCCAAATGAATCAAAGACCTCAATGTGAAACCCAAAACCCTGAAACTGTTAGAAGAAAATGTTGGTAATAACCTCCAAGATTCAGCTGTAGGAAAGGATTTTCTAAACTGGACATCAGTTGCTTAAGAAATAAGTTCAAGGATCAACAAATGGGACATCATTAAAATAAAAACTTGTGTACATCAAAAGAAGCAACCAAGGAAGTGAAGAGAAAACCCACAGAGTTGGAGAACATCTTCACCAGTGACAAATCTGATACAGTTTTAACATCCAGAATATGTAAAGACCTTAAAAATAACAAAGAAGCAAACAAGTCACCCAATTAAAAGATGAGCTAAGGATCTGAACAGAGAGTTCTCAAAAGAAAAAATAAAGATGGCTAAGAAGCATCTTAAAAGGTGTTCAACATCATTAGTAATTAGGGAAAGGCAAATTAAAAGCATTTTATATTTCATCTTACCCCAGTCAGAGTGGGTAAGATCAAGGGAACACATCACACCAAATGTTGGAAAGATGTGGAGAAATGGGAACGCTCATACACTGCTGGTGGTACTGCAATCTTATTCAACCCCTATGGATAGCAGTATGGAGAACTCTTCAACAACTAAAAATGAACCTACCATTTGATATGGTTTTACTGCTCCTTTGTATATACCAAAAGGCCTCATCCTATTGCAGAGGCACTTGTACATCCATGTATGTTGCTTCTCTTTTCACAATAGGTAAGAGATGGATGCAACCTAAGTATCCCTCAACTGACAAGTGGATAATGAAAATGTTGTACATCTACACAATGGAGTTCTACTCAGTAGTAAAGAAAGACAAAATCATTAAATTTGCAGGTAAATGGACAGAACTACAAGCTGTTATAATAAGGGAAGTAACAAAGTCTCAGAAAAAACAAGCAATGTATATTCTACCTTATATGTGGAGCCTACTACCAAATCTTTTTAAGTTGAGTATGTATCCAGACATAAATGCAGGAACCAGAATTATTGAAAAGGAGCTAGGCAGGTAAAGAGAAAGGAAGGGCCTGAGAGAGAAGAATGGTAGGAGACAGGTGTTACTAAGGGAGAAATGGATAAAAATTGGGTTATTAAATGGGAAGCACGAGGGAGGGTTATACAAGGAAACTTGGGGATAAATGGAAAGAAGGAGCTCAAGATAGGTGGGACAACAGGAGACTGGTATTATCAAGGGAGAAATGGGGAAAATTCGGGAACATTAAATGGGGAAACCATGGCAGAAGGATTTAGATAGTGAAAAGAAGAGGAGAGATAAAAATGCCTGATAGTTTTAAAAAACCAGAGGGAATCATATTAGTCCTACAACCTAATGACAAATTACACATACATTGCCTCTACTTGAGTTCATGTATATAGCTAATGGCTATATAACAAGAAATAGTGTTAGGAAAAACCTTCCTTTAAGTTGTTGACAAGGGTGGTCCAAGAGACTTCCAAAATTACTCAGACTATTGCCACAGCCCTTGATGGCCTCCTAGAACTTAAAGATAAGACCCTAATGCGAAAGACAGACAATACTTCGGACACAGGATTTGGAACAATAGAGCTTCAACTGACCCTAACTCACTTCCCCTGAAGGCTAGCTCTTATAACTTTGGAGAGTACTATGAAGGGGCCAAGGGAGGGAAAACATCGTTTGATGGTCCAACACCAGCTTCAAGACCAAATAACCACATCAATGGCCAGCACAGCATACAACTTTGGTGTAGTAGTGGCACTTTTATTTTGGGGTCAATCAATAGTTACCTAATTGGACTAAAATCCCACTTAATGGGAGGAACATCAAGTGTGGAACTTTAAACATAAACAAGTACACATGGCTGGAAAGGTCATAGATCTTACAGAAAAATCCCAAGACTGTCACACACCTAGACCAATATGATTTCTTACTTTGCGTGCAAAATATGTATCCTTATATTTACAGACAAATATCCCAGTCACCACTCATCAAAGAAGCTCATTTTGCACTAGTCAGAGACTATTACCAAATACCACAACTGATCATACATGGACATTGTCTATGAATTTCCCAGGCCTAAGTGATACATCTACAATGCAACCTCTGCACCTAAGGCTCATGAAACATAGAACAGGGATAAAGAAGAGGATGCTAATGAATCTCTCAGTTCTCATTAATGAAGTTCTCCATCTAGCAGTGGTCCAGGAAGACAAAAGTTCACAAATGGACAAAGTACAGAGATCAAGAGTCTACTGAATGCTGGTCCTTGAAAAGGAAGGACTCTTATTAAACTTCACCCACCCAAGGCTCAAGGACCATTTTGGAAGAAGGGGCAGAAATATTGTAAGAGCTAGGGAGGTGGTGCATGACTATATGGAAACAGAATCCTACAAGCTCCTCGGACCCTGCTCATATGATTCTATGGCAATAGTGTCAGCATACATAAGTCCCATACAAACTCAGGCAGAGAGTTACCCAGCATAGAACTGGGAAAATAAAGGGCAGACCCCAATCTTATCTGAAGAAATATTGGCAAGTAATTGCTGCTAGGTGAAAAAGAGCTGATCTTCCTAAAACAAGAGACTCTAGACTAGACCTCAGTGAATGGACAGGGATTGGGGAATGTCTAGGGACACTGACTTACAGGGATGACAGAGTATATGGTCTCAGTGGGAGGGCCTATGGGAGAGTGCTGGTGGGAAGGGGAGTATAAAAAATGATTAATATTGATTGAGATGTTATGTACAAAATACACAAAAATTCAGTAAAATCAAATTTAAAAAATAAAATATTTCAACACTTTAGAAATCAAAAAGAAAGTAAATGAAGATAGAGAAGGTGAATTAATCTCCCCAACATTTCCTCTGATAGAAGAATGTTGGCAGTTGGTTCATTTTGTTGGTTTCTCTGATTCATTGACTAAATATACTTAACATTTTCACTTATTGGAAAGATATTTATTTAAATATTTTTATTAATGGAAAATTTCATACATGCATATATCAGTCATATCCATCACTCACTCTCCCTTCTAAATTCTATTGGGTCCCCTAATATATCTTCCTCACAATTTTATGCCTTTTCTTTTTAAATAGCAAATTTCTTTCTCTCCTAAAGCAGGCAATAGATATTTTCCATAGGTGTATCAATACAGGATTAGAAAATGCCCTCAGTACTAACTTTGTAGAGCAGTACAACCTTTCTATTTCTTACTGCTTTTCTTGTGAGGGCAATGTATGAAAAAGAATAAAGGACACTGTAATGACTCATAAAAGTTAATCCATTCTGAGGTAGATTTTAAATGTTTTTCTAATTTCAGTAACAGCAGGGGCAAAGACAAAATCAGAAAGAGCCCAGCTTATAAAGGGAAGGAGAAATCCAAGGAAGAAATAAGATTGCTATAATTGCTTCTAAGAGTATATTGAATTCCAACTAACTAAATATGTAGGACTTCTTAAAGGTAAAAGCTTATGAGGGAAAAAATATGCCTTTAATAATCAAAGAATGAAGAAAAGACTATTTGAATCTGCTTTAGGCATAAGGTAACCATCTTTTAAAAATGTTTTATTTATTATTTTCATTTTCTGTGTATGACTATACTGCTTGCCTATATGTAAGTGTACTTGTGTCATGCAGTGCAGGTGAAGGTCAGAAGAGAAGGTCAGATTCCCTTGGAACTAGAGTTATGGACAATTGTTTGCTGCCATGCGGGTGCTGGGATTCAAACCCTGGTTCTCTGCAAGACCAGCCAGTGCTCTCCACTGCTGAGTTATCATTCCAGCCCCAAGGCAACCATTTTAAAAACTAACTTAGTACCTACATATGGGTAGCTTCTTTTACTCTTGAGAACAGTCTTGTATTATGCAATATTTTAATGTTTTTATAAAATTTGAGGCAACACAAACTAAAATCCTTAAGTAAATAACTTCCAGCAAAATTTTAGTAGGAGAGTCCGTTAATTTTTTTTAAAATAAGTGGTATGAATTTAAGGTTGAAGATAAAGAAAGATAACCAAGATTGATATTATGCAAGACTTAATTATGATTATGTGGAATGAGAAAATAAATGAGAAGGTATATTCCTAATAATCTAGGATGTGGGTAGGTGACTATATGGGTCCAACATTTGTGGGAATGTATTTCAGAAGTTAAAAGACATAATCATGGGGAAATTGATCTCCCATTTCTGACATCCAGGCCAGGTTTTTGTATGCCTGATTCTATGACTAAAGAACATAATTTGAGGCTTGATCTGTGATTATACAGTTAATAACTAGATAAGCAAAAGAAAGAAGGCCAGGACTTCAAGTCACGATTCTTATCATCTGACAAATGTGTATACTTTATATAGATTCTAAGGGAATATGTGACTTTTGTTACTTCAATTATTTTTAATTGTGTGAAACACAATAGTTCTTTGACAATTCAACTACGAAATCAGTGACTAGAAAATCAATTACAGTTTTAGAAAACAAGAAAGTATATAAATTCTTGGATTGGTGATAGCAATGTATTTTTGAGTGCATGAACTTCCATTTTCACACCGCTTCAGCTGAGTAAATGCTTTTCTGATTAGCACCATTTGTCAGAAACACATTCACCTATGTTGAGTGAAGTCTTACCAAGCTGGAGCTATTCCTCTTTCCAACATCCAAGTGGAGATTTTTCCTTCCAATTAGAAATTCTCCTTGATATAAATTGGTAATTATTCTGAACCTATCATTGATTGTGATTTTTACCAAGGCAATAGCAATAGATTTTTTAACTTGCAATACCTGTGTAATTATTATTTCTAGACTAAGTTTGAAAATCACAGATCTCTTTCAGGACAATTTCTTCTACAGTGATCATATCACATTTTATTCTTCACTGGTAAAATATAACAGTTACAATGCTACAGCAATGCAATTTTACCAGACCCCTAGTTCAGAGACTTGACTCAGAGAATATCTGGTTTGGTCACTCACTGCCTCTAGAAACTGTCCAATTGACAAAGTGGATGAAACAAGAAAAGAATGTATATACTTGGTTTGGCTAGGCCAGCAAGACAGTTCTTCCAGAAAAAAAAAAATGTCTTTTCAATATACATAACAGATTTAGGCTTGTATAGGGAAAGAACTAAAGTGTAGAGTCAATATATACACACATGCAAAGAGATTTTGGTCATTTGTAGAGTATCTGTAATTATATATTTTTACATTTTAGGTATGGTTCTGTGTGTCCTTTGGGCACCAGGGTTTGGAGAACAGACTCCATTCCCTGAATGAAATAACCTTGGTAAGGGAAAGGAAAAAAATAACATTAAAAGGAACATTTTAGAAGGACGTAATGAAGTCAGAACAATTGTTGAATGATTTATTTAATCCTGTAGGTTTAAGGGAGCCCTGGATGTTCCAGGAACTATCAACAGTCAACGTGCAACAGTTAAGTGGTCACCTTTGCCAGCTCCCCAGTAGACAGTGCAGTGTCACATTCTATTTTTGATGTATTTCTTATGACCAAATATATGAGTTTTGCTGGGAAAAATTTTTTGATGTATTTTTGTATGCCAAGAATGTTGAATTACTTCTGTAAGGAGTTAGACAAACAGATTAGAAGTAGATAAGGAAACTGATGTGGGCCAGGGGTTCTCTTTGGGTAGGGAAAAAGAATGTACTGATATAAAGAAGGTAAAGAAGAAAATGAAACAGGAGGGGTTAAATGGGGTGAGGGTTGGGAGGTCAAGCCAGAGGAGGGAGTATGAGAACAGATAACACCAGGGTCTTTTTGAAAAAGTCATGTGGAAATGTACTACTATAGAAACTTCTTAAAATATATGCACATATAATATAAAGAATTTAAATGGTGGTGTGTTAGCCTACAGTGGGGGGTGGGGAATGCCTTTACTAGAACAACGCAAGTAAGCAAACACAAATGCTCAAGTTCCAGGAATGGACTCCACCTTTTAGACTGTAGGCCAGAGGTTCATATAGACCTTTAAATACTACTGTTTATTCTAATTACTCTTTGCTACCCTCCAGAGCTTGATAGAAAGACACTCTGCTGAAGACACTACATAAATGAGTTTTAGAACAAACATGGAGAAATCAAGTTGTTGTTCACTTCAGATCTTTATCTCTATTGATTAACTGGCACAGTGCTGGAAGGTGTTGTGTTTTCTTTCTTTTCTTTCTTTCTTTCTTTCTTTCTTTCTTTCTTTCTTTTGACCTGAGTAACCCAGGCAGAGTCTTTTTTGATACAGGGTGTCCATGTAGCCCCAGCTGTCCTGGAACTCACTATGTAGATGAGGCCAGCCTTGAACTCACAGAGATCCTCCTGCCTCTGCCTCCCGAGTGCTGGGATTAAAGGCGTGTGCCACCATGCCCCTGGAACTCACTATGTAGATGAGGCCAGCCTTGAACTCACAGAGATCCTCCTGCCTCTGCCTCCAGAGTGCTGGGATTAAAGGCATGTGCCACCATGCCCGGCAGGTGTTGTGTTTTCTACTGGAGGAGAAAAGTAATCTTCAAACTTACCTAGCTGTGAACCCTATGAAACAGAGTAATGACTGATCTGTTGTGATATATACCCACTGGTGCAAGAGTGGCAGAAATATTTTGGGAGTTACCAGCTACATTCTTTACAAGATTGAGCTCATTCATGTTACCATTATCAGGGCCAATAACCTGTGACTAGAGAGCTCACAGGCCACAGGGGTGAATCAGACAAATATCCAGCATGGATCAAAGAAGTAGTCAGGAAGCCCTAGGACTAACTTGGGAACAGCTATCAATTGACAACTATTGGGAGGAGAGTCAATTTTCTTTAAGGGTGTGAGTGCCAAGTAGCTAGTAGTGAGACCAGCAGGGCATGTACCCACACCCAAGAGCATTTGTGGAATACAAATTAGACTCCACAGGCCTTTAAAAAATAAAAGAAGGCATGAAATCAACAGACTTGGAGTAAGGTAGGAACAGAGATGTTGGAGGGGTCTGAATAGGACCAAAACACAGGATGTAATTCTCAAATAATCAGTAAAATATTTTTAAAAATAAAAAAAGTAGAGAAAGAAAAAGCTGAACTTCCATGCCTTTGCAACAGAAGCCTTTACTGACTCTACATTTCTCAAGTTTGTGCGAGCTCTAAGGATATTGAAATTTAAGAGGAAAAGTCTTGAACTGACAAGGCTTTGGATGTACATTGCCTATGGGAAAGAGAGTTAACCTTACATGAGACATTTCCCTCTAATTGAAATGGATTTCTGAGGAAGAATTTGCATATTCTCAATGGCCAGCACTCTTGACAGCCATGAATATCAGCACCCCCATACCAAAGACTGGGTCCAGGAAGTACACAACTGTCCACTGCAAGTTGTGTGAGGAATCAGCACATATGACTGTGTTGGGAGCTACTATTATTCCGGGCACAGCCATTGCTTCATTAGGCTGTGGCAGCTTGCCTTGACTTAAGCACCGGAGAAAGAATGCTTCCACATTGGGAGTTTCCCTGATCTCTGCTTCTGTGGTCTGAGTTGACAGGCTACGCTTCCCTGATTAATTGGCAGTCTTGGAAACATAACTAAAGAGTTCTGTTTCAGTTTATGGGCACCGGAGTTTCTCAGCACCCTTAGCTTGGTTTCTACGTAGAAATAATGAATTATAGTAGTTGCTAAGAGTAATCACAAACAGTGCACCTTATATCTGGTAGTAACGTAATGTATCCTTGGTTATTCCCTGGTTACTTTCTGTTTAGTGATGTATCCACAGTTATTCCTTGGTTACTCCAGTTCTGATTCCCATATAAGCTTTGTTTGATTCACAATAAATATGCACTAGCACATAGACCTCTGCATCTCCCATGTCCTGATTTCTATCCGTCGGGGTCCCCAAGCCCTTCAGGCTTGGTTTGTGGTCACTGTACCATGACAGCACTGTCTAAAGAATGTTAAGGAAAATGATTCTTTCTAATATTAATTTCTTCTGGCTTAAGAACATCCTCAAAGTTTCCATGATGGTAAGGAATATACAGTTTCAATTATACCATGTATTCTTCCATCTCAAGCATTCCTGTAATTGTCTTTAGAATAATATGACCTTAAGATTGACATACAGAAATATGTCTCTATTTCTCCTTTTGTTCTTCCCTCTAAACATTGAACACAAAATTGTACATTGTTAATTTATTAGCATGTTACATTTTATGACTAAAATTTCCCTTCTTTTCTGCGTCCAGAAATGTCCTGTTCATATTTCAAAATCAAATTCAAATGTCTCTTTTCATAGGAAGCTTAAACAGTGAAGTAAGACATATAAATTCTCTTAATCAGATAGGCAGGGTTTTTTTCTACATGGGGTGAGATACATGTAAGTAGTGACAGAAAATGGCTTAGTAGTTAAGAACATGTTCTGCTTTTGCAGAGAACTGGAATGTGCTTCCCAGCATGCAGGCCATGTTACTCATAATTTCCTGTAACTTCAGCTTCAGGAGATTGGCCTGGTCTCTGCAGGCACCTGCACTCCTGTGAACATAGCCCCACACAGACATACACATATACACATACTAAAAATCAAACAAATCTTCATAAAATATGGAAGTAGTAGTTTTTCTCAGTTGCTGAATTGTCTCAAATTTCTGTATTCCATCCTTCTGATGTGACATCTTTATGCTGTGTAATCCATAGACTACTCTAATTTTATCCAAATTTCTGACAAAGTCTCAAATACAGTAATCTTATTCACAGTTAAGAAGCTGGCACATATGTATAACAGGAAGACAGAGAATGAGGAAAAGTGAGAAAGAGGGAGATATGTAGGGAGGTGAAGAGGAAAAATAAAACAAGGAAAGCAGGGGAAGAGATGGAGAAAATAATTTCTCAAACCATCATCATATTTTGGTAGTGAGCATTTTCTTTCCTAGAAGATTATCTCTAATATTTTGTTGAATATTATTAACATACCATCTTGAGATCTTTCCAAATACCAAGTCATTTTCAAACAAAACTTAATTAGATGAAGAGTTTATTCTAAAGGAAGAGAGAAACAACTACTGGATACGTAGACATAATGTTTGAACAATAAGCTTAATGCTATAATTTTATTTTTTTATACGGTTCCCTCTTGATTTAAATTATGAGCCGTCAGATATTTGGGGATGTTACTTTTTATATTCATATTATCTATCACAGGGACAAAATTATTATAATAATTTAATATTCTTAATTGATGGTTAATAAAACTGATGCATATTTGTCACAAGTAATCATTTTAAAAAACATTGGTCTTGCATAACTGAGAAATATCAGTTGCAGAAAAAGTTAGCTTGTCTCCTTCCAGATTTTTCTAAATATTTTAGAAGTTTTTCTTTTGTATTTGACTTCATGTTCCCTATAGTTTGTACAGTCAGTCATACTTTGTAATATTTCTTAAAAATAAATTTGTGTAAAGACGTCTTGATTAGAAAACTTAGTTAACATTTCAAGGGACCAAGATTTAACTGTAGAAGACAAGGGTGCCATTCTTCATGGTGGTTGTTATCATAGTTTCATAGATTTTTTTTAAAAAAGCCTTTCACAATTATTGCAATTTCTTCCTCAGATGTTGGACAAGTAAAAGTGATGATATAGAATTTAAAGTTTTAGTTTCATGTTTGAAGGTGATCTAAAATGTTGGATCTTCAAAAAACCAATTAAATATTCATTAAAATAAAATGTGAGTTTTTGAAACTAAAATATCTTCAAATAATATAGTCTTCTTTTATCCTCAAAGGGACTAAATATCTAAGAAATAGTTATTTGTTATCCTTTTTGTTTTTCTTCATTATAATAATAATCATATCATGTATGTGTTATTCCAAATACAAAATAAGATAACATGTTTTAGGGAATATATTTGTCAAAAGCAGTATATTAAAATGCACTGTGTGCTACTTATTTGAAATTTTCAATTACATTAAAATAAATGTTTCATGATAAAAGGAATGGAATGTTAAAATCTAAGTAAATATTTTGGCCTCATTTGTATTGAAGCATCATAGCTTATCCTGATAATGGTGTTAGGCATGTTTCTTTATACATTTTTCGTATGCATCTTTGAATTTTTGTGCAATTCATGGAGCATAACTTAATCATATTTAGACATCCTCCTCTATCTTCTCCTCTCTAAGATATCCCACCTGATTTGTTTTATTATATAGAAATTTATAATATATGGTTTTAAAACATCTAAAGTATCTCCTGATCATGTTCAAGAAAGAATTACTGCAGTTAAACTTCATGAATTAGCAAATCTGTTGAGAATTTGAAACACTGAAATATAGCTAAAATATGTGAGCTTAGTAATTTCCAGTTAGATAAAGAATATCAGGGCTGAATTTTGGCATGAAAAATTATGTTACCAGCATCATTTAAGCAATTTTGTTTCTTATTGCTCAAACAGCTTAACTAAAGTGGTAAAAGACAAGGTCTGAGATTAAGGCAAAGAATTTTAATAATGAAATTAACATCAAGCAAGATTTTAAAAAGGAGAAATCTAACATTTTTAATTGTTTGAGGGTTTCACATATTTATTATAAAATGAGTTTTATTCATTTTCATCCGCTTCGCTCTCCCACAGGAACCGTTCTCAACAAGTCCTCCTCCTATTTTTATGTCTTGTTTTTATTAGTACTCACTGAGTTTAATTAGATTTTCTGGTCTGAGCATGGGCTGCTGGCTGGAGAAAGGACAACTTATCAATTGCCATACTTCCAAGTAAAATGACACGTTTCCTACCAAAGCAGTTAATTGCCATTAATCTCTCAGAAAGGACTGTGTTCTCATGGGCCCTCTGCCAGCCATTATGACATATTGATGCATCAAATCCTGCTCAGGTACTGTGCAGATAATTATGACAACAGTGAGTACATGTGTCCAAGGGCTAGGTCTTCTTCAGAAGATACTATTTTTGTTGCACCTCACCCGTTCTTTGGCTGTTACATTATTTCTACTCCCTCATCCAAATTGTTCCCTGAGTCTTGGAGAAGGTAAAATAATTGTCCATTTAGGGCCAAACAATCTAACATCATTAATTCTTGGTACTTTGTTCCATTTCTGCATTATCTGCTGCCCTCCTGCAGTACAAAGATTCCCATATAAAAGTTGATGCAGGACAATTTATGGGTAAAAACATGAATATTTGGAAAACAATTTGATAACATGACCATTCAGCAAACAATATTAGTAGGTTTCCTGGAACTTCTGACCTTCCCAGACACAGACTCTTGACAAATGAGTTCCCTCCTATGGATCAGTTTGTTAGCCCCATAAACATCATGCACCTTTTGTAATGGAAGGTATGTTTACTTGGCTGATCATTATTCTATCTCAGAGGATTCATAGCTAGGTAAGAAAATTGAGAACTTTCCTCACATAGCACTCTACATCACAACTTTATGTATGTGTCAGGTAGGGAGGAAGATACTAGCTCAGCTCCAGCTTGACTCTTCATGTTTTACAAACAAACTGCCTTGTATTTTCAACAATACAGTCTTGCCACCAAATTCTGATGAGCATCCCAGTGCAACCATAATAATCTATATTATTTTAGGGACCTCAGGCACATCCTTGGCCAACAATTATTAGACAATTATCCCATAATCAACATTGGGATTTTTGCTTAATAACATGTGGCTTCTGAGAGGATCAAACTCTTATTTTAGATTATATCCTGACAAGTTTATAAAAAATGTTTCCATATGGCTTTTTCATATATTCCTAGTTTTTGTTGCCATTACTTAGTCACCCCTCCTCTTACTTATCCTCCAATCTCTTCCGTGCTTAGACATTTCAACATAACCATTACAGATATTACTGGAAATGAAATCCAGCTTTCCTAAGATTATTTGATCTCAATATAAAAACAAGAAATATGTTTATTTACTTTCATCAAAGTAGCCAAACTCACACACACACACATATATACAAATGTATATACAGTGTGAACCATCAGAATTCCCCACCAATCTAAATTTTGCTTATACTCTAGTTAGATATCAGTATACAGACTAAATGGCAGAGATAAGCCATTGGCAAAATTATACCCAATCTTGTTTTCCGGCAGTTAGGCAATTACAATGTGAACTAGATCAAGGGGGTGTTATAGAGAGCCAGACAAAAAAAAAACTTAACATAATTTTCATCTTTAAGAAGGTAACATAGATGTAAGAAATGATGTAATTTTGTAGCATTTCTTTACTTAAGAATTCTTATTCTATTAAGATGAAATACACAAAAGTGATAATTCAGTTTTAGAAAGGCAAAGACAGAAGACCATAATTAACACAGAGGAATATTTTCCTTTTTAAATTTTTTTCTAAAATTTATTTACTTTCATTTTATGTGTGAATGTTTCACCTCATGTATGTAAGTACACCCACATTAAACATCCAGAGAGTACAAGAAGAAGGCATTGGATGCCCTGGAACTGGAGTTATGGATGGTTGTTAGCCATTATGTGGGTTCTGGAAACTGATCCCAGGTCCTCTGCAAGAGCAGCCTGTGCTCTTAACCTCCAGACATCTCTCCAGTCCCAGAACACTTAACAGAAAATTATGGTGACAGCCATTTAGCTCAGTGGGTAAAGGTGATTGCCGCACCAACCTCACAAACTAGGTTCAATCCCTAGAAACCATGTAAAGGTGGAAAGCGAGAATTGATAAAGGAAAGTTGTCCTCTGTCTTCCACAATAATAATAAATAGAAATAAACTTAAAAAACAAAACTATTCTGTCCTTCCATAACATTTAAATGACTTTGGGTTTCAGTTTTTCCACATGGAAAAACAAATGGCTAGATTTGAATTATATTTAAAATCTATCATAATTTATCATTTTGGGAGTCTTTAATTCTAATATTGATCTTCCCGTTTTATAGTTTGTGTCTCAAAGCTCACCTTTGGCTTCCTTTGACAAGACCCTGAACAAGTCAAGTTGTTGTTTCTTGTCATCTTTACCAAACAATTGACACTTGCAGAGATTGTTCATCAGAGAAACTACAAAATTATCATGAGTTCCAGAAAACAGGCATTCATTAGGCAGAAGTGGGTGAGCACGCCTATGATCAACTCTCATGGAACAGAAATTAATGCACAGGCCATACCACCAATGCATAAATTCTTATCACTCTGAATTTTAACATCTGCTTTTATTTATTTTGTCTTATTTCCTGAAACTGTTTCCCTTAACTCAGAGAGGTCCAAGAAGGTTTTCACCCAACCTACATAAGGCTGGCAAATCACAAATTTTCACGGTTTTTCTTCCTTCTCACCTGGCTAAGAAGACACTAAAATTTCCCAGGTAACATAAGAAAAACATAAATTATGAAATTTGCAGGTGAATGGATGGAACCTGAAAGAAAAATAAGGAGCAAGGCAGCACAGGCGCAAACAGAAAGAAAAGCATTGTGTGTTTTTTTTTTCATATGTGGATCCTAACTTAAAATCTTTAGATTTATGTCTAGTCTCATACACAGGTAGAAGTACGAAAACTAGAGAAGGGCCATTGAGATGGGGGATTCTTTAATGGATGAAAGATAGCAGAAAATAAGGAATATAAAAACAGACCAGGAACGGGGAGAGGAAAGTTTAAGCAGTGATTTATGTGGCGGAATGGAGGAGACAAGAGGCAAGGGAAGGGAGGTCAGGATATATGAAAAACACACATGGAAACTTGCTTCTCTGTAACTTTGTAAACATATAAATAATATGTTTAAAAATAGAGAGTTAAAGAGCATATATCAAGTATGTCTGGACAGTGCTTATCCTGAAAGCCAAGGACTCCTACCAAAAATTCAGTGCAGGTATAAGATACCTCCTTGTGAGTGGGAGGACCCAGATGTCCCCAAAATAATACAAACTCTTGTCACTCTTCTTAGTTTACAAAAAGAGCTAATTTATTTATAGTTTTCTTAGTTATAGAAGAACTAATTCATAAGACCCTGCTGCTGAGGAGAAAGCATACCTTGGTTGGTTGGAGGTTATAAAGAAACCAAGCTAGAAATGAGCTGAAAGCATCTTCACTGCTGACTAGCTTTTGTATTGTCTCCCTGGAATTGGAATGCTTTATTTTCCCCAAATTCCTTGGTTTTCTAAGTAACACTATGAATAAATGAAAGTTCCTGAAACATCCGTGTTTGATTATATAGTTAGGTCACTACTTTGAAATTAGAAGACTTCAGCTCTTAGAGAGCAGAAGGTACAATGCAGGCTGCTAGGAATTAAAGACAAAAGTCTTACATATTTATGAACATCATAAATTACAGTACTGAAATTTCAGTGATATGTGTCCACAGGTACAATTTGGGCACCACTATTGAGGGGGTGTAACTCACAGCTCTCTGATGGGACTTGAGGTCCATTTTACATGAGGGAATTCATTCTTGGTACTATAAACCTGGTCAAAAATGTATGACTGAAGATGTCTTGGCTTTAGGTGGGGAACTGACTGTTATTTAGCTCAATTGAAGGGGACCTAAACTTTTTCTATTTATGTTCATAGCCATTGAGAAATGTTCCTGTCAGCTCAGTCAGAGAAGCTTCTCTGCAATGAATGGTGTTGGATTCAGACTCACAGTTGATTAAAATGCCGAGAATAAGAGAGAATGGGTGTTCATACCTAAACATGACTTTCATATGACTCTCTATAAGGCTCAGGGAGCATTACAGAAGTGGACCAGAAAGAATATTAGATCTGGAAGATGCGGAAAAATGTTGTGAAATGCTGTCTTCTGGGCATGGAACAGCCACTCTAATCATTACCTAACAGCAGCTGTTACTGCCTGCAGTGGGCCTGCACAAGACTGGACCTACTAACTGTCATTCATAAATCAAAGACAAGTTTATATAGGATACCCTACTTCACTGAACTATTGTCTACTCATGGATTCTTGGAGAGGCTCAGGGACTGTATTAAGATGTGTGCCCTCTGAGAACCCCACCAGGCTCCAATGCCCAGTTCCCCATGGTCACGCAGATGAGACTGAATAAACTTGGTTGGTTTCATACCAAAATAATCTATTGTTTATTATTATGTTGGAACGGAACTTGTAGGCAGGTGGTGGGTAATATCTGCTGGGGAAAATTGTGGAAGGTGGGGAATTATAATAATCAGAATCCACTTTTATACATATATTAAATTGTGGAAGAACAAACAGTAAATGTTGTATTTAAAAATTTTAGCAGTGTGATATTCTTTTTCAACCTCTGTGCTACCAGTTGTGCCCTCTACTTATGATATTTAAATATGCTGTGGAATATGTGTGTTTGAATGTGAAGCATAAGCATATATACATAGATTTTCTAGTTTTAGTTTATGACAAAGTCATATTTTTCATCTTTCTGCAAGAATAAAATAATAAAATAATCCATATGACAGGATTGTGATAATTAATTGTATTTGAGTAAGATATTATCTATAGTGTTGAGAAATAAGATAAAATTTTGAAACCCTTGGATATGATAATTTTTCCTCCATAAAAGTAAAGTAGAATTTTCTAGGTTGCTCTGTTGTTCTTAAAATGAGTTCAAACATTGCTTATTTTCACTTCCAAGATTTCTTGGTTAGTCTTTCTATTTAACACCAGATATCCAGCTCAGATCATAGAAAGATGAAGAGAGAAAAACAATGTACTCTATTGTTTAAGAAAGGAGGAATTTTTGCCAGGCATGGTGGTACACACCTTTAATTCCAGCACTTGAGAGGCAGAGGCAGGCAGATCTCTGTGTGTTGGAGGCCAGCCTGGTCTACATAGTGGGCAGCTGGGGCTACAGGGAGACCCAGTCTCAAAAAGACCAAAAAAAGAGAGAGAGAAGAAAGGAGGAGAGGAGAACTTTTTAAGAAGTGCTTCAAATGAATAATAGTTCACACAAGGGAGGGAGGAGTGAAAAAACATAACCGGCAAGAATACTGCTTCCATAGTCTATTAGGCATGGAACAGGAAATGGTATGTCAGTTGTTTCTTCCATACTCTACAAGTCAGGAAGCATATACAGACATTGGGTAAGCAATTCTGGTATTTCAAAAATGACCACTTCTGAAAAGATAAGAATGGAAGTAGCACTGACAGTTATTAAGACAATTTATATACTGAAAAACTCAAGGGAGCACATGTTTAGAGTTTCAGCACTGCCAGATCCATAGTGCTGTAACTGTGTTTACATTATCCAAAACTTCACTGTCAAATTTGTGCTCTCCAGGGCTTGTATGTCTTTTGAAGGGTATCCAATTAAATGGAACTTACACATGAAATAATGGAAACCTGAAGAAAATGATCACTGAACCCCGTCATCTTCTTTGCCACTTGTATCTATATTTAGTACTGTGTATTCTCACATTGCTGCTTTCTGATGCCCTTCAGTCCTTCAGCACTTTTAAAATGCTTGCAAGAACTGCATATAATTTCTTAGACTCTATAACTCCAAAAGCATTTGCAATTTCATGAAGAAAAAGAAGAAAATGCACAATGAATCATAAAAGTACTAGTTAATAATGAAAAAATATCTGATAATTTATTCACTGAACAAGCATTTATTAAATACTTTTCTGTTGTTTGAAATGTTAAAAACCAGAGGAGAAAAATTACACACACTGTTCATCTTCTGAGGGAAGTCAAGCAGTTGTTAAAAGGAGGCAGATCTGTCAACAAAGAACTCGAATGCAATGTGCTTAGTGTAATGAGTTTTCACAGATGTTATAACATCATGACCTAGTGAGAGAATAGGATTGGATGTCTCTCATCAGCATTTTGACAACACCAGCATAGTGTTCAGTAGATTCACTAAGTAAAACGCAAAACCTAAGAAATGAAACAGTGTGATGACCACTATCTGTGCATGATTTCTTACTATATTTTAGAATATATAGGACTGGTTTTACAATTTTACTTAGGATTCTTTATCTTCCTGGTATCTGATGCTTTATTGGTGAGGCAAATGAGTGAGTACAAGGGATATCAGGAATTTGATGGCGATCTTAAGATCATTTCTTCCTAGCCTTTGCTAAATATAGAAAATTTCTCCAATTTCCCAGGAAATAACGTTAAATTTTAGATGACACATGATATTATACACAGATGAGGCTCCTTGTAATCTGCCATCTAAAAATATTATTAATCTGTTCTCCATGGTACATTCGATTTAAAATATCATGGACACAAGCATAACACTAACCATCCTCACCTAAGAGAGAACATATTATTCCTTGGCATAAAAGATTATTAAATTCCAATGACAAGATGTTGAGAGATTTCAGAACCTGATCTCTATGAAGAATTCCCTTGTCTTCTATTCTCCGAAGAAACTGAATTTTTTTCCCTTTGAGAGATTAATCCTCACCCACAATTCTCACCAGTGACATGAAAGATAAGTTTAGAAGATATTCTAAGTTCATTATGTTGCTGTAACAAAGCTCAGTTTGAGAAAGGGTTTATTTAAGTTTATAGGTTAGAGTGAAACAGGTAGGGAAGTCAGGGAAGGAACTCCAGCAGGAGCTTTAAGCAGAGACCATAGAGGAAAGCTGCTTGCTGGCTTGCTCAGACTCATGCTAACCTAGCTTTTTCATATGCCTAAGATCATCTGCTCTGTGAATGGTGCTGCTTGCAGTGGGCTTGGTCTACCTATATCAATTAATGTTCAGGGAAATCCCCCACAGGTATGTCCACAAGGCCAGTCTGATTTAGAAAATTCCTTTCTGAGATGATTCTAGGATGTGTCATTAGACAGTCAAAGCTAACTAGGACAGAAATAGTATTTTTCTAGGTTGTTCTCTACCTATCATAGCTTCCTTCCTAGGCTATGATTATCTTTAGTCCCTCTGCATGTTGCAATATTATTCCAGTGAATATTTTGGTTGATATATTAATACTTTCATTTGAAATCCGCAGTGGGGTTCTGACCTACATGCTTCTGTATACCAGTGACTTGAACATTTTCGCCTGATTTCCAACATACCAGTGACCTCCCTGAAATGTCTCATCATTGTTATTAATCTGCTTTTTGTCTGTGTGCATCCAGCTCTTGCTTCATTTTTTCAGTTTAATGAAAGCTATCCTTGGAGTGTATCAGTCTTCTGTGTGGAACCTGTATATTTCAGGTGACTTTTCTATAAAATAGTCACTGTGTTCTACTGAAATATCATATTACATTTTTGTTGATCAAAGCATTTTCACCCTATTGTACATCTCAAGTCCAAAATCTGTGACATTTTTCAAAAGCCTTAAGACTATGAATTTGACAACTCAGACATTTAACCAAATACAGTCACTATCAATTTGCATAAGTAAAGTGCTATGTTTTGTTCTTTCCTTAACTTGCAACCATTTCTAGTTTATCTCCTACATGTTACAAATGAAAATTTGATTTAATATCTTGCTTATTTGCAGCATTCCATCTTTCTAGCTAGTGCAGCTTTTTCTTGCCCCTTCATTCATATTTTCCAATTGCATTTTTGCCCGAGTTATGCAAGCATGCATATTCTTCATTTCTTTGGGATAAAATCTCAGAATCCTGTAATGTCAACAATGGGGAGGGAGCGCTCCACTTTATTAAGAAAATCAGAGGTCCAGGATTTTTCTTTGCTGGGGTTTTGTTCTTGTTATGATAATATCTTATTGATGAATATGGCTCCTAAGTGAAACATTCTGTGGCTATCAAGACTTATGAATATTGATCTCTCTCTCTCTATCTCTAGCTCTCTCTCCCTTTCTCTCTTTCTACTTTTCTCTCGCTTTCTCATATTCACTCCATATCTCCCTCACACACAAGAAAGTTTTTAATTATTAACTAACATAACGAGACTTTCTAAAGAGACTGCCATAAGTAGGTTAAAAATAAATTGAATAAAGAGAGATGTTTAGCATAAGGTTTTAAAGTGGAACTGATCTTCTTTAAGAGAGTGATTCATGATAGACTGAAGAGACTCCACTAGATGAACTTGCATATGTGGGGATACTACTTGACTCAAATAAGCCTTAGCATAAATGACAGAATGCATGATACTCAGTGGGGGTTGGGTATGGGAAGGTGCCGATTGGGATGGGGGCATAAAATTAAGATTTTATGTATGAAATATACAAAATTACAATAAAAAATAAAATATGTGGATAGAGGGTAAAGGTACTGCGAAGGTTCCTTTATGAGGGCTGTGCCATTCATTGCTTGATTTTTCCTTTAAAATTGAAAGAAAAAACAACAAGTTTTTATGTTTCCCCGATGTGGAAAGTAATGGGAAGATAGAATTTGAAAGTTTTCAGAAGACAGCTATTATTAAAAAAGGATTCAAAATTTTTATTACATTTCACTTCTTTCACTAGTCTTAGTCTATTATTGTATGATTCTTGCATAGTAGCAAAATGGTTGAAATCTACAATTTATTCATTTTTAATACTTCAAAATCCCTAAACATACTGCCCTCGGCAAGTGTGGAAATTGTGTTTTTTGCTTTTTCTTATAGGACAAAATAATCATGCAGAAGAATATTGAAAAGTTGCATTTTCTAAGTGAGAAAATGGTGGACAACTTCTACTATAAAAGCTCTCTAAAATATATGCATATTCCTATATAAAAGGAATTTAAATGGAGTTATCCCATAGCAGCGGGCAATCCTCCAACTAGATACTACATGCTAGCAAATAAAATCCCCAGTAACAAGAATGGGTTATCATTTTAAGTTGTTAGCCAATGGGATCTCATAGGCTGGCAAACCTTATAAGCTATTGACACTGCTCTTGATTTCTCTACAGAACCTTACATTAGTCCCTATTGTTGAATATAATATACGCTTTAGTCATAAAACATGGGGAAATCAATCTCTACTGTCCTCAATCCTCAAAGCTTCATCTCTATATCACAGCTTTCACAGTACTGTAAGATGGTATTCATGCTACTAGAAGAGAAAATTAGTTATCATTCTTGCCTAACACTGTATCCTGCAAGCCACACTAACAACTGGTCTGAAAAGATACGCCTACTTGTGCAATAGTGGCAAGAATGTTATGAGGAGTAACCAACCTCTTTCTGACTGTATTTAAGGCCTGCATCACAAGATGGAACCAATATCTGGCACTGTTACCAGGGCAAATAATCTGTGGCTAGACAGGTCACAGGCCACAGAGGAGAAACTGCTACTATTTGTTGGGGACCCTTGTTGTGTAAAGTAGTAGTCTCTTCATGTCTGGAAAGACCACGGGCTCGGATTCAAATGCAGAGACTCCTTTTTCAGCAGGGTGTCTTCCCGGCATCTTCCTGACTCATCTTTTGAAGTAGCTGTCACAGAAACATGGCCTCTGGCTCTGGAAACTGCCAGCCTTTCCTGTGTGATTTTTCAGGCAGTCTGGCAGCCTGGCAGGAGCTTACCACCACATGTAAATGGGGCATCCTAAAAGTACCTGTCAGCTAAGGTTTTTACTACCACCCCCACGGTATCATGTGTCCTGGTTTTTCCTCAATAATTGGAGCTGGAGCTGAAGCCGGATTACTAAGACTTGGAGCCGAGCTGAGTCGCTGAATAAAGAGCTGTAACACGGACTAAGCTGAGTCCCGTGTCTTAGTGCCTACGATCCAGTCTTCCCAGGGGTGCTATCCTTCCGTCATCGACTCACAGAAATCCAGCTTTCGCCACCCCACACCTCTCCTTGTGACCCGGCAGCTGACGGGCCCTGAACTTAGAGAGAGAGTGCACGGGTGAAATTGGGGCGGAACTCGACCGGGCCAGCCTCAGTAGCAGAGACCCACAGAGACTGGAGAAGCAGGGACCCGCCAGCAACGCAGAGCAGATGCGCTGTGGGACCCGCTGCCTTCCAGGTGCACGCAGGGGACCGGTGCCACGCTAGCAGCTGGTGCCCCGAGGTCCCTGCGCACCCCATACTATTATTCTGTTAAATGGACAAAGTATTAAACTGACTTCAAATGGCTTATTATAGAGTTATGTTAATGCACCTTTCAACACTCACCTACAGATGCTTCTTGCCTCCAGTGGCAATCAACATAGAGACTCACCATTGGCTAACTGCAGAGAAGAAGATACTGCAGGGTGTCCAGCCTAAATGAGACACCTGTATTGCACCTCTCCTCCAGGATTCAAGGGTCATGGTAGGAGAGGAGGTAGAAAGATTGTAAGAACCAGAGGTGGTGGATGAATTAAAGGAAATAGTATTTTCCAGGCACAGTGGGGTCGATCCACAATGAACTTTCATGTTTATGAAAGAATGCACAAAAGCTATGCAATTTCCATGCCTGACAAAATCCCAGCACGGAGCAGGAAGGTGGATACGGCACCCCAGCCCTAGTTGAGTAAGTATGGATAATTGATAACTGCTGGGAGAGTCAGTTTCCTTTAAGGGTGTGATATCTTTTAGGTTGGTCAGCGTCTAGGAGATGGAGTCAAACCTCAGAGTATTTAGGGAACACAAATTAAACTAAATAGGCCTTAAAAATAACAGAGGACATGAAGTCAGAGGGTGCATGGAGAGGTGGGGCTGTATCTGAGAGGAGGTGAGGTAGGGGTCTGAATATTATCAAAATACATGAAATTCTCAAATAATTCATAAACTATCCTTTAAAACACAATTTAATAACAGTATTTTTAAAGTACAATAAAATCATGGTAGGTTTTTTTTCATCTTGGCTTAACATGCTTTGCATAGTGTTTTGTATATATTTAAGCATGGGGACATTGCGGATAAACGATATATAGGATTTATCACTTGAATACATTGGTATATAGGATAAATGAGACTGATGAGACTGGCAAATTAAAGTTATTAAGTAGGGAGAAACCATAGAATTGACATCAAATAAAATGGATTGGTGACACTATTTCTAAATAACTTCTGTGTGGTGCTGGACAAGTAATTAGTATGAACCTTATTTTTTTCCAGCTAACACTCAGGCTGTGTTGCTATGAAAAGTAATGAAGTGTTATTTCCTGGACTATCTTACATGACTATTTTAGCTTCTTTATTACTTTTTTCATGCAGTTGACTTTCTATGACAGGCACTTCCTTCATTTTCCTCTCAAACACAAACACAAACCCACTTCTTCCTAACTCATCGTCACACAGACACCTCAGTTCAAATGTCATGTCTCCTTGAAGTAAAATAAATACATTTGTGGCAAATTATTCCTTGAAGTAATTTTGAATTATTTATGAGATTTTTTACTGTGCGTTCATTTTTTCAAATCACTTTCTGCAAGGTTTTGACTGAAATTAATTGTCGTTCTGCTGTGTTCCACAGTTCTCCAAACATTTTATCTTATTGAGACACACAATTGCTTTCTAAATTTTTCTTTTCTTTCTGGCATGCGGATACCCACCCCATCTGGTCTTATCTTCTGCTTTAAAATGTGGCTTTATACTTCAGTATTAAAGAGGTTTTTTTATTCCATACAAATGTAAACATGAAAAAAATTAATGATTCCATTGTTTTGTTAATGTGGCTATTTATTATTAAATCAAATATTATTAATTATAATTCTGTTCATTCTAGACTCTGTTTTTATAGTCACTTTCAGTGTTTGGCAAACACAAGTAAGATGCCAGGGACAGTAGAAATAAAATATTTATGGAATAAACAAAGATCATAGAAAAGCAACATAGAGTCAAAATATTACCACAGATCAGAACAAAAGAATATGTTTAGTCAAAAGAGAGTCATCTGTTCTTTGATTTTCAGTTATTCCAATTTCAGTGAAAAAGGAAACTAACAAAAGAATCCATTTGGCTGCATGCAGTAGGAGAAAAAGCAATGTATCTTGTAATTGAGATAACACAAGACTTTGTTCATAAATTAGGGGAGATCAGAAGATTCTGTATCTTTCTGATGAAGACTTTTTTTCTAGCATTACCTTGCTTATTTATTTAGTTATTTGCCTATGATGTATCATATCTATATCTACATCTATCTATCCATCTTATCTGTCTATCATCTATCATCTCCCTATCTATCATCTATCTATCTATCTATCTATCTATCTATCTATCTTCTATCTATCATCTAACTATCTATCTTCCTATCTATCTACTGAGATTTAGTTTCTGTGTATTTGTGAAAAAGTTATAGAAAGATATAAAAATACCAGCTATTGTTTTTCATAATATTCTTTATAAAATACTGAAATTTAAATATATTTGAAATCAAATATGAGGGGAAATTGATACTCATTGCCAATATATGCCTTTGAGGAATAAGGGAGGTAAATATTTCTTTTGTCTCTGATTTTATGTTCATTGTTTTTCACTTGAATATCTTCCCAAGGAATTTCTTTATAACTCTTAATTTTGCTCTTTAAAAGTAACTTACACAGTTTTGCCTTTTATCGTTCTCTGCTTTATTTATCCTTCCCATTATTTTTGTTGTCTTGAAATTTATCTTGAATTTGAGCCTCCAGATTTCTCAGAACATTTAAGCTTTCTAGAGAAACAAACTCGTACAAACTGCTGAAGCCATGCGTGGTGGTGCATGACTGAAGTCCTAGCACTTTGAAAGCAGGGAAAGAAGGTTCAAGGAAGGGTGCAAGAACTTCAAGGCCATAGTCAACTATATAGTGAGTTCAAGGCCACTCTGGCTATTTTTTAAGACTTTCTCTCAAAAAGCCAAAAATTATATTTTTAGGGGGTGATTATTGTGTATGTTAGCAGCTAGGGCCTCATACATCCTAAGCAATCACTTTACCATTGAGCTACATCTCAGTCCTCTTTTGTCTTATCTTATGTGTGTGTGTATTTCCTACATGTACATGAGTGCTCCCATGTTGTGCAATGCTGTGGAGGTCAGAAGAGGGGTTTAGATTCCCCTGGAACTGGAGTTAAGGATGATTTGTAGACACAATGTGGATGCTGGGAATTGAACCCGGGTCCTCTGCAAGAGCTGTCAGTGCTCTTAACTGCTGAGCCATCTCTAGCCCCTCAGCCCTCTTTTTAATATTTTATTTTCAGTCAGGTTCTGCCTATATCATTCAGACTAGACTTGAACTTACTATATAAATCAAGCAAGACTTATTATTTGATCCTCCAGCCTTAGTATCCTCAGTAGCTAGGATTAAAAGGCTGTGTGACCATGCACTGCTGAAAGAGAATTTAGGATATAGGATATAAATTTATCATAAAAAATCAAATCTTGGGAGGAAAATTGCATAGGGGAAGGGACCTAAAATTTGAGCTTTATCACTTTCATGGTAGATCTGTCCGTTATGTTTAATTCTCCTAGACATGTTATTCATTTCCAAGGATTTCTTAGTATGTATTTCCTGAAATGCAAAACATATCAGATTCTGTATTCTAATTACACAGCCTCTGATTTTCATCAACTCTGAGGTAGCTGATTGTGTAAAAAACTGTGTATAGAAGTTCCGTTGTGGATATATCACTTAGGGCTGGGAATCACACTTCTCCCTGTTGGACCAGTTGTGAAACTCTGTAATAGTCTCCATCTATTGAAAAAAAATACCTTCTTTGATGAATAGTGAAAGGTATATATTTAATATGCAGAGTATACAGTAGAAATTTTTTTTTGTTTAGGTATGTGACAGGCATAGATTTTTCTCTAGGATCTAAGACCACTCCAGCTATGTGTATTATACCTTTACAGTATCACACATGAATCCCCTCCCATTGAGCAAGTTTAAATTCAATTAGATAGCTGTTGATTACTCCCAAGAAAAAGTGCCACTACTGAAATAATGGTAGTTTGCTCTGCTGGTCATTATTGTGGTTATAATAATTTACAGCTTGCATAATACCCTCTGATACTGTGGGTGTTAGACTTCAGGGAGGAAGTATCCAGGTTAGTTACAGCTCCATTGCTCCATGTTCTGGACCTAGATTATGTCTACTCTTCAACAATAGAGTCTTACTTTCAAGTTCTGGGAAGCAATCAAGGACTGTGTCAATACTCTGTGTTATTTGGGGAGTCTCTTGAGCTACCCTGACCAACACCTCAAAGGGAGGTTTCTCCTGTCTGGCACTGTGTTTCTTGTATCCCTCAGCTATACACATTCACTCATTTACATATGTTTTATGTACATCTTTCAGTAGACTTTTGAACTAATACACTCCCCTCTCAGGAAACATTGCAGAACATGGAGTAGAATGATTATTAAGCCATCTCTCAACTCTCAGCAGCAAAGTTTCCTCATGCAACAGAGGGTGATAATCACAAAACACCACAACTGGTCAAAATGTAGAGAATAAGAGTTTTCAGAGTATATGTCTCTGAATAAGACCCTTATATTAAATCTCTGACATTCAGGGCTCAGGGACCACTGAAGAAAAGAGAGCATAACAAATGTAAGATCCAGATGTGTTGGATGACTGCATGGAAACAGAGTTTTATAGACAGCTGGGAACTTGCTCATATGAACTTGCAACAATGGAGACAGCATGCACAAGACCATGCTGTGATGGAAACTAACATGGAACTGGGTGCTAAGTTATATATTTTCTCCCTTTAAAAGGTCAGTATATAAAAAGTGTTTTTCAAAACAATATTTTCAATTATTAAAATTCTTGTAATAGCAAATGATAGATAATGTATGTTTTAATATATGATAGAATTAAATGTTATAACAGTTAAGAACAGCAAAATAAACTCCTCAGAATTTCAAGAAAAAAATTCTTGTAATAGGTGCATGTGATTGTGATTTTTTAAATGTATCTTCATACAAGGCATGGTAATGCATAACTTTAATACCAGAACTTGGGAAGCAAATGTGGCTCAATCTCTGTGAGATTGAGGCCAGCCTGGTCTCCATAGCAAGTTCCATGTCAGCTGTGGCTACAGTGAGACCCTGTCTCAAAAAGGCCAAAAAAATGTATCTTCTCTTTTTCTATAGATATCCTTAACCAGAATACCACACTCTGTCACATGTACTGCTGCCAACATTAGATCATTAAATCCTGCATATAAAAAAAAATTAAGAGCACTGGAGAGATGTTTAAGTTGGCACAGCAAGAATGAAGATCTGATTTTGAATCCTAAAATCCACATAAAAAGCAGAGCATGGTAGTATGCCCATGTAATCCCAGTGTTTGGGAGGCAGACACAAAAGGATTTCTGGTGCTTATTGGCCTATCCACCTAGCTTCCTTAGCAGGTTACATGCCAGTGAGAGTTCCTGTCTCCAATAGAGTGAAAAAGTGGATGGTGCTGGACTAATGACATCCAAGACTGCAGTCTAGCCTCCACACATACACACAAACACACACGCACACACACAAACACACACACATGCACATGCTCATGCAACTTCACACACACATAAATATGCATTTGCACATATACACATAAAACCAAAACAAATATATGAATAAATAAAAACAAAATCATAAGTCAAGTTGAGAAGAAACCAATTTGGGCAATGTGAGGTTTTCAAAAGAACTGGAAATCTGATTTAAAAAACACTCTTAAATAAATGCCAGTAAATATCCCATCAATAAGCATGCATCAATAAGAAACTCATGGAGAATTACTTCCAAATATACGCCCAATAAATTTCCACATGAACATTTCCAAAATATACCTCATT
>NW_008348412.1:1141232-1141623 GCF_000622305.1 Nannospalax galili
TATATATATTTCACTTTTCATAAATATATTAAATTATGGCATAATATGAAGCACTTAAAACTACACAGTTCAAGTGCATAATGTGGAGCCTATTTGTACTACTAGCAGTTGGGAATGTGAGGCCAGATCATCATGAGGTCCAGGCCAACTTGGGCTAACTGGACTATATATCCCAATCTGTAGGCAAACTGTATTTTACCATCACTCTTTTCATGTTCTGAAGTGTCATGTGGTATTAAATATGCATTATGTGTGTTACACTTCTATATCAGGTAGGTGTCATTTGGTCATTATTATGCATTTGAGACTCATTGTTATGAGTTCGAATGTTCAAATCATTTATGTACATTATCAGGAAATTCAACAAACAAATCCCACTACTGAAATATAT
>NW_008348412.1:1141663-1148561 GCF_000622305.1 Nannospalax galili
TATATATATATATGCTTTATTTAACAGTTTCAGCTAAATTTAGTAAACCTGGTAAAAAAAATCCTTTCACATATAGTCTTATTTCTGAATGTAATATTTAAACTGATAAATTTTGCTTTGCTTTATTTTGTTCTGTGAAGAAATGACTTCCAGATATTTTCAAATGAATGACAAAGCAGTGGGTTAACAGTCATTCTCACATATAATTCTGAGATTTTAAAATGGTAAAATTATTTTGGAAGTAAATTGGGCAGGATATAACAAATTACATGGAACATTATTGTTTTATTAATTATGAACATGGAATTTTTGTAGGTTCCTAGATATATGAATGGTTTGGAAAGATAAGTGTTTGTAAAGAAATTGGAGTAACTGCCCTACTTTAAATAGGGTTTCATTATAAAGCTATGTTAACCAAAATTATTTAATTCTGTTACAGATGTGTAGATGTAAGAAGAGACTTACTACTACTGGGTAAGGGAGAGTATGCCTTATGATCTCTAGTTAGGCTGACTAGACTCCAGGGAATAAATTTTCACTGAAGAACATCTGGGTACAAATGCTTGACTGGATTTGGCTTAACATGTATGGTGGAATATATGAACTCCTGTGCGGGGTTGGGGAGGAATGGTTAGGGGAGGGAGTTTAAATTTGATTAAGAACTGTTGTATGAAGTGTAAAAAAGCTCATTAAAATTTTAAAAAATAAAAAAGAAGGGACTGAAATTTTGACTAATTCTATTCAGTTTATTTATTACAGAGGTAACACTATGAGAGAGAAAAACGGAGAGGAAGAGAGAGGGAGAGAGAGAAAGAGAGAGACTATTCAAGACTAGATTGTTATTTAAATGATAGTAAATTAAACTAGAATAAAAATATAATGTTTATCTTATATTATATGATGGTTTGTGTTAATCATCAACTTGACAGAACTTAGAATTCCCTGAGAGACAGGCCTATGAGAATGCTTGTGAGGGATTATTTGATTACACTGAGATGGGTGGCGCTATTCTATAGGTGGAATACTGGACTTTATAAGTGGAGAAAGGGAGGAGAGCCAAAGCATGCATTCATTTCTCTCTGTTTCAATCTCCTGCCACCTTGACTTCCCCTCCACATGGACTGATCCTTTGATTTCTGATGAAAAATAAATCCCTTCTCCTTAAGCTGCTTTTGCACCACAGTAACAGAAAAAGAAACTAAAACATAGTATCTATGCAGATGGCCAAGAATTCAATGTAAAAATAAAAAGAATGTGCCACTGGATAGGACTCCTTTATTAACTGCTGCCACCAATGGTTTAGGGACCATTGCAGAAGACGGAGT
Source organism: Nannospalax galili (assembly GCF_000622305.1). Classification (NCBI taxonomy): domain Eukaryota; kingdom Metazoa; phylum Chordata; class Mammalia; order Rodentia; family Spalacidae; genus Nannospalax; species Nannospalax galili. The sequence goes on from NW_008348412.1 coordinate 1,142,989, forward strand.
AGAAACATTGTAAGAGCCGGGGTAGTGCATGATCATAAGGAAACCGTCTGCTGGTCCACTGGAACTTGCAGATATGAACATACAGCAATTAGGTAAGCATGCACAGGATCCGTGCAAACTCAATCAAATAGGTAGCCAAAGAACTATTGGCAGCTGATTACTCTGTTGGTTAAAGGAGAGTAGATATTTTTTAAGGGAGAGACTCTAGATAGACTCACTAGACTCCAGTGGATGAACTTGCACCAAGGAACTTCTGGGCACACAAATTTGACTCAGTATACCTTAACATGTATGAAATCCAGTGGGCAAGGTATGGGAGAGTGTGAGTGGAGGAGGGGTTATAAAGATGATTAAGGCATTTTGTAGGAAATACACAGAAATTCACATAAAAATGTACGTTGAAGAAGTAAATAAAAATAAACAAAATAAAATAAATATTTAAAAATATATGAACATTACTTATGATAAGTCCATAGATAAATCGAAAGAAGTATAAATCATGATGAAAAAAAGTAATAAATACCTTACATACATGTACAAAATACACTCAAACACATAAATAAAAATAATAAATGAAATATTTTAAAAATATATCTACCATATGCTAAATATGAATCCCTATATTTACAGACAAGTATACAGTACATCACTCATCAAAGAAGATTCTATTTGCAACAGATGGAGGCTACTGCAGAGTTCCACAACTGGAATATATGTTTAAGAGATGCCTAGCCCTAAGTGACATATCTACAGTGAAACCTCTACACCTAAAGCTCATTTAATACAGTGGAAAGTGTAACAGGGGATGGAGAGGATACTGGTGCATCCCTCAACTCTCACCAGTGAAGCTTCCTTATACAACAGAGTGTGATGCACACAGAAGACCACAACTGGCTAAGATTTAGAAAATATGATACTGCAGAGTGTGTGCCCTTAGTTAGGATTCCTATATCAGACATCTCCCACCCACGGCTCAGGGACCATTGAGCAAGAGGGGGGCAGGAAGATTGTAAGGGCCAGGGTTGGCCTATGAACATAGGGAAACAAGGCTTTCAGGTCCCTGGAAGCTTGCTCATGTGAACTTGACAATGGTGGGGTCAAGCACAACACTCATGCCAACTCAGTCAGTCAAGGGCCCAGTGTGGTGCAAGGGTAATGGTTGGCAATAGCCTGAGAGCTGTTAGAGACTGATTGCTGCTGGAAGAGTAAGAACAGACCTTCCTTAAGATCTCTAGATGGGTTGATAGACTTTCAGTGGATGAACTTTCACCAAACAACATCTGGGTAAAACGCTTGACTGGATGGGACTAAACATTAATGGCAAAATGCATGAGGCCCAGCATGTGTGCGGGGGGGAGGGGAGGGGGTATGGGGATATAGATGGGGGAGAGGGTCTTCATTTGATTAAGAACTGTTGTATGAAATGTACAAAACCTCAATAGACAAAATATATTGGGGGCTGGAGAGGTGGCTCAGCGATTAAGAGCACTGCCTGCTCTTATGGAAGACCCATGTTCCAGCTCCCACATTGTGGCTAACAACCATTTGTAAATCCAGTACTAGCAGACATGACACACCCTTTTCTTATCACTGCAGGTGTTGCACCACATGGGTGAGCTTAGTAATATGCTCCTGTACATAAAAGAAAAATAATAAAATATTTTTAAATGTAATAAATATAAGAACATTGTCTTAGAAGTTGAATTCAGCATCAAGAAATGAAAATATGTTCACAATTTTAGTTTGAATAGGTGCAAAATACAAAAATAACAATAAGTAATATATACTTAAGTTATTAATTTTTAGTAAAAACAAGTTTCTCGTTCAAACTAGTCAACAGTCAAAAAATTATTGCAACACTTGAAGTGCTTAATGCACCTGTAAATATTTCAGTTTCATTTTTCTGTCCCAGATGTTCATTTTATGACACTGGTGAAATGCCGTTTTCAGCTTTTTCTTATTTGACATGAAACAAATCATATACTTCATGGTTTGTATTTTATCATTACTGTATATTTTCTGGATTTCTTCCTCAAAGAGAAACTGGAAATAAAAGCATTTTCTTTTTGTTCTCATTTAGATCTTTCCAAGCCTTATTACAAATTTTAAAGTATATCACCTTTTATAAGATTAATTATTCCTTATATTATTGCTCATTAATTTTCCTAATGTTCTTATGTAGACAGTCTGAGATATTTAGTATAAACTACTCTGTGTCTTCTTTGCCTTAATGGATAATGTTTACTCTTGGGGGAAGAATGATTCACATAAAGGTTTTTTCATCCTCTAAACTTTAAAAATTAAATGTCATACAATTTTTTTACATGAAGTACAAATGGTAGCAGATTACAACTATACTTCTTGTTTTTGCATCAGATTGAACCCAAAACTTCATACATACCAGAGAAGTGCTCTATAACTGTGTTATAGTCTCTGGCCTCTTTTTTATTTTATTTTTACTTTTTATTTTGATACAGAGACTCACTACATTGCCTGGGCAGGCCTGGAATCTTTCATTCATGTTCAACTTCAGCTTTTATTTTTCTTTTTAAAGCTTTTAATGAGTTATCTGTAAGTTTAAAACAATACCTCTTGAAATTTAGAACTCCTTCCCTATCTGCACCCCCCATATCCCCATAACCAGATTGCATGAATTCTGTCATATGTTAAGAACTATTTGGCCAAAAATTCTTTTGCTCACAATTGTGCCTAGATTGAATCCATCCACTGGCATGTAGTCAAACTATCTAGTATCACTCCCTTACAGAAAACCAACTCTCTTTCTCTCAGCAGTCATCACTAGTTGCCAATAGTTCCTCAGCTAAGATTGGGACTTCTTACTCATTTTCACACTTCTATACTGGGCTTTTTTCTGGTTTGAGCTTGCATGGATCTTGTGCATGTAGTCACCCTTGCTGTAAGTTAGTATGAGCAAATTCCAAATTACTTAGAAAACTATTTCCTTGTGATCATCCACCATCCCTGTCTCTTCAAATCTTTCTACACTGTCTTCACAAAGGTTTCTGAAACCTTGGAGGCAGAGTATTGATATAGGTGTCTACTCTGGGACAAGCACACTGTACTCTGTTGTCTTCTGCACTTTGACCAGTTATGGATTTCTGGTGTAATCACCATCTGTTGCATGAGAAATCTTTGCTGATGAAAGTTGAGATATGTGCTGGTATTCTTTCTGACCCCTGTTCTGCTTCGCTATCTGTCGAAAAAAATAGAAGTGTTTTTGTTGAGTGGTAAAAGGTACAGATGTCTGTAAGCATAAGGATATATATTTAGAGTACAGTAAGAAATTACATTGGTCTAGGGAAGTGACAAAAGTAGGTTTTTCTCTAGGATCTATGACCTGTCCTCTCCTACCATGCATATTTGGCTGTTTACAGTACCACACAGGAATTCCTTCCCACTGAGCCTGACTTAAATCCAATTAGATACCTATTATTTACCTCTAAGATGAAAGTACCACTACTGAACGAATAAAGCTTGATTGCTCGGCCAGTCATTGTTGTGTTTAATTAGGATTTATAGCTGAATAGGACCACTGAGAATTTTATCCCTTGGCAGGCTGGATAGTATCTTCTGATACCATGAGAGCTAGTCTTCAGGGTAAAGGTTTCCATGTTCAGTTCCAGTTCTATTCCTCCAAGCCCTATGTCTATGGTGTGTCCTGTCTGCAAGAATAGGATTTTACCCTCAAGTTCTGGGAGGGAATCAAGGGCTGTGGCTTTAGCCTGTGTTATTTTGGAAGACTCTTGGACTACCCTGAACTCCTAAGGGAGGTTTTTCCTGCCTGACACTGTATTTTATATTATATAGCCATGAGCTATACTCATGCATGCGTGCGCACACACACACACACACATGCACACATGTGTGCGTGTGTTGTATGTTTATTCTTAATGCATTAGGATTATAAGTGTGTTGGATAGCTTTAGTGTCAACTTGACACACTTGGTTTGAGGGAGCCTTAATTGGGGAATTGCCTCTATTGGACTGGCCTGTGGCCATGTCTGAGGGGCATCTTCTTAATGAGTGATGTGGGAGGGCCCAGCCAATGTGGGTGGTACCACCCCTGGGCAGGTGGGCCTGTGTTGCATAAGAAAGCAGGCTGAGTAGGGGCCGAGGAGCAAGCCAGTAAGCAGCATTCCTCCATGGCCTGTGCTCCAGCTCCTGCCTCCAGGTTCCTGCCCTGTGTTCCTATTTTGGGCTCCTGCGTGAACTGTGACCTGGGATATGTAAGCTAAATAAACCCTTTCCTCCCCAAGTTGGTAGTGGTCAGAGTATTTTGTCACAGCAATAAAGAACAAACTAGGACAATAGGCATGCCCCAAAGCAGCTTGAATATTTATTATTCTCTTCAACCGTTAATAAATTAAATCCATCCATCATCTAAATATTAAAACAAAATCTGGGACTGTGCATGCTGAAGGTTTTGCTCATATTCATATAATTAATAAATCCATACTGAAGTTGAAATCATATGGTCAAGTTTTACACTTAAGAATACAGAAGCAATTATTTCCCTTAATATTGGGCTACAAATTTATTTTTTCTTAACCTTAAATGTAGTCCAAAATAAAATTAAAATGTGCTGAACTTGAGACATCTAAATCAGTACCACTTATTTATTAGTGGCACAAAACACTGCTAGTTTTTCTTTTTATAGCTCATGATTAAATTCTGCTACAATAAGTTTAAAATTTAGCACACACATCTGGCCTAGATACCAGCAATGTTTTAAAACCCAGTTCATAATTGCTTGCAAAGCCCAAACACTTGGAATGTCAGGTCATTTAAATATCAGACTTAAGGGAGACTGTAACTATTTTTTTCTTTGATCATTTAATACTTTTGTCAGCAGACTCTGCATTGTAAAATAAACTAAACTAGTTAGCGTCAGAATAAGGTCAGCCAGAGGCTCCCATTGTTTTTGCTTACTGAAGCCAAGCTATCCTGAGTAGGTTGAAAACCTACCCCAATAGAAAGTGGAGCAAAACACAAAAGTTAAGAGAATCCACATGATCTGTACAAGTATTTAAATGTGATTTCTGCATCCAGAACTGTGGCAAAAGCTTGATCAAATATCAATGCAATGTTTCTATCTAACAATTCAAGACATTGGGGTGTTATATGACCAGTGAATAGGAAACTTATTTTCTGTGCTCAAAATAGAACTAGTTGAGAGAGGCAAAGAAAATCAAAGGGAGATTAATCAAAGCAATCTTTTATTACTGGTAAGGATGTATTGGTGAGTGTAGCTTAGATGTGATGCTACAAAGAGTTTACTAAATTAGAAAAACTTGAGAAACTTAACCTTAAAGAGCTTTAAAGAATCTTAGAGTTGATCCAAGTGCAAACACAATTCTGTTCTGTAGCTCCTTCATTAAAGAACCATTTTTTCATTGTCAATGGTATTAAAAATATTTTTATTTTTATTACTTTTATTTTTTGTGTATGAGTGTATTGCCTGCATGCAGGTAAGTGCACCCATGTCATGCAATGCCCTTGGAGGTCAGAAGAGGCTGTAGGATCACCTAGGACTGGAGTTACAGACAGTTGTT
>NW_008348412.1:1151634-1176178 GCF_000622305.1 Nannospalax galili
GGAGAGTTAGTTGTTAGCTACCATGTGGATGCTGGGATTCGAACCCGGGTCTTCTGCAAGAACAACCAATGTTCTTAACCACTGAGCCATCTCTCCAGCTCCATCAGTGGTATTTTTAAAAATTATGTCTATATGTGTATTGGGGGGTTACAAAGAACAGAAGAGGCCATCGGATCCCCTGGAATTGGAGTTACGGAGAGTTAGTTGTTAGCTACCATGTGGATGCTGGGATTCGAACCCGGGTCTTCTGCAAGAACAACCAATGTTCTTAACCACTGAGCCATCTCTCCAGCTCCATCAGTGGTATTTTTAAAAATTATGTCTATATGTGTATTGGGGGGTTTTATGTGCACATGAGTTCAGGTGCTTGCAGAAGCTAGAGGTATTGGATCCCACAGGAGCTGGAGTTAATTGCAGTTGTGAGTCACCAACATGATTGCTGAGAACTGAACTTGGTTCTTCTGGAAGAGGAATTAATTTTCTTACCCCTGAACCACCTCTATAGCCTGTGATAGCTAATTTCATGTGTCAATATGACTGGGTAAGGGATACCTAGATCACTAGTAAAGTATTATTTTTAGGTAAGTCTGTGAATGTGTTCATAGAGAAACTTAGCACATTAAAGAGCAGACTAAATAAAGATGACCCACTCATAACAAGATCTTTACAAAGAATGAAAATCAACTGAGGACTCAAACAGTATAAAAACATGGAGGAAAAAGAAATTCACTCTCTCATCTTGAGCAAAGGATTCAATGTTTTACCTTGCCTTTTACCTTGACACTCAGAGTTCTTGAGTCTGTAGAATCAGACAGGGACATCCAGGGCTTTGATGAGTGGTGAGAGTTACATTTATCTGTAAATATAAGAAAAAAGGTATTTATTTATAATGCAGTACGTAAGTAGGTTGCTTTAGGAAAGTAGCTGTTGAATGTTCTTCACTATGGCTGTAAAAGCTCCAATAATTTGTACAGTACCTTGTATGGATTCTCTCCTATTGTGTGGGCCTTAAGTTTGATAAGAGAGCTATTGACTACCTCCAAGATAAAGGTGCAACTATTGTACCAATAGAGATAGTTTGCTGATCAGGTCGTTGTTGTGATTAGTGGGATTTACAGCTGGGTAGGAGTATTCATTGGTTTTCTCCTTTGGCAGCATGCATAGTACCTTCTGATACTATGAGATTTAGTCATCAGGAAAGAAACTTCCAGGTCAGTTCCAGCTCCATTACTCAAAATCCTGTGTCAAAAGTGTGTGGTGTATTTAACAACAGGGTAATACCTTCAAGTTCTGGGAAGCAAACAAGAAAATGGCAACAGTCAGTATTGTTTGGGAAACCTTTTGGACTATCCTCACCAACAACTTGTGAAGAGTTTTCCCATACCTGGCACTGGAGTTTTTACTAGCTGGTCTTTGGTAACACACACACACACACACACACACACACACACACACACACACAGTATTTCAAAGTAAGTTTATAAAAATAATATGCTTCTTTGAGGCTTCTTTAGACATCTTTATTAATCTGTCATCCTCCTTTTTTCTTTTTTCTTCTCCCTCCCTCCCACTTAAAGTCCCCCTTATTTTCTCCATTTTCCTGTTGGTAGCAAGTGTTTCCAATGACAAGCAATCAGAGAAAGAGTACATGGAAACCCTCCCTGTACTTCAAAAAATATTCTAAGAATAACCTTGACCACAAAAGACCCCAGATAACCAAAACAAACCTGAGCACAAAGAGCAATACTGGGAGGATTACCATACAAGATTTCAAACTATATTACAGAGCTATAGTCATAGTGGCAACTACGGTCATATTTGTAATAACTGAAAACCTTTTATTTCGTCTTTTTGAATTTGCCTGCTTTATATAGCACAGCAAGCAAAATCATCTATATCATGCCCTTCCTAAAAAATCTTCAGTACCTTATTATATTTCCATGAGCACTGCTTAATTTGATTGCTCTTAAACTATTTTCAAGGGTCTCAAAATTACAACATCTACCATAAAACATAAAGATAAATTTACACTGAAGCAATGGTTCATGACACTTGTTATTCTTGATGCAATTCATGTACTTGAAAGGACTGAATACAGAAGAATACATATTGAACTTTATTTCAATTAGCCTTTTAGATTTCATGATTTAAAATAAATTCATTGTATATGTGTTTCACTCAAAGACAATGCAAAACCTTAACCCAATGTATCATTTTTCCTTTCAAATAAACATTTCCATCCCTATTTCTACAAAGCATGGAGCTACTTTTCTGTGTTACAGAACTTCAATGACTGTGGGGTTGGAAAAATGGCTCAGTGGTTAAGAACTCTGACTGCTTTTTCAGAGGACTGGGTTTGATTCCCAACACCCACATGACAGCTAACAATCATCCATAACTCCAATTCCAGGGGATTGGACACACTCTTCTGACCTCCATGGGCATTGCATGACACCGCTGCATATACGCACATGCAGGCATACACTCAATCACATAAAAAATTAAAATTAAATATTAAAAATTTGATGGCTCCAATTCAACTTTAGCTTACTACAAATTAATCATGAACTGGAATAGGATCTGAAAGTATAAAATGTTCCTTCTCTTGAAGAAACACAATAATCAAAAAAACATGATAACCAGTTATGAAAATATATCCCATTGATCATGTTTTCCAGGTGCCCAGAGAGTTATCTGTCCCTTTTTAGACTTCTCAATCAAAATTATAGGATGCATAACTTCTTCCTCAAACTTTATATTTATGTACTATGAGGTAAGCCTGCCTTCATGGTATGAAAACATATAAGTATTCTTAAGGAAAATCCCATGTGAAAAGCACTTAAAATATCCTGCCAACAGCCTTCACTACTTTAAAGGCATAGGAATGCTCAGCCTTGAGCCACCTATGTGAACGGTCTAGCCTCAATTAAGCAGATTTATTTAAAACATCCATACATATTCATAAAATACCCAAGCCAGAAAGATATCATCCAATAAAACCATTTTAAAATTCATGAACATCAAGAATTATAGATAATAATGATTTCAAACCACCAACATTTGAGGTAATTTATTATGACAACTTTTCTATCATCAAATTATTTTTCAAAACATAGAAAATTTTAATCCTACCTCAAAATATTCCCCCTTTTTCCATTCCTATCATTAAAAATGTTAGTCCAAAATCCCAAGAAGTTTAATTGGCCCTAAAACACTTGATCCCTGATGATATTTATATTAGCCTCTCTGCACAATATTATAGAGTTAATATGTTAACATTACAGTTGTATTTATTTTCTTATCAAAATTCTTAATAGTGGTTCAACATTTCCAAAATATTGTTTGGACCTTGTATTTAAGGGCCTTGTATTGTCTACAGTCTTTCGTGCTGCTTAACTTCCATTACATCATGTGTTCCCCAGCACTGGTGCACATTATCATTCTTCTATTTGTATTCATCCCACTATAGACTTCTTCCCATAATCTATTCCTGTTTACCTCACTAAAGCATAGATTTCTTTAAACAATAGATAGGCTTCATATTCTTGAAGTATAGAATTACTATTTTAACTAAACTTATCACTCCTATAAAATAGGGTTTTTTATATTGGATTTACCCAAGATCTGTTTGCTTATTAGCCAATTGAATATGGCTACAGATAAGCCTTTACCAAAATATATGTGACTTTGCTAATTGTAATGAAATAAAGAATTGAAGAACAAATTAGAGAAGGAAGAATCAGTACCCATATTCATGAATATATAAACGTTAGTAATGTTCACTGTCACATTTTTTCCCACAGATATAAGAATGTCCCTGTTGGGAGGGCAAGATATCAGTTGATATCTATGGTATCACGCAAATAGGTAGGAGTCTTTGTATCTATGATGTTGAAAATATCTATGAGTGCTACAAGGTGAAGCTTTGAGAAGAAGTTATTCAGTTTTAGAGTTGTACAGAAGTGAAATCTCCCTCATCTTCAACCCTTGATAATGTTTAATAACAATCAATAGTTACTGAAAAAAGTGTGATCATTAAAATGGGACTTCTCAGTCTTAAAGCAGCAATTTCATAATTTAAATAAATGAGAACCTAACATAGCAACTGTAATTTCCATTAAGAATACACAGGGGCTGGTGAGATGGATCAGTGGCTAAGAGCACTCACAGCTCTTGCAGAGGACCCAGATTCAATTCCCAGCACCCACATGGAGGCTATGAACCATCCTTAACTCCAGTTCCAGGGATATTTGAAACCCTCTTCTGACCTCTGAGGCATTGCACGACATGGTTGCACTCACATACATGCTGGCAATACACTTATACACATAAATTAAAAATAATAATTAAAATATTAAAAAAGTACACATTTCATATATTTTCCCTAAAATTCATATAATTTATTGTGATTTTAATGCAAAAATGATAAAAAGAAGATTCATAAATTAATTCAATTATGTTGAGAACTAGAAAAACTTCATGGACAAAATTGAAATATACATAAATGAAGAAAAATATACCATTTTCATGAATTGTAAGCAATTTTCAAGTTAAACATACTACGTTTTAATGTTGACATTGGTGTAATCAAAACTACTATGAATTGTATATGTACAGCATTGGGCCAGCAAAATGAATTGATGATTAAGAACACATTGACATCAAAGTCTGACAACCTAAGCTTGATCCCTGGAACTCAATAAATAAATTGTGTGTGTGATCTCAATTCTTCTTTGGTGAGATGGGAGAGAATGAGACAAAAAGAGAATTTCCTCGTGCTCAGAGTCCACCTAGCAGGGAGTATCAGTATAGCACAACAAAAGAGAGTCTTTGCCTTGAAACAAGAGAAACCACTTAGAAAAGTAGTCCTCTGACTTCCACATGCATGCTTTGGTCTAAGTATACCTGCACTCACACATACACTCATACCACACCACACCTCCAACCCCCACATAAAAATGTATAGTAACAACAGTTACATGGAGTACAATTCATTTGATAATGAAAAGCAATAATTATGCTGTTTCTTTAAATGTTTACTACATTATGATCTACTTTTAATTGTTATTTTAGAGTTTCATCCTCCATTTCATAAAAAAATCATTTTCTAAAATATGACAATATTATATGGGGGGCATATCACACATTTACTGGTTGTCACATCTCTTGATTGTATCAAGCAGTCACATTTGGTGCTATAAGTATATCCTGTGATGTTGACAATGACAAAATCACCTAAAAACGCATTCGTCCCACCGTATCTGCATTGTTGAGAGCACACAGCATGTAACTCTTTGACACAAAGCTCACAAAAACTAAAAAATTCTAAACTAGACTTCATCAAATATTTTAAAAGCTCATATCAAATCCAGCAAGATGAAAACCATAAGGCAATATAGAAAGTGTGAAAAGTTACCTGTAAGTGTAAGGCTAATAAGATTCTAGCAAATTATATATTAGTAATTACAAGAATTTTGAGAAAAAGAGAACCCAGTTATAAAGCATATGTATGATTGTAAAGATATTTCTTCAAAAAAAATAAAGAGACTTCCAGGAAATGTGCAAAATTATGGTCAACAACTGTTAGCACTTAGGGAAATAAAGATCAAAACCATAATCCAATACTATTTTAAAATCACTAGAATAGATAAAATAATAATTTAAAAGGACAGTAACAAGAGTTTAAAAATATGTGGATGGATTGGATTACTCATATATTGCTTGAAGAAATACAAAAGTGAAAGAGTCAGTGTATAAAACAGTGTAAACTTTGTTAAGTAGAAAATCAAACTTACAACCCACCAACCTCACTCCTGGGTACATGTCACCCATCGGAAACAAGTGTTCCATCAAAATGTTCCACATGAATGATCTCAGTAACACTCTTCCCAAAGTTAATGTGGAACCAGCCCAAATGAATATTAATGTATGAATGGTAAATAAATGGTTATATATACATATAATGGAATATTAGTTATTTAAAAAATGAGGGACTAGAGAGATGATGCAGTGGTTAAGAGCACTGCTCTCGCAGAAGACACAGATTTGAAACCAAGCACCCAGTTGGCAGCTAGCAACCTTCTGTAAGTCCAGTCCCAGGTGATTCAACGTTCTATTCTGACCTCCACAGGCATTGCACAACATGGGTGCACTTACATTCTTGCAGAAATACATTTATAAACAGAAATAAGAAAAAAATTAAAATATTAACACTGATACATGGCACACCGTACATGGGACATTTTCTCACATGAAAGATTCTAGATTCAAACACACACACACACACACACACACACACACACACACACACATATATATATATATATAATTTCCTAATTTCCATAGTGAACAGAAACATATTGGCAGATTTCAGGAGACTGAGGGAGGCAAATAGGTACAGTGCCTACTTTTATAGTAGTAGACATGTTCTGGAAAGTTGTTTTTTGTACACAGAATTATGGAGGTGTCAGATATTGCAGAACTGCATACTCTTAGATGTTTCAAATTGTAAATCTTATTTGTCTGCTACATTAAAATGCAAAGAAATTACTATGGAATTATAAAAAACAGTTTTTTACATTATATTTAAATTTATAATTATCAAAAGTGATTTGATGTATAATGGGGCAAAGATGCAGGCAAGAGTGAAAATCTCACATATTCTTGTACATTTATTTAACACAATACTAGTTATTGTGATATATATGCCCCACTATCTCAGTAACTTCTGGCAACTGAAGTTAATTTCATCCTCCTGTCCAATAAAAATGTGTACTCTATTTATGAAAAATGAGAAATGATTCAGTGAGTTGAGTGTATCAAATGTATGTTGTAGCACAAATTTATAATCATTGCACTCAAGAACCTGAGGGACAAGTATTACAAGTTGCATACAAGTCCACATTAGATAATGAGATATTGTATCTTCCAAAATGTACATACATGAAGAGTTCATGCTTTTTGTGCTTCTTTTGCTTCTTTTCAATAGGTTAAGATGCATTTTTAAAATTTTATATTACGTTTTATAATTTCACACATGAGTTTTGCATTTGAATTATTCCTGTCCTTCCCAGTTCCCTATAAATCATCCCATGTTCCCCAACTCTTACTCACTTTGTTTTCCTCTTCTTAGATTATTATTTTTATATATAAATATAGATATATATGTATGTATAATACACCTACTTTATTAATTGACACTCATACTTGTTTGTGTTTAGGGCTGCCTAGTTAGCAGTACATAACCTTTAAGGAAGCTAGAGCTTGGAGAAAACTAATTGTTCCTCCTTCAACATCCATTGATTGCCTGTAACTTTTCATTTTGAGTGGGAACTGGAACGCTGGGACATGCTCCCCATCATCCTTGGTAGATTAAGTGGTTTGGTTACTATATACAGATCTTGAGACTATCGTCCTGTGGAGACTTCATTGCTGTGGCTTCTCTATCATGACTAGAATGATTTAAGTAACAGCACATGTCTTACCCCTCTGGCTCTGAGATATTTATACCTCCCTTTTGTGATTTTCCCTGAAGCTTAGGTGTAGAGCTTGCATTGTAGAACTGTCACTTGGGTTGAATTTAGAATTATTAAGAAATTAATGGGCTATGCATGTGGCAAAGTAGGTTTTACTCTAGGGTTTATTCTATCCCCAGCCACGTGTACTTGACTATATTTACAAAATCAATCTACAAAAAAAAAAAAATCAGTAGCCTTTCTATACGCCAAAGCAAGCGATCAGAGAAGGAGTACATGAAAATCCTCTCATTCACAATAGCCACAAAACATATGTAGGAATAAGCCTGCCCAAATTTAGTAAAGGTCTCTACAAAAATGTTAAATCTTTGATGGTAGAGATTGAGGGAGTTATGAAGAGATGGTAGGACCTCCCATGCTCATGGATTAGAAGAAGTAATACTATGAAAATGGCCATCCTACCAAAAGCAATCTATAGATTCATTGCAATCACAATAAAAATCCCAATGACATTCTTCACAGAATTAGAAGAAAATCATCCTAAAATTCATGTGGAATCACAAAAGTCCCCGAATGGCCAAATAAATCCAGTCCACAAAAAGCAATGCTGGAGGGATTATCATACCATCTTTCAAATCATATTATAGTGCTTTATTCCTAAAACCAGCATGGTACTGGCACAAAAACTGACACATAGACCAGTGGAACACAATAGAAGGTCCAAATATGAGTGCATGCAATTTCAGCACATTTGAAAAATGTGTCAAGAACACAAAATGGAAGAAAAACAGCATCATCAACAAATGGTGCTGCCAAAACTAGATCTTCACCTGTAGAAGAATGATATTGGACCCTTCTTTTTCACCCTACACAAAAGTCAGCTCCAAATGGATCAAAGGCCTCAATGAAAGCCTGAAGCTCTGAAACTGTTAGAAGAAAACATAGGCAGTGCTCTACAAGATATAGGTTCATGAAAAGACTTTCTAATTCAGACATTAGTCGCTCAGGAATTACTGTCAACAATCAACAAGTGGAATCTCACTAAAGGGCAAAACTTTTGAACAGCAAAAGAAACAACCAAGGAAGTGAGAGAAAACCCAGAATGGGAAAAAGCCTTCACCAGCAACACATCAGACAGAGGATTAATATCCAGAATATATAAATAACTCAAGAAACAAAGAATAAAGAAAATAAATGACCCAAGTAACAGAAGGGCTATGGATCTGAACAAGGTTTTCAAAAGGAAAAAGTAAAGATGGCTACAAAACATGCTAAAAAGTGTTCAACACCCTTCGTAATTAGGGAAATGCAAATTAAGGCCATTTTAAATTTTCATCTTAACCCAGTGAGACTGACTAAGATTAAGAGAACAAATGATACCAAATGCTGGGGAAGATATGGGGAAAGGGGAATACTAATTCACTGCTGGGGGGATTATAAACTTTTGCAACCACTGTGGGAAGCAGTGTGGAGAACTTTCAAAAAAGTAAAAGTAAACCTGCTATATGAACCATTTGCCACTCCTTTGACTTACCCAAAGGCCTCATCCTATTGGAGAGATGCTTGTACATCTATGTTTGTTGCTGCTCTTTACACAATAGCTAATAAACAGAAGCCACCTAAGTGTCTCTCAACTGTTGAGTGGATAATGAAAATGAAGTACATGTATACAATGGATTTCTACTCACTGATAAAGAAAGACCAAATAATGAAATTTTCAGGTAAATGGATGGAACTAGAGATAGTTATACTAAGTAAATCAGACAGAAAAACAAATGACGCATGTTTTCCTGTTCTCCCTTATTTGTGCATCTTAGCATCAGATCCTTATATGTGGTCATATATCCTGTTGTAACTGAAGGACTCAGGAAATTGGGAAGGAACCAGAAAGGTAAAGGGAAAGAAGGAGCCCGAGAGAGAATGGAAGACAGGTGTTACCAATGGTGAAACACGTAAAATAGGGGTATTTATCTGGGAGGAATATGCAAGGAACAATGGAGGTAAAGGCGGGTAAAGGTGAAGATGGAGCTCAGGAGAGAAGTGGCCATTGGAGACAGGTGCTATCAAGTGGAAAATGGGGGAAATTAGGGTACTTTAACTGGGAGGGAGGAGGGAGGGTTAGACAGGGTGAGAGTAAAGATAAATAATGCTTAGATGGTGTATTAGTCACTTTTCTGTTGTTGTGATAGAAACACTGACCCAAGAAATTTATAGAAGGAAGAGTTTATTTGAGCTTACAGTTCCAGGGGAATTACAGTCCGCCACGGGAGAGGCATGGTGGCTGGAGGTGGCTGGAGCAGGAGCAACAGAAGTGAAACTCTCACATCATCACAAAGGCACAGAAAACAAGAGAGCCACTGGAGGTCCTGCAAGGCTTAAGAACTCTCTAAGCCCACCCCCAGTGACATGCTTCATCCAAGATAGCCACACTTTCTAAAACATCCCAAAATAGCGCCAACATCTGGGGACAAAATGTCCAAATATTTGGAGCCTATGGGGGACATTTTCATTCAAACTATCACAGATGGTGTGAAAAAACAGAGAGAAATGTATTAGTTCAAAAGTCTACTGAAAAATTACACACTCAGTATCTCCATATGTGTCTGTGTGTACAGGTGAAGACTCTATAACAGGAAACAATGCCAGGCAGGAGAAACCTCCCTCTGAGTTGTTGGCCAGGGTAGTCCAAGAGGCTGCCAAAATTGCACAAACTATTGTCACAGCCCTTAATTATCTCCCAGAACTTGAAAGTAAGATGGTACTGCTGAAGACAGGCAGTACCTCGAGCATAGTACTTGCAGAAGTGGAGCTGGAACTGACCTAGAAGCCCCCTCCCTGAAGACTAGCTTTCATAGTTTTGGAGGACACTGTGCAAGCTGCTAAGGGAAGACATCAATCAATGGTTCAACCTCAGATTTAAGGCCTAATAATCACAACAATGATAAGCACAGAAAATGATATTGGTGTCATATTTTCTTGAATATCTTTTCAAAAGAATCAAGATACTTTTATTGAGAGAGAAGAGATATTATATATTATAAAAGGATATGCTGTCAAGACTGATCGTTGTCCACAAGAGTGAGAGTACACAAGGGTCCCAGGGTATAACGTGGGTCTCTTTTCATGGGGCTGGAAGGAGGGGCTGGATACCAAGGGATTTAGTTTGAGTGGTTATCTGTTTTGCTTGAGAGATTAGGTAATATGTAGCCTTTTTCTGCTCCACATATCATTTCCCATGTGTCTGATTTTAATCATATGTGTGCCCAATTATACATAAGATGGTAAGTATGCCTTTGTCATTTGGAAAACGTAGTTTTTCTCACTGCATGTATACCCAAAACCAGTTCAGGCTGAATTAGCTTTTTATTCATTCTAAATGCATATATTAGTAATATACTTGAATAGAATGTATGAAAATTTAATCATTGCTAAGGGTGGAGAAACCCACAATATTTTTCGAAGACATGTATACTTACAGCCTGGTATAAGTGGGACTCCGAGGGTGTTGCTGAGTAAATTGTTTAGAGATGTGTGTACATGCATTGTACAGGTAAAGGACTTTACACTGCCTAATACATTGTAACAGAGAGTCACAGGCTACTAAACTGTTCATTATGCTTGTCTGCCTCATTCCCAATTTCATTTTTCTTTCTAGAATAAAGGAAATTGACGCACCATTTACTTAACCTTAAGTACTGTGGACATGATCTAAGAAGGTGGACCCTTGAGATTCTACTTTGTTTACTTAGTATCAAGTACTGTGGATATGATCTAAGAAGGTGGACCTATGAGAACGGACTTCCATCGCATGGAATGAAAGAATAAATGTGCACTAATCTAACTCCATTTCTATGTCACGTAATATATAAAACGAAAGAGACATTGTCATTAATATCTAGCATATAATCTTGTCTTAAATTTAAGGATGGTTCCTATGTACACAATGGTGAACAGTTGTTCCACATACAACATTTTCTTGATGATATTCAACCATTAAGTACTTGGTAATAAGTCAGTATTTCTAGAATGCTTTATGTATTGGTGAAGTCTAAGTAAAAATGTGTGTGTGTGTGTGTGTGTGTGTGTGTGTATGTGTTGAACCTGATGTTTTAAGATATAGTCAAATGTATCAGTGTGCGTGTAAAAATGAATGATGACAAACACAAGACAGAAGCATTAGTAAGAGATATTCTGCCTGCAACCAATGATTCCATATACCCATGACTTTTATGTCCCTTATCCAATAATTTTACTTCTTTATAATTTTTTTATTAATTTTTTATTTTCACACAAACTAATTTGATAGCATTTTGATATTTAGATCCCCTCCTCTATTCACACTTCCCCTTATTTCCTCCTGCTGAATAGAATGTACCCTACCATATATTTATATGGCATATATAAATATGCCTGTAGTCTCTAATTCTTATCTCTAAATGTCCTACAGTGTGGGTCCATCCACCATAGCCTGGTGAACCTACCAAGAGATCCATGCTTAAAGCGACTGTCTCTGCCCCTTCAAGTAGCCATATGTTACCACAATTTCTATAGGTGGGTTAGACTTTCTTACCCACATCTTCAAGTCTATGCTGGGATTATTTCTGGTTTGAGCTTGCATGGAACTTGTGCATGCTGTCATCATTGCGGTGACTTCATGAGTAATTGACCCGCTGTCTGGAAGACTCTGTTTCCTTGTGGTCATTTATCACTTGTGGGTCTTAAAATCTTTTCACTCCCTCATCTGCAGTGATCCCTGAACCTTGGGAGACAGAAGATTGATATGTATGTCCTATTGGGGAATAAGCACTCTACAGTCTCTTGGAAAGCCATGGGTTTCTGTGTTAATCTTCTGTTGCATAAGGAAATTTCCCTGAAGAGAGTAGTGAGATGAATTAATCTATGGGCATACCAATAAATCATTAGGAGTCAGTTTAATACAATAACTACTTAATAGAAAAATAATAGGTTGTCCCCTATGTCCTGCTATCTGCCTAGTCAGAAGTTCCTAAACCTGATATCAATGTCAGATATTGACTATACTGGAGGAAGAAGAATTAAATCCAATAAAGAATTAAGTTACATAATATTTATTCCATTGTTGCACTGATAAGCATATCTTGCCAGGCCATTTGTTATTGTAGTTTATGGGATTCACGGTTGGGTAAGACTGATGATTTTTTTTCTCATTCTGGTAGCACACATAGCATCTTCCAGCACTATGAATCCTATACAATGGAGATGAGGCTCTGAAGTAAGTACCAGATTGATTTCTTCTTGTTTGTTCTGAAGATCATATACATAGCGTCTTCACCAATAGGGTCTTATCATCCATTTCTAATGAATAATCAAAAGTAGGGGCAAAGACCAATATTGTTTGTGGAACTATGGAACTCTGGTCAGTAGCTCCTAGGAAGGAGTCCGTTCCTGGTATTGAAGGGTTTTGTTTTTGCTCACTACCCTAAGCAATGTATAATGGACAGTGCCACCCTATCATAGGATAGCTCCTTCAAATCTTTTTAAAGATGTGTATGTATATCTTTTAAGAAGCTTCCATAGTAGTAGGTTTTCCTAAGACCTCTTGTAAAGGTCTTTAGTGTGTCCTGCCCTCCAATTCCTGACCCCACTTACACTTCCTAGTAGATTATTCTCCTTTCTGCCCTCATATCAATGCATTCTACCACCCACTCATGGCCTTTTATTAGTTTCTTGTGCTTTCTGAATTTTCAAATTGAGACATGCATATCAAAGACTTCAAAGCTAGCATTAACTGTGAGAGAAAGCATGTAAATTTGTCTTTCTGAGTTTGGGTTACCTTGCTCAGAATAATTGTTTCCAGTTCCATATGTATAACTTTGAATTTCATAATTTCTGTTTTTCAAGTGCTGAATAATATTTCATTGTGTATATGTACCACACCATCCTTATCCATTCATCAGCAAGTAGAGATCTAGGATATATCAAATTTCTGGATATTATGGAAATGTAAGCAGTGAATGTGAATTAATAGGTATATATGAGTTAGGTATATGCCCACAAGTGGTATGGTTTTGTCACATTTTAGATGAATTTCTAGAATTTGAGAGAATCTCTGCACTGAATTCTACAGCGGCTGCACTACTTTGTACTCCCACAAGCAGTGTGTAAGTGCTCCCCTTTCTTCACTTCCTCACCAGCATTAGTTATTGTTTGGTTTTTGGATTTTGTCATTCTGTAAGTGGTAATATAAAATATCAAAGTGGTTTGAATCTGCATTTCTCTGATTAATAAGTATGTTGAATACTTTGAATACACCTTTAAGCCATTTGTGCTTCATATGTACAGAGCTCCCTATTTAGCTCTTTGCCAGACTTTCTAATAGGGTTGGTTGTTTTGATTTTTAATATTTAGTTTTTTAAGTTCTTTGTAAATTCTAAACACTAACTCTCTGTCACAGTTATAGCTGGTAAAGTTTTCTTCCCATTTTGAAGTTTGCGTCTTCATTCGAATGATGATGTTTTGTAATGTACAGCAGGTGTTTAGTTTCATTTGGTCCCATTTGTTAAATATAGGACGTAATGCTTGAGCTATAGGTGTCCTGCACAGAAAGACCTTTGCAGTGCTTGTAAATTCTCTTGTATTCCTTACACTTTCCTCTATCTGAATCAGTGTATTGTTTAGTTTTCTGCATGGTGAGAGATATGAAAATAGTTTCATTCTTCTACATGGGATCAACACCATTTGTTGCATATGCTGTCTTTTCTCCAGTTTGTATTTTTGATTTCTTAGTCAAAATTCAGGTGACTCTAAATGTATACCTTTAAACCTGTGTCCTCGGTTTTATTCCGTTGATCAAATTTTATGTTTCTATGCTGGTACCATGTTTTTGTTTTGTTTTGTTTTTACTATAGGTCTGTAGTATAATTTGAGAACATGTATGTTATTGCTTCCTGTAGTTCTCATATTTTTCAGTATTATATTGGCTCTCCTGGAATTTTTTGTGTTTCTATATAAAATTTGAGATTTAAAAAAAATTTCTGTGAAGAATTGTAATTTTATTTTGTGTTATATTGAATTTGAGAATTACTTTTGGTAGGATGGTGGCTTTCCATAATATTAATCCTACTAAAGAACATGTGAGTTCTTTCCATCTTCTGGTATTGACTTCAATTTATATCTTTAGTATCTTAAAGTTTCTATTTTATAGGTTCTTCTCCTTTGTGTGATTTATTCCAATATATTTTATGGTTTGTGAATCTATTGTAAATGAGTTCATTTCCTGGATTTCTTTCTCGTTATGTTGGTTGCTGGTGTACAGGAAAATGACTGATTTTCTGAATGTTAATTTTGTGTCCTTTTACTTTGCTATATGTATTTATCAGCCCTAGGAAATTTCTGGTGAAGTCATTAGGGTCCTTTATGTATAGGATCATTTTGTCTGCAAATATAGATATTTTGACTTCTTTTCCAGTTTGGATTCTCTTTATCGCCTTCATTTGTCTTATTTTTGTACCTAAGATTTTGAGTACTATATAGAACAAGAAGGCAGAGAGTGGAAATCTTGGGTTTGTTCCTGATTTTTTTAATTATTTACATTTTATTTGTATGACTGTATTGCCTGCATGTGTATAAGTGCACCTACATCATGCAGTGCCTGCAGAGGTCAGAAGAAGGCATCAGATTACCCCAGAATTGAAGTAACAGATGGTTGTTAGCCACCATGTGGGTGCTACGAATCGAACCCAGGTCCTTCGCAGGAGCAGTCAGTGCTCTTAACTGCTGAACCACCTTTCCAGCCTGTTCCTGATTTTAAAGGGAATGCTTTCAGATTTTCTCCATTTGGGATGATGGTGGCTATGGGCTATTGCCTTTTATATATTGAGATATTTTCCCTGTATTCTTAGGTTCTGTAAGACTTTTATCATGAATGAATGTTTGACTTCGTCAAAAGCCTTTTCTACATTTAATGAGATGAGATGATTATGTGTTTTCTGTCACTGAGTTTTTTTTATGTGGGTGGATTACATTTATTGATTTAATTATGTTGAACCATCTTTACATCACTGGAATGAAGACAACTTGATAATGTTTGATAATGTTTTTGAGTGTTTTTGTATTCAGTTTGCAAGTATATTTTTGAGAATATTTGTATCTATGTTCATCAGAGACATTGGTCTATAGTTTTATCTTTGACATGGCTTTTCCTAGTTTTTGTAATAGAGTAATATTGGCTTCATCCAATGAATTTGGGAGTATTCATACATTTTCTGCTTTATGGAATAATTTGAGTATTTATATTAGTTCTTCTTTGAAGGTTTTGTAAAATTCTGTATCCATTTAACCTTGGCTCCTTTTAGTCCGGAGATGTCTATTACTCTTTCTATATCATTGGTTGCTATGGGTGAGTTTAGACCTTATTTGTCATTTTTAAAAAATTGGTGGAATATATAGAAATATATATAGTTATCCATATTTTTAGATTTTCTTGATTAGTGAAATATAGATTATCAAATACTGTTGTGATTTTATGAATTTCTTGCTGAGTCTATTGTAATGTTGCCTTTTTCATCTCTGAGTTTATGTGAGTCCTTTCTCTTTTTCTTTTGTTTTATTTTGCTAAAGGTTGGTTAATCTTTTTAAACTTTTCAGAGAACCAACTTTTCATTTCATTGATTCTCAGAATAATTTCTTTCATTTCTATTTCATTAATTTCAGCCTTGATTTTAATTTTCTCTTCCCATCTATTCTTTTCAAGTGTTCTTTGTTGTTTGTTCTTCATTTTCCAAGGATTTCAGGTGAGTCGTTGGTTTATTTATGAGAGATATTTCTAATTTTCTGGTATAAGCATTTAATGCTATTTTTTTTTCCTTTTACAACATCCTTCATTGTGTCCTAAAGGTTTTGGAATGTTATTTTTTTTATTTTAAGTCAACTCTAAGAAGCTTGATTTCCTTCATAATGTCTTCCATGATCCAATTTTTGTTCAGTAATGTGTTATTTTTTTAGTGTCAATGAATAGATGCATTCATTCCCCTTTTTATTGTTGTTAATATATACCTTTATTCTTCTGTGATCAGACAGGATACACAATAATTTTTCAGTTTTCCTAAATTTATGGAAACTTGCTTCATATCCTAACCTGTACCAAATTTTGGAGTAATTTCAATGAATTCCTGAGAAGAAAGTGCATTCTTTGGCATTTGCATGAAATATTTGGTAAATATCTTTGTAAAGACATTTTGTTTAAGCTTTCAGCAACTCCAGGGTTTCTCTGTTTAGTTTTTTTTCTGGATGTTTCTCTCTTTTAGTTTTTGTCTCTTGATGACAGCGGGGTATTTATGCCACCCACTATGATGGTGTTGAAGTCAATGTGCGAGTTTAGAGCTAAAAAAGTTTTGATTTCTTGCTTGTTTTTAAATGAAATTGTTTGTCCCCATGTACGGTGCATGCATGTTTAGAATTGTAATTTCTCCTTAATGTTTTTTTTTTTCCTTTGATGAGTACTAAGTGAACTTCCCTGTCTCTTCTGAGTAGCTTTGGTTTGAGGAAGTTTATGTTGTTGGATATAGGAATAGACAATCCTTGCTTCTTAATTAAACTTGCTTGCAATATATTTTTCCATCCTGTTACCCTAGGTTCGTTCTTGTAGTATTTGGTGAGGTAAGTTTCTTAGACAGAGCAAGCTGATGGTTCCAGTTTTCTAATTCATTCAGTTAGTCTGTATCTTTTTACTGGGGAGTTCAGATCATTAATATTGAAGGTTAATATTGGTCAATGTTCATTTTTTCCTATTATGTTGATGTTGTAGTATTGTTTTCTTAGACCTCTTTTTGTTGACTGCTCTGGAATAATTTATTATTTCATTGTGCCCTCTTGAGAGTGTTTAATCTTCTAACAGAAGTATTCCTTTAAAATGTTTCGGATTTATTTTCTGTCTGTTATAATGTTTCCCTCCTTTTTGTCTCTGATACTCTTCATTTGGAATTGATATCTGTGTGCTATTTACTAGGTTGGGTAAACTTCTGTCTATCTTGTTGAACTTTTAGAAGAACCAGCTCTTAGATTCATTGATTGGGGGGGGGTATTATTTACTTTGTCTGTATTCCATTGATTTCTCCCCTGATGTTTATTTCTTCTCACCTGCTGTTTGGTTTGTTCTTTATTTTCCACATTATTGAATTTTGTGATTGAGTCCTTTATTAATGGCCTTGCCTTTCTGTTTCTTAAATGTAAGTGCTTAGAGCTATAAAAGTCCCTTTTAAGACTGTTTTTAATGTGTCCCAGATGTTTTGTAGCATTGTGTTTTCATTTTCGGAGATTTCCAGAAAAAAATTTATTTATTTCTTGTTTTTTTTTCTTTGAACCACTCATCACTCATATGTGTGTTGTTTAATTCCTGTGTGTTCATGTAGTTGTCTACAGTATTTTATTGCTGGTTTCAAGATCTATTGCATCGTGGTATGATAGAATACATGCATTTATTTCAGTATTTTATTTCAATATTTTTGTATTTATTGAGGTTTGTTTTGTGCTTCATTTTACAGTTCATTTTAGAGAAAATTCTGTGAACTGCTGAGTAGAGTGTGTATTCTTTGGTGCTTCCATGTAATAAATCAACAGATGGCTATTTAGTGCATTTGATGTATGATATCCTTTAATCCATTTGTTTTTCTGTTTATTTATTGCCAAGATGAACTGTTTATTTGGGAAAGTGATGTATTGAAGTCACAGTTACTGAGTTAATGTTAAGATGTGTTATGAAGTCTAGTAATAGTCTTTCTATGAAATTGTCTACACCAGTATTTGGTGCATATTTGTTCATGGTTGTAAAATCTTCCCTTTGTTTTTCCCTTGATCAGAATGAACTGACCATCTTTATCATGTTTGATTAATTTTAGTTTGAACTCTATTTTGTCAGATAGTAGAAAAGCAATGTCTACTTGTGTCTTGATACTATTTGCTTGGAATATTTTTTCCATCCCTTCACACTAAAGTGATGCTTACCCTTGAATGTAAGATGGGTTTGTGTAGAAAACAAAATGATGAATTTTGTTTCTTAATCCATTTATTTATTTTGTATTGTTAGCTGGGGAGTTGAGAGCATTAGTGCTTAAAGTTATTATTGAAAGATATGTAATTTTTACTGTCATTTTATTTTCTGTTTCTGTTCATATTTCTGGACTTTGAGGATTTGCATTCCTGATTTAGGATTCTTATTTGTTGTAGGACTGTTTAAATTGTGGATCTCTTATTGCTCTAATTTTGGTGGTTCTGATCAGTCTAAACATTCATCCATTTATTTACATTTTCTGATTTAATAGAGCATATGTTTTAATGTACTTTCTTATAACATTGTGGTTTAATTTAGTATCTATTGTACCTTGTCCCTTTTCAACTATTATTTTCTTTATTTGCATTTGCTCTTTCTTTTTGTTGTCTGGGTTAAGGATCCATCTACCTTCTTTGTCTTTTCAAGGATGAGCTCTTAGTTTCATTGGTTATTTGTAGTATTTGCATTGTTTCTATTTTATTGATTTCTGCTTTGTTTTTTATTATTTCTTCTCATCTGCTAGGTTTGATTTTAGGTTTTTTTTTTTTTTCAGATCCTTTACTATAATTAGGTCATCTATTTGTGTTCATTCTTTTTTTTATATCAGTGTGTAGAGCTATTAATATCATAGTTAGGTCTGTTTTTAATGTGTCCCAGATGTGTCTTTTGATTGGGGAGTTGAGGCCATTGGTATTTAAAGTTATTGTTGAAAGATGTGTATTTCTTTTTCTTATTTTCTTATCTGTTTGTCTTCTTAATCCTGTTATGTGTTTAGGTTATTATGGCTTAATATGTTTTCTTGACATAGTCCCTTGGGTATGGATATACCTGTCTTCATTTCTTTTCAGTGTTTTAGTTTTCTCTGCAGGGCTGTCTTGATGTACTTAATTCCTTCAGAATATTTATGTCATAGAAGATTTATCTTTCTTTTTTGTCTATGATAGACAATTTTGCTGGGTAACAGCCTGGGTTTGCATCTGTGGTTGTTTAGAAATTGGAATGCGTTGCTCAAGGATCTTCTGATTTTTAAAGTTTGTATTGAAAAATCAGCTGCTGTTCTGATGGGTTTTTCCTTTATTTATAACTTGCTGTTTTTCACTTATATTTTTCAGTACCTTCTCATTGTTCTATATATTTAGTGTTTTTACTACAAAACGCCATGATGAGCTTTTGTTTTAGTCCAGTCATTTTAGTGTTCTGTCTAATTCTTGGATATGTATGTTTATGTATCTCCTTATTTAGGGAAGTGTTGTTCAATAATCCTGTTGAAGATCTGTTCAAAGTAATTGATTGAGAAGTCTTCCTCTATTTCTATAATTCATAAATTTGTTTGTTTTCACAGTGGCACACATTTCCACATAGTCTATTCTTGTGTGCTTTTTCATTTATTTCAGTTGGTATTCTTTGCTTCACTAGTCCAGTCCTACAACTTTATCTTCAAGTCTTCATTTTCTGATATGTGTTTCGCATGTGATTCATACTTTTTGTAAGACTTTGTCCTGTCTTTTCCTTTTCAAAAATAATTTTATTTAATTTTTGCAATTTTCATACACTATAATTTGATGGTATTTAGATCCTCTCCACAATCTCCACTGTTAACTAACATTGTTAACTAACCAAAAGTCCCATCCCCATAAGACAGTGTCTCTCCCACTTCTACCAGTCATCAGTTGCCAAAAGATTCTTAGGTAGAGTGGAGTTTCTTATCCACTTCCTCATGTCTATCCTGCGATTTTTTTTTTTTCTGGTTTGAGCTTGCATGGCACTTGTACATGTTGTCACAATTGCTGTGAGCGCATATGAATCACTGACCAGCTGTTTGTAAAACTTCATTTCCTTGTTTCATCCACTCATTGTGGCTTTTACAAATTTTCTTCCCCTTCTGCACTGGTGCTTTAATGTTAGGAGATAGAACTTTGAAATAAGGGTCCTGTTCAGGGATAAGAAAATGTCTCTAATGAGAATTGAGACAAGCATTCACCTTATCTTGTGGTGGTTTGAATGAGAATATCCCTCACAGGCTCCGAGTATTTGTACAGTTTGTCACCATTTGATGATGCTGTTTGAGGTGACTTAAGGAGGCATAGTCATGCCAGAGGAAGCACACCACTAGGGGCAGGCTTTGAGAGTTTTTAAGCCTTGCTGGATTTCCAGTCACTTTCTGCTTCCTGTGCCTGCTTGACGATGTGATTGCTAGGCTTTCTGCTCTGGCAGCCTCTTCTGCCATGCCTCCACACCATGGCAGGCTCTAACCCTCTGGAATCATAAGCTAAGTAAACTTTTCCTTATATAAGTTGCTTAGCTCAATGGTTTTATTACAACAACAAAAAAGCAATTATAAATACATGTAGAGTTTGCACTGAAGATCTGTTCCTTTGGGCTAAGGATTACACAGAAACTTATTCTCTGAGTTTCACCATTTCAGGAATGTGGAATGATCTCCATCTTTTGCAAAAAGAAGCTTCTTTGATTAGTGGAGAGAGGTACACTTTTATCTGTAAATATAAGGATGCAGATTTTGAATAAAAAATAAATTACATTGTTCTAGGGAATGTGAATAAGGTAGATTTTTCTCTAAGATCTATGACCTCTCCAACCATGTGTATTTGGTGATGTTTACAGTATTGCACACAAGTTGTCTCCCACTGAGCAAGCCTTAATTCCACTTAGATAGCTGTTGATTACATTTCTACTACTCCAACCATAATGATTTTTTTTTCTGGGCCATTTTTGATTATGATGCTTTAGAGGTGAATATGACCATTGATTAATTTTCTACCTTGGCAGTTTGCACAGTATCCTCTGATACCAAGAGAGCAAGTCTTCAAGGAGGAGGCATTCAGGTCAATTCCAGTTTGATTGCTCCACATCCTGAATTTGAATTATATCTTGTTTTTGTCAATAGGGTATTACCTTCAAGCTCTGAGAGGCAATCAATGGCTGTGGCAATAACATCTGTCCAACATCTGTTGGACTACCATGACCAAAACTAGAAGAGAGGTTAAGAGGTTTTTCTTGCCCGATACTATGTTTTTTGCTATATAGCCTAATCTATATGAACCGTTATAAATATTCTATATTTTTTTACTAGGACTTTGAAATAATACATTTCCATGTGCCGTGAACAATTCCTTCTGGTTTTTCACATCTTTTAAACATTATGTATCTCTCCTCATACTCTGCCTCTATAACCCTCCCTATACCTTTCCCGGTTAAGCTATTACCCTTTTCTCCATTTCTCTTTTAATAACACCTGTTTCCCACTATCCCCCCATTAAATTCCTGCTTTTCATTTTTTGTTTGCTGAATTTTTCAATTCCATCTTCTTCCCAGGTTGAGATTTCATTGATGTTTCTATCTCTTTTGTGAATTCAATTTTCAAATCCTCATTGTCTTCATTTCATTTAGTAGCATATTGATTTTTTTTTCTTGAGCTTCATTCAGCTGTTTATTCTTATCTTTTTGAGTTCTTTGAGGTGTTTTGTATTCTTTAAAATCCTCTAATTCTTTATTGTGTTTATCTCTTTCAGGGACTGGAGAGATGGCTCAGCGGTTAAGAGCATTGACTGATCTTGCAGAGGACCTGGATTCGAGTCCCACCACCCACATGGCAGCTACGAACCATCCTTAACTTCAGTTCCAGGGGAATGCGAAGCCCTCTTCTGACCTCTGCGGCATTGCACGACATGGGTGCACACACATAAAAGCAGGCAATACACTCATACACATAAAATGAAAATAATAAATAAAATATTTTTTTAAAGAAAGATTATCTCTTTCGGTTTTGTGTCCTTGGGTTCTTCTGGGTATCTTCCATTGTAGAACACTTACAAGAAAGGGCAATTTGGTGGAAGCATATTTTGTTAGTTTTTCATTTATGTTTTTGAAATGGGATTTAGTCATACAAACTTCTTTTTTTTGGTCATATATCGGTTATGAAATTCTAACCTGAATTTAATGCTTGTACTGATTTGAAGCATGGTTGATTCCTGATCTTGTCCTCTAGGCTCCAGGCTCTCACTTTTTTTTTTTTTTTTTTTTTTTTTTTTTTGGAGCGACAGGGTTGATTGCAGCCTGGCCCAGTGTTTTGAGGTGAAAAATCACAGCTAGGACTAGGAGCGTGGAGATGTCGGGTGTAGGACGTGGGGTGGACCATTTTAGTTTGCTCAGTGATCTAGTCTAGAGCTGGAGTAGTGCTTTAATACAAGAGGGGGAAGATGGTAATGGAGTGAGCTGGGTTCTGACTACATTGCTAGGGTGATTCAGAGCTCTCAAGGAGACAGTTTCAACCCTCGTATCAGAGTGGGCCACTTTGACCTTTTTGTATTTGGAAACAAGAAAAGGCAAGAACATTTTATGATTCAGTGAAGTCTTCACTGAAGACATTGTCACTTACTCATATCAGTAACAAACTCATGACTCTATAATGTGAGACTATAACATAATTCTATATTGTAGTCCTCAGTGTTCCCTGAGTTTCCTTCTGATAATTAAACTTCTATTTCAATGCACATTCTTTTTCTTATGATCTTCATAAAATTTAATGTGTATGAATGTATTGCCTGCATGTACGTAAGTGTACCCATGTCATGGAAGGCCCTGTCAGAACTCAGAAGAGGGAGTCAAATCCCCTGGAACTAGAGTCTGGGGGCTGGAAAACAAATCTAAGTCCTCTGCAAGAGCAGCCAGTGTTCTTAATCACTGATCCAATTGTTCAGCACCTTTCTTATGAATTTTTTATTATTTGGGTAAAAGCAAATGAGTCTGAACACTTCAGGAACTTATGTGGACTCTCAGGGAACCCATTAATATAACCTTTTAGAAAAATCAATATATTAGGTCCAAGGTCGTACAGCATTTTTCTCCATATATAATCATTAAATTGCAAGACTTCCTTTTAGGAATCTGTTTAAAACATACTTTGATGACACATATGTGTTTGTGGGTATATGATTGTCCATGTATCTACTCATGAATTTCTGAGTGTATCTCCTTAGAAAATGTAATATTAAATTTGTATGCATAAATATGATTGACTGCTAGGTATGAAAATGGGAAAACTTTGGGAACACCAGGAGAAAAATATCACATTTATTTTTCCTTTAATGAAATCAAGGAAATTGGCTGCAACAAACCATGACTATAATGCATAGACTGAAATTATCATCTTATCCTTGAGAACCTAAGTGCTTCAACTATCAGCTGAAACCATTTATTGCATGCCCACATAAATTCCCTTTCTCAGAACTTCATTCCCTCTTGAGACAAATGCACAAAAAGAAAGAATTCCCAGAATTCACAAATTCTGGCATTGTTATGAAACCAAGGTGACAGCAAGGATGATAATGTCTCTTGAAATAAGAAATCAGTTCCTTTGCAAAGAAAGGGCATCACACACAAAGGCAGAAACCTATGTGTGCTTGTGCACATGTATGAACACATAATAATCAGAGTAATAACAAACTGAAAAATTTTGTATAGATTCATTTTTATTTTCTTTTTTTCTAATTTTTTAGTTTACTATTTATTTGATAACCACATACTTAGAAGAAGCATTTCATTACAACAGCATTCATATATTCAATAAAAATTTCCTGAGCTAAGATGCATATTTTTCAAAATTGGCTATAAATTTTTATATTTACAGTTGAATTGTTACAGTTATACAATATTTTACTCAGTATAAACCCTATAAGACATAAAATTAAATGAGGCTTTAACCATTAAAAAAGATCTCCATTTCATTTTAGAATATACTGTTCCTTGCAGAAAGACTCATCACTTTGCTACTAACACTGAGATGTTGGTGCACACATCTCTAATCTGTATGTATCTGATTATTACTAGTCATAATCGGTTGCACTTGGATCCTTGGTGCCTGTGTAATTCTATAAAGTCATTGGATAGATTTCAATGGTAATGTTTATCACCTATACTAATTAGCATGATGTAAATTTCCATGCTTCCTCCTCAAATATAGTACATTTTTAAAAATTTGTTGATTTTTGTGTGTGTGTGTGTGTGTGTTGTATATTGGGATGCT
>NW_008348412.1:1176228-1176697 GCF_000622305.1 Nannospalax galili
AGAAAAGAGAACAAGGCCGTGGGTCAAGACTATCTAGCAAGGCTATCTGGCCCCAGCTTCAAGCCAAGGTTTTGGGCCAAGGCTGTGGGCAGAATGGAAAGTTGCCAGCTTAGGCCTGTCAGCAGTTTTGAGAGGTAGCTGAGACTCAGTTGAACCTCAGGCTCCCAGGCTCCCAACAGATCCCCTTTTTTATTTTATAGAGCTTAGGGATCAAAGGTTGCTATCCCCTTAGGGAACTGCGCCTGTCTTAGGTTGGAGTATCCATCCCCAAGTGCTTACCCGTCATTGGATAAGGCAGCAGCAACAGGCTACCCTCCTGTCTAGGTCACTAGGGGGGATTCTCACATACCCGTCTTTGACTGTCCAGTTCATCTCTCAAGGGGGATGGCTAGTAGTGCCATCATAGCAACGTGTCCCAATCAACTCTTGCTCCATAAGATCAAGGCGATGTTAATGTACCTGTATTGGT
>NW_008348412.1:1176762-1177202 GCF_000622305.1 Nannospalax galili
GGAATACTGACAATGGATTGCCGTAGATGAGGAACAGCTGACCCTCCTGGAACAGGGACCTCTGGCTGACTAGATTTACCAGAAGGTCAGACATGGGGGAGTGGATGAGGGTGCTGACAACACAGTGGACAGTGACAGGGATGGCACAGTATGGAGCCTCTAGTGGGAGAGGAAGGCTGTCTATCTGACGAGTTTGTAATCATGCTCAGATGCCAAGGAGCTCAGAAGGTGGGAGACTGTGACCAGTGATAGTCATGTATATAGAGATTAGAAATGCCTGTGAAAACGTCTCAATGTCAATTGCCTTGGAATGAATTCTTCTGTATGAAAAAAAAAAAAAAAAACAACAAGTATCTTCTTGAAGTCCATCAAATTAAGGTAAAGAAAAAAACAAATCATTCTGGAAGAATGCAAAGGAAAATAGCTTTAGACACTTAAGT
>NW_008348412.1:1177285-1181536 GCF_000622305.1 Nannospalax galili
TGACTATCCAGTTCTTCTCTCAAGGGAGATGGCTAGAAGTGCCATCATAGCAACGTGTCCCAATCAACTCTTGCTCCATAAGATCAAGGCAATGGTAATGGACCCGTATTGGTTTAGCCGCATGGAGAACCTCTATCTGCTGTATAATAAAAGCCAACAGCCTTTTCACTAAAAATGGCCCCAATGTGAGAAGAAGCAAAATGATAATAAGGGATGTCATAGAAGGAATCCGAGAAAGAAGAGGGGAATCCAGCCATCTAGAAGGGTTTTGATAAAAATTATGCAGCTTGTAGCTGATGGTCTTCAGGGTCTGTATATTTTGCTCCACCAATCCCGATTCATTGATGTAGAAACAGCATTCCTCCTGTAAGAAAAGACAAGTACCCCCTTTCTCTGCAGTAATGAGATCAAGGGCTCTACGATTTTGAAGGGCAACTTGAGCCAAAGAAGTTAATTGGCGTTGCAAGGACGCAAGGCTACTGGCTGTAGAATCTATAACTTGCTGTAATTTGGAATTAAATTCTTTTGCAGTATAAAGAGTATGTCCCAAAGCTCCTGCAGAAAGACTAGCAGAAACAGTAAGCCCTATCCCGATTGCAAAAGGAATGAACACCCCTCTCTTAATGCGTGGGCAAAGTAGACAGGCAAACTCCTCTGGCGAGTACATATTTAGCTGGGGTACAATAGTAATTAGTACACAGGCTCCTGGAGAGGAAATAGTGATCTGTTGATACAGAAATTCATTGCACCAGAAAGATGTAAGAAGAGGAGCATATAGAGGTGAACTAACATAGCGCTTATTACGACATGTAAAAGAGGGAGAGATATAAACAGTGGTAATATAGCAGAGAGAAATATTTTGAGCAGGATTATGAAGTAGTGGAATTGACGACATAGGAGGAGAAGGTGCAGTGCCAGCGATAGCAATACTAAGTGCAGAAGAATCATCAACAGGAACAGCGGCCAGCAAAGGCCAAACCAAGGAGGCACACAACAGGCACGATGAAGCATTAATATGAGAAAGATTCATCAACCGTAAAGCAAAGTTCAGATAATTAGGCCAAAGAGCAAGATTAAGGGTAGAATTTGAACTTGATTGTATGGAATACTGAAGCTTAGTTTCACTCATGATAATAACCTGTTTTACTTGTTTATCAGTGGAAGCAGGGACCAACCGGCGGGAAATATTTAAAGACCCTGCCGGGAGTAAGGCAAACCCTGATGGGAGCCTATAACTCAGGCCTCTATTTCTGAAATCTCTGTTAAAAATGTTTCCTCAGATTCCATCCTGCCACCTGACGTTCCAAGGATCATCTATACAAATTATAAATTGACCATCATCATAACTCAATATGCCATTTTTGCTAAAAGCATCATGAAGGCAGCAATCCCAATACCTGCATCTGCCATATATGTCACTATCTGCAAGACAACTGCCTTTATTATCATAAGTGAAACACAGGAAGGGTCTTGATTTAGAGGATAAAATGGATGAAGTAATTGGAATGATGATGGTTGCTTGACAACCCTTCACTGGACAATGAGCAGTGCCGATGATCTGCATGTCATCATCAGAATATGTTTTTCCTTCTTTAACTTGGAACTCCCACTGTGACACCATCTGCAACCAAACAGAGCCAATCAGGAGAAACAGGATGCAGCAGACAGAAGCCATTGCAGTCTAAAAGAAAACAGAAAGAAGAAAAAAAAAACATTTTTCAGGGAGCGTCATCTTCCCTGGAACATTGATTAGTATCTACTTGCTTTACTAAGCATTCAGGCAACCAACGAGCTGCGTCATGTTGCTGTGAATAAACGCAGACAGATCCTCTGCCCCATATCAATACTGAATCTGGGCCATACCATGAATTATCCAGAGGGTCTTTCCATTTGACCATGGCATAATGTCATTTTGTTTCCGGATGCCAAAAGCGATCTGCAGCTGATTTACCATGAGCATCTAATTTTAAAAATTCAAAATAAAAAGTACATGATTCAATAAATTCCTGGAGGATCCCCTACTGGGATACCACTCCCCCTTTTTTATTTTATTTAAAGTAGTCTTGATAAGCAAATGAGCTCTTTCAACTATGCCTTGTCCCTGTGAATCATAAGGGATTCCAGTGGTATGCTGTATCTGCAAAGTATCACAGAATTTCCAAAAAGCATGAGAGACATATCCAGGACCATTATCCATCTTAATACTTTTAGGGGTACCCAATATAGAAAAACAATGAAGCAAATGAGCAATAACATGTTTAGTAGCTTCCCCCATTTGCAAGGAACCACAGAGAAAACCACTAAAAGTATCAATGCAAACATGAACGTATTTAAGTGTGCCAAATTCATTATAATAAGAAACATCCATTTGCCAAAGCATATTAGGAACAAGTCCCCTAGGACTGACTCCTAAGTGGGGAACAGGAAGGAAAGAAGCAGAATTCTGACATTCTTTAACAATTTGTCTAGCCTGTTCCCTGGTAAGATTAAACATCAGTCGCAAAGAAGCTGCATTGAGATGATGTAACTCATGAGCCTGTTGAGCTTGTGCAATATTAAAAGTAGTAGCAAGAGCAACAAGCCTGGTGGCTGTATCAGCAATCTGATTGCCCACCGTTAACGGCCCTGGAAGATTAGAATGTGCTTGAATATGTCCTAAAAAGAATGGAGTTGTCCTCTGGTGAATAAGGGGCTGGCACTGACAAAAAAGCTCTGCGGCTTCAGAAATATGCCCAATTATACGAACAGTTTCTAGGAGAGGGACAGCATGAGCTATGTATGCACTGTCAGTATATACATTAAGAGGCGTATCTGGGAATGCAGAGAAAACTGATATAATGGCAGACAATTCCATGAGTTGTGCAGAGGTTTTATTAGTTTGAAATCACACAACCTGATCATCCCAGGCATAAGCTGCCATCCCATTAGAGGAACCATCCGTAAAAACTAACAAAGCAGTAGATAAAGGCTGATGGCTGGTAATACGTGGGAAAATGAAAGTATGCAAATTACAAAATTGAATGAGCTTGTCAGGTGGATAATAATTATCTATAACTCCTGAAAATGCAGCACAAGCTATTAGCCAAGTTTCTGAATTCTGAAGTAACCAGTTAACATGATCTTTAGTATAAGGCTGTACAATATGAAAAGGGTCCACACCAAAATATCTATGACTGTGGCCCCGACCATTAATTATTAAATCAGCTACTGCATCGTAATATGGAAGCAACGCCCTTTTAGGGGAGGCAGGTAAATGTACCCACATAAGAGGATGAGCAGGCTCTTGCCAAAGAAGACCCATGGGTGATAGCTGAGTATTAAAAATCACGAGCCATAAGGGTTTACAATAATCTACATTAGTAACAAATTGATTAGCAATTGCTTCTTCAACTCTACATATTGCAACTCTGGCCTCTTCAGTAAGCTCTCTGAATGAAATTGGATTTACATTCCCTTTAAGGATATCAAAGAGAGGCTTCAAGTCGCCAGTAGTCAATTTTAAATAAGGACATAGCCAATTAATATCACCCAATAGCTTCTGGAAATCATTTAAAGTTTGCAATTTATCAAGTCTAAGAATAGCCTTTTGATTAGTTATCTTTTGACCATCAATCTGGAAACCTAAGTAAGAATAAGGATCTTGCATTTGCACCTTCTCAGGAGCAATTTGCAAACCCGCATCCAATAAATCAGATTTTAATTGAGCATAACATTGTAACACCTCTTCCCCTGATGCTCCTGCTATCAGGATATCATCCATATAATGAGTTATATACATGGAAGGCCAAATATTCCTGGAATTTTGAAGAGCTGCAGCTACAATTTCTGACAAAGAGTAGGGCTATTGGCCATTCCTTGAGGCAAAACCTTCCACTGATATCTTTTCATAGGCTCTCTAAAATTAATAGAAGGAAGGCTAAAAGCAAAGCATTTGCGATCATCAGGATATAAAGGAATAGTGAAAAAACAATCCTTAAGATCTAGTATTATCTTAAAATATCCTTGCGGTATAGCGGCTGGTGAGGGCAAACCTGGCTGTAACACCCCCATAAGGACCATAGTAGAATTAATTGCTCTTAAATCTTGCAGTAACCTCCATTTTCCTGACTTCTTTTTAATAACAAATATGGGCGTGTTCCACGGAGAACAAGTCTCTTCAATGTGCCCTGCCTCAAATTGTTCCTGCACCAAGTGAGTGGCTGCCGCCAACTTCTCTGCTGTAAGCGGCCATTGATCTACCCAAACAGGATC
>NW_008348412.1:1182428-1191239 GCF_000622305.1 Nannospalax galili
CGAGGTTGACCTTCCCAAATGCTTGCTTTGGGGCCTGGGGCTGGCCCCTCCACCAGTTTCCCTGATGAGGAGGAGGAGGTAAATGTCTCCCATCAATATCAGTTTTAGACCTGCAATCATTAAGCCAATGCTTTCCCCTTCTACACCTGGGACACAATCTAGGACCTCTTCCATCATCAGTCTTCTGCTGAACATTATCT
Source organism: Nannospalax galili (assembly GCF_000622305.1). Classification (NCBI taxonomy): domain Eukaryota; kingdom Metazoa; phylum Chordata; class Mammalia; order Rodentia; family Spalacidae; genus Nannospalax; species Nannospalax galili. Next base: position 1,182,629 of record NW_008348412.1, read on the forward strand.
GCCTTGTACTCCTGGGCAAAATGCCCACTCTTACCACACTTGAAACACCCCTTGCCCTTAGCTTTATGCCTCTCGGCCAGAAACTCCTTTACTGTTTGTCCTTTGAAAGCCGCTGCCATAGCAAGGCCTCGCTGATAAGACAGACCTATGTCTGCACATAGACGAATATAGCCAGTCAAATCCATCTTTTTCCTATAAGGTCTAATGGCTGCCTAGCAGGCAGGATTAGCATTTTCATATGCCAACTGTTTCACATACTCTAGGCCTGCATCAATACTTCCAAATATCCTTCCTGCTGTGGTCATCAACCGATGAACAAAATCTGCGAATGGCTCATCGGACCCCTGCTTAACAGAAGTGAGAGAAGTTCCCAGGTCCCCTTTAACTGGAAGCTTTCTCCATGCTTTCAGGGCAGCAGCTAGAATTTGTGCAAAAAGACCTTCATCATAATGCATCTGTTGTTCATTGGACTCATACTGACCTCCACCAATCAACATATCAAAATCCCATCCATTTCCAGGTTGTTGATTCCTTCTAGCTGTATCCTTACAATTATCATAAAACTCTGATTTCCATAACAAATAATCACCCCCACTAAGGACTGCCTTTACCAATTGATTCCAATCATTAGGAGTTAGCAGATTTTCAGATTCACCTTCTATAATAGCCAAAGTAAATGGGGCTGTAGCTCCATACTGCGACACAGCAAGCTTTAATTCTTTGATCACTGGAAATTCATGGCCCCTATGATGTCACCATGCCTGTTGCTGGTCATCTACTGTTTCTGTTACAGGAAAAACCTCCATATGGGAGGAAAATCTATCAGGGCCATCGAAATTTTCCTTATACGAATGAAGGCCAGCCCCCCCAAGAACAGGGTGAGCTCTCTCTCTATTCACTCTTCCTTTTCCCATAATAACTTTACTACCATTATCTAAGCTGAGCTTTTGTAACTTAAGCATCAGCACCTGACGCATCTCTTCTTGCTTAATGCATTTGAGTATCAATGACTGATGCATCTCCTCCAACTTAATGTCCTCCTGCAACTGCTCCATCTGTCCTCTCAATCCTGGTCTAGGGCCTATCGCCGCCATGACAGTTGGAACAGGCGCTATACTATAGGAAGGAGGAGGAGGCCACAAAACCTGCCTCTCGTGGCCATTTTGTGATCCATCCTCAGCTTTACTAATCACCCCCTCTCTTGCAGCCTCTGCGCCATCTGTGTCTAAGACTGGACAAGCGGCTTCTGACAAAAGAGCTTCTGGCAAGAGGATAGATATGAACATGCTCCTTTTTGAGCTCCTGGGCATCATCCTCTTGATCTCCCTTCCCTTTGACTGACTCTGAGGACTCCTTCGTCAAGGACTCCTGCCTTAAAATTTTAGCAGAACTCTCATCTTCACTATCAAGAGAAATTAAGTCAGGAGGCTCCGGAGGCTCCTCCTTGGGAGTTCCTCTCAAATGACTTAGAACTAGTTTTAAAAAGTTCCTCGGCTCGAGCAATTGCTGTCACTACCAGCTCATGTTCATCTCTTCTATCTATTAATTCTTTAATCAAATTCCAATAAGAAAAATCAGTAACCGGGACCTTTCCTGGTCCAAACACCTTATAAAACTCTTGTAATGCATCTCCCACTCTTCTCCATCTGTTTACATCTATAACCCCTCTTGGGGAAACCATGGGCAGATGTCTTTCACAAAATTAAAGAAATGAAATAAATCCTCAGTTGTAACCTTTACTCCTCTTGCCTGTAAAGCTTCACTTAACTGTATCACATATTTCTGATGCTGACTTAATTCTTGCCCCATGATTGAACAACCAACTTACCTGCCGGCTCAGTCACAGCAGGCTACCGCGACGTCTCCGAACTATTTGAGCAGGTGCGCACCCCTTCTTCTTTCGTTGTGTCCCTCACGTTGTCCCCCAGTACCCAGGCCCCACGTTGGGCGCCATGTTGTGGGAGGCCACCCCGCAATGTGACTCAGTTCTGACCCACAGAACTTCCACGAAGTACCTGGATTGGGGGGTGGGGATGTAGATGAGGCAAGGACAAGAGAAATGGAGACAAGACAGGATTCTGATCAAGTCTTGTTTATTGAAGCTCAAGCATGAGATTTTATAGAGAATGAGAACAAAGGAACACAGACTGCAAACCATTACATCAGTCAGAGCACAAGGGCTCTGACGCACTTTAAGGGAGGAATCTCTGATTATAGAAGAATAGAACCATATGCTGGAAAGGAGAGCAAGGCCATGGGCCAAGGCTATCTAGCAAGGCTATCTGGCCCTGGTTTCAAGCCAAGGTTTTGGGCCAAGGTTGTGAGCCCCGGCTGCAAGCCAAGACCATGGGCCCCAGCTGCCTGCCAAGGTTTTGGGCCAAGGCCACGGGCAGAATGGAAAGTTGCCAGCTTAGGCCTGTCAGCAGTTTTGAGAGGTAGCTGAGACTCAGTTGAACCTCAGGCTCCCAGGCTCCCAACAATTCATCAGGTAGATTTCAATGGTAATGTTTTTCATATCTACATATTATTATTATTACTATTATTTTTTAAATTATTATTATGTTTAATTATTTCACAACCAAATGATTAGAAGAGGCATTTCATTACAACAGCATTGACATATTCAATAACAATTTCCAGAGCTAAGATGCTTCTCTTTCAAAATTGGCTGTAAAATATTAGGTTTACAGTTGAGTTAATACAGTTAGCTACAGGTGGGCACTATAATATTGGAGACCAATATTTTAAGTCTTACATCTGAGGAGAACTTTCTGGTTAGGAACAAAACCATCAATGGGAAACAATTGTCTAAATAACTTTTCATATGGACTTAAGCCTAATTTCTGGGAAGTGTAATCCCTTGAGCTTTTAAAGAAGTATACTGATGACTTAACTCTTTGGTTTTACTTTCCTTTTGGGTGTTTAAGACCAGACAGTTGGCCCAAATAAACCAATTTATTTTTACACTTAAGGTCATTTGAGGATCTGTTCCTCAGGGGTCACATGGGCTTGGGAGGAGCTCCTGGCTCCTTTCGTTTACCAGTTCCATCTATGTGAAGCTAAGTCAAAGGTCCTGCTCAACCATGTCTGGCTTAACTTGGAAGCACAAATGAGATGTTTCCTCTAAATTGACCGTCCTCTTTGTAGACTGGACATTGGTTCAAGTCCGTCTCAAGGGGTCTCCATGTCCTCCCTAAACAAGAGGAGAGGTGGCTCACCACATTTACAGAACAATTTGAGGTATGTTCCATAGTCCTCTGGAACTTGGTCTACCTTGGAGGTCAAGAGGCAAAAACTGTCTTTTAAATCCTTCTGACCACATTAGTATAAGACTTAAAGTCTGGCTGTTAAACATCCAATAAGTTTAGTTCCACCAGTCTGATACTTTTAGTTATCATGACCTGTGTAAATAAGGCTTAGTTAAAGAACCAAATATTCTCAGATAAACATTGACTAGATTTATATTTTTTTCCTTAAGCTAGGTGACTAAACTATGACCATAGAAAATTTAAGATTATGTGTATATTATTTTTGTCTTATCATTTTTATATACCAAACCTAAACAGACCTTTATCACTTGCTTAGGCTTTCTCATTTTTTCTATCTATTTTGGAAAATATCTCCATTCTCATATCCTTTTAACATTTTTTACATTCTCATTTTCTTTTTTTTAAATAATTATGAGACAATAGCATTAACAAAATTTCCTTCTGTTGTGAGAATTCTTTTCCTGGGGATGCTAAGGATTGCTTATTCTCTTTGAAGATCCTAGTGTCAAGCCAATGATTCATTAAAATTTTACTGGAGAACCGAGGAATTTATTGAGCTTACTTATAGAGATAACTGAGGGGTTGCTCAGGTGTATGTATGACCTGAGAGTATGCACACTGCATAGCCTTTACCCAGCATGTGTCATGCCTTCCCTTCCAAGCCTCCTGGAAACTGTATGCTTAACCCACACAAAATCCAGGAGGCCATGTGTGATTAGGGTCAAATTACATACAGTTTACTGGGAAGAGTGGCTGGATACTCCGAGAAGGGTCCTATGACCCTGCTTGGTCTTCCTTTAATGAATGAGCATAACTGTCAACAAGCCCATTTGTGAAGGTGTTTAGCGATCAGGCTCAACTAAAGTCGTGATGATGGTAGTTATTTCATGCAGAAGGGACTGCTGTCTGATATCATCTTATTAAAAATGGACCTGGAATTTAAAAGGATTTGGTGCTAGGACACACATGTGAGGGAGAACATACATCATTTGTTTTTCTGAGTCTGTGTTACTTTATTTGACATAAAGATAATTCAGAACAACAGTTTTTACTGAAAATTTAAATAGATTCATGAAATATCTTGGTCATACGATATTTTGGGGAAAGTAATATATTTTTCCATTTGCAGGAATTAATAGCATCACATTGGCTCTTATTTAAGAAACTTACGTTACTGGTTATGTATTATTTTGCAGTAGATTAAAAGACCTGAATCTCCCTTTCCTAATCAGATTTGCATTATCATATAAGTACACACCCACATTATAAATAGAGACAAAATATGTTACCGTTTAGTAATAGTAATTATATTATGGAACTACCAACTATTAATCATAATATTTCACAATTATCTATGTTTTTTCTGGAAAAGTGGCACAAGCATTTTATTATAGTCTCATAACTTTGTAACAGATATAACAGCTGCTGCAATTTTACTCTTACATACTCTCATGCCGCTGGATTTTACTTTTCTTTATGGTAATAGATGTGTAATATATTTTGGTCATCTTCAAACACCCTTCCCTATCTGCACCCACCTTACTACCCTCAGCTGAAGTTTTTGCATTCCAGTACACACACACACACACACACACACACACACACACACACACACAATGTGGGTCCATTAACTCGTGCCTGGCGAATGTCTTATCATCACACCCATAAAGAAAATTAACTCTCACTTTCCCATCAGCTCTATCATGTCAATAGTTTCACAGTTAGTTTTGGGGATTCTTGAACATGCCCCTATTTCTATGTTGAGATTTTGTCTGGATTGAGCTTAGTTAGGTCTTATGTATGTATGTTGTGAGTTAATATATGTATCTGTCCAGCTGTCTGGAAATCTTTCCACTTACCATTTTAGGAGTTTCATAAGGATGTAATTATAAAGTACAAAAAGAGTAAAAAGTGTTATTCTATTACAAGAGGACATTTCACCTTTCAGACACCATTGGTTAGAAAATAAAAAGCCCAGCCATATGTGATGTAGCATACCTTTAATTGCAGCACTCAAGAGGCAGAGGCAGGCTGATCTCTGTGTTCAAAGCCAGCCTGGTTTACATAATGTGTTCCAGGCCAGCTTGGGTTACAGGAAGAACATGTCTCAAAAAGACCAAGAAAAGGAATAAAGGAAAAGAAAAGAAAAATGCCAGTGAAAAGAATGGGTTCCTTCTTTTGAAACTGTTGTTAATGAGACCTATATACCCTTAAATAATCCTGGCCTATATACCCTCAACTAATACTAACCTGCTCTTGGTTACCCACCAGAACTTGAGAGTAATACCCTATAGCTGAAGATACTACATACATGAGTTATAGAACAAACAAGGAGAAAATAAGCTGATATTGAACCCAAAGGTTCATCTCTAACATCTGGCTTTCGTAGCCACAGAAGTTGACCTTGGATGCAATTTAAACAGCTCCTTCAAGCTCCTACTGCCTAGAAATCCTCACCATAATGAACTATAATATGGAACCATGAGAAAAAAATAAACTCTTCATTTATTAATCTGCTACTGTCAGACTATTTTATCACAGCAACAGAAAAATTGACTAAAATAGTGTTTTTATATATGGCCTTGGTTAGAGAAAATTTACATTTTTCCATTTTTTGTCTCTTCTACAATGTTTCCATACAGCCTTCCTCTCTTTTAATGGGTTCGGCAAATCGTCATCTTAGAAGAATGCCGAATCCCCATGACAACAAAAAATCGATAAATTTGGAAATCAAAATTCTAGCTTTCAAACTCTAATAAATAAGATTTTGGTTTTTATAAATTATGCAAGCTCAATTCTCTTTCTACAGAAGTATTAACAGATTAAGACAGAAAACGAGTATATTATAATTCAATATAAACATTTAAAAACAGCTGACCTGTTAGATTGTTTTTAACAATATATGGAAAAGAGTGCGGAGAACTCTTAAACAACTAAAAATGAACCTACCATATGACCTGGATATACCACTCCTTGGCATATACACAAAGAACTCAAACTATTGTAGAGACACTTGCACAGTTTATTGCCGCTCTTTTCATAGTAGGTAAGAGATGGAAGCAACCTAAGTGCCCCTCAACTGATGAGTGGTTAATAAAACTGAGTTATACTTACACAATGGAGCTCTATTCTGCAGTAAAGAAGGAAGAAATAATGAAAATTTTAGGTAAATGGGTGGATTTAGAAACTTTTATACTAAGTGAAGTAACACAGACTCAAAAAAAAAAAACAAAAGATGTATGTTCTCCCTCATTGTGGATCCTAGTACCAATCATTTTATATTCCATATTTTTTAATCAAATGATGCTGTACAGCAGTCTCTACTGTGTCAAATAACTGCCCATAAAGTAATCTTATAGAAGAGACTATCCAATGGAGATTCCCTCTCAACGGAAGCCATCCAGCACAAGGATAATAGGGTATACTTGACCTGAAAGAGGAATGAGAACTATTGGAGGTGAAAGGTGAAAGCAGGGGGAATGGCAGGGGACTGTGGGAGGAGTAAAAAAGGAGGATTTACAAAAACAAAGTATATGAAAGTGTTGTAATGAAAACTATTATTTGTATGGTATTTTAAAAAACAGAAATAAAATAATAAAAGAACAGAGCACTATATATGTATCTTAGAAGAGAAAAATGCAGCTGTGAATATTATTTCACTTGTATTTTGTTAGATGTACATATAATTCTCTTGGGAAAGTACTTAGAGGTAGTATACATGGGCCATAGAAAGTATGTATATATTATGTTTCAGTGAAGCACTTGCCCAAACAGATTGTGTTAGTTACACTCTCAACCTCAATCAAAATGATTATTGGCTGCCCTTTCTACATCTTTATGAATGCCTAATATTTTCCATCTTTTTAATTTTAGAAATGTTATTGTTCTTATTTCTTCCATTAATGAAAATAATAGTTGTTGGGGTCCCGCAGGCCTGGGATCGCTTAACACCATTGTCCACTGGGCCTGGAGAGACCTCCTCATTAACATTTTTAAAGCAGAAGCCAACTGAGGCTCTTCCAGACTTCATACTAAGAGTGCAGGCAAGCTTAGATAGAAAAATAACAGATCCTGCAGCCAAAGCAATGCTTTTAAACAGCCTTGTCTGGGAAGGTATGACCCCTGAACACAGACAAGCATGCCAGGGACTAAAGAATGAGCATTATGACAAGTTGATCGTGGCTACTCAAGATATAGGAACTGCCACGCACCAGGCTTCCTCCCTTGCCCAAGCCCTTGCAGTTGCAACTCAGTCCAACTCAAAATGCTTTAAATGTGGAGAAACTGGACACTGGATAAAAAATTGCCCTCAAAATAACTCAGCAGCTATTCGACCTCCTAAAACCCTCTGTCCTCTATGTAAAAGAGGTTATCACTGGAAAAAAGATTGTAGATCTAAAAATGACAGGGGATGGCAAGTCTTTGCCGCCTTTAAACTTCCTCAGGGGCAGCCCTCAGCCCCGCTAACAAGAGGGAAGCCACAAACATTGTGGGTAACCAGTATTACAGAAAGTGCCCATCCAAAATTAACCATAAAAATAGACAATAAGCCTTTCAAATGCCTCCTTGATAGGGGGGGCCTCCCAAGCATTTATCACTAAAAATTCCTATAAATGGGAAGACCCTGATGGAGAAGTTGGAACAATAAGAGCCCTAATTGCAGATGTTGCTACAAACCTCCTAGGACGAGATATCTTGGAAGACCTCAATGTAATTCTTACTAGTGGGTCTAAAGAGAGATGCCTTAAAATAGATGATCAGATGAGGTCCCTAAAACAACAGAACCCCCAATTCTAAGGGCCACTGTTGATTACCACACTCCCTGCCTTAATTGGACCACCACAGAGCCAGTCTGGGTGGAAGAGTGGCCATTGCCCAGGGAGAAATTACTCATTTTACAGCAACTTGTAAAAGAACAGTTACAGCTGGGTCACATTAGGCCCTCCAGGAGCCCAAGGAACACCCCAGTCTTTGTAATAAAGAAGAAGACAGGGGCATGGAGACTGTTGCAGGGCCTTAGAGCTATAAATAAAACCATGAAAATATGGGGATCTCCCCAAAGAGGCCTACTCATGGTCTCTGCCATTCCTCTTAATACTCCCCTGTTAGTCCTAGATGTAAAAGATTGTTTTTTCTCCATCCGTTTGCATAATAATGATTGCCAGCATTTTGCCTTCTCAGTTCCAAAAGTTAACAATTCTGGTCCAGCTGATCAATATGAATGGCAAGTTCTGCCACAAGGCATGGCAAATAGTCCTACAATATGCCAGGAGGCTGTTGCTAATGCACTAGCACCCCTTTTAAAAAAGGGGCTACATGTTTATCATTACATGGATGACCTC
>NW_008348412.1:1191296-1214773 GCF_000622305.1 Nannospalax galili
ATGGCCACCAACCCTCAGGGGCTAAAATCTAATGCCCTCTGGCAAACTGATGTAACCCATGCTCCCCAATTCGGCAGACACAAATACGTATTTGTAACTGTAGACACATACTCCCATTTCCTTTGGGCTACTGCCCAAACTGATGAAAGTTCAAAAAAATCTAATAAATCACATGCTCTCTTCTTTTGCTATCATGGGCCTCCCTGCACAACTAAAGACAGACAATGGCCCAGCATTTACAAGCTCCTCATTTAAAAATTTTTGTGAAGCGTGGAAAGTCACCCATCCCACTGGCATCCCATACAACCCACAGGGACAAGCCATTGTGGAAAGGTCACACAAAACCTTAAAGGACCAATTAAAGAGACAGGCTCAAACAACATATTCTCCCAATATTCAATTAATCTTAGCCTTGTTTACCCTTAATGTACTTAATGTATATAGAGGGACAGATGCTCCTCCCATCACCCGACACTGGGCTCAAACACACCCAGTACCTCCCATCATGGTTAGATGGAAGGACCCCTTTGATGGACTCTGGAAAGGACCAGATCCATTGTTAACAACAGGGGGAGGATTTGCTTGTGTTTTCCCACAGGACCAACCAAAGCCTATTTGGAGTCCAGCTAGAAATGTCAGACACCTCCCCACCCACAAGGAAAATGGCTCCATGACCCTGACAGAAACAAAGAAAAGAAAGAGGCAGAGATGACATCCAAGGCCACCCCAGATCACGTGGAGAGAGATCCATGACCTAGTGGAGACTGCACGCCACAGATGTCCCCTGGAGCTTCCTTCTCTGACATTCTCGTGGCTGTCTTTACCCTGCTTAGCACCAACTCTTCAGACAGCCCCCAATCTCCCTAATACCATGTTCTAGAGATTTTAATTTTCAGAGAAAGAATCAGATTCATGGGACAATCACTGGAGCATTGGAGCAATAGCAGAATTCTACTCAGATGTATTTTCTAGGTACCCCACAGCTAACCTTTGTGTCTCTTAACAGCTTACATCTGCAACCAAGCATGTGTTAACTTATAATGTTATTTTACAGGAAAGATAGAGGACCAAATAAAATCAGCTGTGTCCTAGAGCAAGCTTAACTTTCTTCCCTTCACCATCTACCCCAATGTCTAATAGCTTTTGTGTGCATCCAGCAATAGATCCTTGCTGTCAGCAGTACCAGCTACCACCCTTCTCTACCCAGGAGCTGCCAGCAGTGTGTTAATTCCTCCTTATCCACCTTTGTATAACAACAATTGTATCCCAGGAGCTGTCAGCAGAGAAAGATCTTCTGCCCCTTACTGACAGAGACCGAACCTGCACTGGATGCTGGAGACGTTGCCATGACAACATGCTGAACCGACTCCGCCCTTGGCTGAAGACAAGCTGAACCGAGCAGTGACATTCGTAACTGGTAGCCAGGAGTTTCTCCAACAGCAGATGAACTTTCTTGCCAGAAGTTATGCTTCACAATAAAAGAACATTGGACTTGATAGCTGTTAAACATGGGACTATATGATATTGGGAAAGATACTGTTTCTTTGTAAATGAATCAGATGTTGTTGAAACAATGTTAACACCCTCAAAACTTTGTAATCTATTGGCTTGTTTTTCATGGCCCCTATCCCTTATTGCTCTCTGATAGTACTGTGTATTATTGCTGTTTCACTGTTTTTCAAGGTCTCCTTGCTGACTGTTACTGCCATTTGCTAAAATCACCACAGGAAACAGGTCATGGTCAGTTATCAAACTTTGGATTTTCCCGAGATGAAATGAGTTGGTTCTTAGGGCTGGCGATGACACTTTTTCATATTTTAATCAAAGAGGAGGAGATGTTGGGGTCCTCTGTTATGCAAAGTAGAAGTCTCTTCACGTCCGGATAGCTCACGAGCTCGGAAACCATGTGCTGCAGATTCCTTTCACAGCAGAGTGCCTTCCTGGCATCCTCCCTGACTCTTCTTTTAAAGTGCTCACTACAAATACATGCCCTCCGGCACAGGAGCTACCATGTTTTTAATCAGGCGTTGTCTGATAGCCTGATAGAAGCCCACTGCCCTATGTAAATGAGGCATCCTAAAAGTACCTATCAGCTAAGGCTTCTTCTGCTGTCTCTACACTATAAATAGTCCTAGTTTTACCCCAATAAAGTTGGAGCTGGAGCTGAATCACTGAGATCTGAGCTGAGTCACTTGTCTGGAGCTGTAACACTAAATCCTGTGATCTAGTCTCCCCGGGGGGCGCTATTCCTCTGTCGCCAACTCGTGGACACCCTGACTTTTGCCGTCCCTCGTACGCTTCCCGTGTGGTCCAAGTGGCCAGTGGACCTCACATCCTGAGGAAGGTATATGGGTGAAATAGGGACGGGATCGACTGAGTAGACCTCAGTAGCAGAGGAACTTTCACTGCCCAGGAGTGCGCACTGGGACCCTGAGAGCCCAGCGCGTGCTCACCTATAAATAGTTACTGAAATGTAATAAGGGCTTAGGCATTATATTTTAAGCCCCCAAATGTTCATCATTATTGCCATCAGCATTATCACTATTATCCCCTTGTGGTGGTTTGAATGAAAATATCCCCTGTAGGTTCCAAGTATTTGGTTTGGACACTTTGTGCCCAGATGATGGCGCTGTTTGGGGAGGTTTTAGAAGGTGTGGCTATCCCAGAAGAAGCACCTCACTGGGAGTGGGCTTAGAGAGTTCTTAAGCTTTGCCAGATCTCCACTTGCCCTCTTGCTTCCTGTGCCTGTAAGATGATGTGAGAGCTTAGCTTCTGCTCCTCTGCCAGCCATCTCTGCTGCTATGCCTCCCTGCCAAGATGGGCTGTGAATCCTCTGAAACTGTAAGCTCAAATAAACTCTTCCTTCTATAAATTGCTTGGGTCAATGTTTCTATCACAGCAACAGAAAAGTAACTAATACAGCCCTTAATCAAAATCATCATGTAAAAGACATTTTGAAAAAGATTTATATTGTAAATCTCAAGGAAATTTGACTTACTATAAGTACAGAATTAACAAATAGTCATATCAATTGAAGTTACTAGAAAAAGGGAATGCCTCAGTTAAAGATTCTATAATGCTGATTGACCAATTGGCTATTTCAAATCAGAGATTTGGACTCTGGTAGATTCAGCATCAGATTATCTTGGGTTCTCCTTAGCCACCTTAATGGCCATTCATTGTCCACTTTCGTGTCTAATCTATTACCTTCATTATTATCAGATGAAACATTTTGGGATTTATTGATTTAACAGTTCCTCACCCATCCAAGAGCTGATATGTAGTCCATAGAATGTGAGACTCATAGTTAAAAATTTACTACATTGATATAAAACACCTACCTGATATTTTTATCAATGTATTTGGAAAGTAATTTCTGACTTTTGTTCTGTGACTACAAAACCCACAAAATTCCATCACAGAACTTGCTTTTGGGGGCAACCTGAATCCATGTTCTCAGGCATGCTCAACTCATGTTTGGCTCAAGAGTGAGCATTTCTTTTTCCCTTTGATATGAGAGCTGTGTTTATATTAACATTCAACATAGACATAAACAGATTTAACCAATTTTGTGTTACAAAATTTTCATTGTCAAACTTCGATGAATATCTCAATTCATAATTAGATTCTGATAACATAATTTGGAAGTATTTTTTTCCTCGAGGCTATTTATATGCAAATTCTGTTCCCTCTTATTTGAGCTCTTCTCATGTTTTGAGAATAGACTGGGCCCATATGGTAGTCAGAGGTAGGCTCAGCACATCCATCTGCCAAAGGACCAGTTTGCATATGGGCTATTGTACCTTCCATGACATCTTCAACTTGTACCAGGTATATTCAGGATACAACCTTTCAGCGTGAAACTTCTTGTATATCAGTTTCTGTTTGGATATTCAATTAAAAAAATCTCTGTTGTTTTATAAACCAGCGTTCCTTCTATTCTCTCAAGACCTGCCTAAAAATCTGTCCTTGACAAATAATACAAAGAAAAATGTCTATACCGAGCAAATTCAAATGATGTCAATAATCTGGGGTTGCTAAATGAAAGTAGTTTCAAAATTGTAACATTTAACTGCAGTGAATAATCTTAATCGGGCGCTTGTTTGAAACCCGAATAATAAAGAATCTTTGGCAGAAAAAAAATCCAAAATTCTTACTTTAAATTTCTAAGCATGTGGTTGGCCACAAAGGTTCTTACTTTTTGCCATGTTCTTTGTTACCTCTTCTTCTTATGGTTTGCTATGCACACGAAGGCCACAGCAGTCTAAGTTTTAAAGAATAAGAGACTGTAGAGCGTGTGTCCCTGAATAGGACTCTTTTATAAAGCTTACCCACACATGGCTCAGGGACCATTGCAATAGAGGGGGCAGAAAGATTGTAAAAGACAGGGTTGGTTCATGAACATAGGGAAGCAGAGGCTCTCAGGCCACTGGAAGCTTGCACATGTGAACTTTTGTCAATGGTGACATCAAGCATAGGACCCATGCAAATTCAATCAGTCAGGTGCTCAAAATGGAGGAAGGGAAATGGGTGGGGGGCTGGCCCTTGTCTGAGAACTGTTGGAGACCGATTACTACTGAATGAGGGAGAGTAGACCTTACTTATTATCTCTAGATGTGCTGACTAGAGTCCAGAGAATGAATTTGTGCCATAGGACATCGGGGTACAAATGCTTGACTGGATAGTACTTAACATCTAAGGTGGAATATATGAGGTCCAGTGGGGGAGCATGGATGAGGGAGGGGGTCTAAATTTGATTAAGTACTGTTGTATGAATTGTATAAATTCTCAATAAAAAATGTTTAAAGCAAAATGTACCTGAACTAAATGTCTAAATATCATCCCCTGTGTATCTGACAAAAGATCTAAATATTCAGTTTTTTTTTAATAATGTGAAGTGACTTGTTTGCAGTTCTTTAAAAAGTACCTTATGAATAACATCTAGAAGAAAGTGATTCATGCTGAAATTATTTGAGTAGTTCTAAGCATGACATTTCTTAGAAATACTGTTACATGTTACATCTATTATGTACATGAATCACAGAATTTCATTAATCTATTGTCTTCTGTATATTATACTTACAAAACTCTTTTTCAAACAGAAATTGTTGCCATGACCTTATATAAATATTAGCTAAACAAAACACTAAAAGTGAATGGTTTTTGTGTCATTCCTTTTCAAGAATAGAATAGACGATCAGGGCAAAGACTGTGCGGGAAAAACATGGCAGTACTTACTGACAATGCGCACTCACCATTCCCTTCAGTTGACTAAGTTACACGCAGATTTTTTCCCTAACTCTAGTTTTCTCACTTCCCTTCTTTGAAGTGTATATTTTAGAAAACTGACAATCATAAATACTTTCTTTACTGTCTTGAAAGATATAAATCTCGCAAGTTCTTGCAAACTTCACAAGTCAGAAAATGTCTCTACCAATGATGAGGAAATAGTGTATTTAAAATGTGAACACCAAATATGATAAAGTATTGCAATTTCTGACTTCTAAGTGAAGCTTAACTTAGGTGAAAATCAGCAATCATACATGGCATAATCTTAGGAAGCAAAGAAAAATCGTGAACACAGAATTAACTCAGCTCTACAATCTGGCCATAAATATGGTTTATAATGATTATTTTGTTCACACACACACACACACACACACACACACACATATATATATATATAATTTTTCAGTAGTTCATTCTCATCTTAAAACCCTTCCTACTTATGTTTCAGAGGACTTTGCTTTAGTCTTTAATTTGTACTTCAGTAGACCAAGCAAAGTCTCCCTTGCCTGTTGAAATTTATCTAATTTAGGTTTGCCTTGATGTTATACATTAATGGAGATTATAGCCTAAGTTTAAAATAATAAGTTCATCTATATTTTCAGTATAGATTTACTGAAGATAAAGCTACATAATTCAATCTGTATTATATTCCTGAAAATATGAGCGAGCAATTGTTCTAACTTGCTCCAAACTAAAACTTCTCCTAGGATGTTGGACTCTCAATAATAATTCAAACAATGTGTTGTGAAAACTAGGATATTTAGTGAGTCTACTCCAAATATAATATTTCGTTAGGTTTTCTCATATTATTTGGATAGATTAGGTACAATAAGTCTCTTTGTAATACACTCAGGTTTCATATTTCTAATTTTATTCTTTCAAGGTCCATTTTCAGATGTATGTGCCAAACTTCTGGGAAATAATGACACTTGAGTTCCAAAAAAATAAAAATATAACAAATGTGCCATCCTTGAATATTTTGCATGTACAAGGGTAAATGCTATATGATCTTACAGCATGCAAGTTGCAATTAATACATAACTTCCCTAAAAAATGCAAAACACTAACACCACAACAAAAATCAACTTCAGAGAATATGCTAAAATCAGGTCTTAACAAAATGAATTTTCTTAACTGAATTTTTGTAAATTTTATACATTTTATCACATTTAGAACTCTTCTAGACACCTTCCCTTATCTGCTCCCCTCTTACTACTCCCTGACCACTTTTGTGTACTCTGGAGCCTGGTTAACCTACCAAAAGTGACAAAGTTTGAAAAAAAAAATCTCCTATTTCCCCCTCCTAGTAGCCACCACTTGTTAATAGTTTCTCAGGTAAGGTTGGGGTTTCTTCTCCACTTCCCCATATCTATGCTGGGATTTTCTGGCTTGGGTTTACATGGGATTTGTGCACACTGTCACCATTACCGTGAGTTCATATGAGTAACTGTCTAGTTGTTTGCAAAACTGTTTCTGTTGGTACCTCCATCACCTCTGTCTTTGACAGTCTTTCCATCCCTTCTTCCACAATTATCTCTGAGCCTTGGGGGGAAGCAGGTTGATATAGGTGTTTTTTTTTTCAAGGATAAACTTTGTGTAGTCTCCTAATCTCTGCATGTTTTGTAGCTGTGGGTTAATACCAACTGCTGAATGAGGAAATTTCTTTAATGGGAGTTGAGAGATGCATTAGTCTATGGGGTAAATGTTCATGGGAGGGATCAGGTGAGGGGATACAGAATGCAGTAATATAAAGGTGGAAAGGGGAATAATAGAGTAACTGTGAAACCTGGAAGCTACAACAGCAACTTTGATGATTATATATGCCCTCTGGCACTGCTTTAGAAATATATTTAAGATATTTTTTTAAGATCTAATCCATACATGACTTTGATATCAGGTCTAGTAATCTGCGAATAGACAGGTCACAGATCATAGGGGAGTACCTAATATTACTATTCTCGTAAATAAATGCATCATTTAACTGAATGAATATTTTTACATGAAACTTTCAGAAAAATTCAAGTGTACCATACAGTTTTTGATAATGTCAAAATAAACATACAAGCAAGTGACAACTAATATAAATAAGTTGTATCAAGTCACTGTTGTATTGAAGGAATGGATCATTTATCACTTGAATTTGAAGACACTGAAAGATGGAAGGACCTCCTATGCTCATGGATTAGAAGCTTTAATATTGTGAAAATGACCATCCTACAAAAATCCATTTATAGATTCCATGCAATGCCAATCAAAATCCTCACTGGATTCTTCACAGTATTGGAAAAAAAATCCTAAGATTCATATAGAAGCAGAAAATACCTCAGATACCCAAAGCAACCCTGAGCACTAACAGCAATGCAACGGCATTACTATACCATATTTTAAACTATATTACAGAGCTATAGTCACAACAACATCATGGTATTGGCACAAAAATAGAACCTTAGATCAGTGGAACAAAATGGAAGACTCAAATATGAGTTCATCCAATTTCAGCCACCTGATATTTGACAAAGGGGCTAAGAGCATTCACTGGAGGAAAGACAGCATGTTCAACAAATGGTGCTGGCAAAATTGGCTCTCTACCTGTAGAAGAATGCAACTAAACCCCTATCTTTCACCTCGCACATAAGTCAACTCCAAATAGATCAAAGACCTCAATGTGAAGGCTGAAACTCTGAAACTGCTAGAAGAAAACATTTGCAAAAACCTACAAGATATAGGTATAGGAAAGGATTTTCTAAACCAGACGTCATTTGCTCAGGAAATAAGGTCAAGAATCAACAAATGGGATCTAATCAAACTAAAATGCTTCTGTACATCAAAAGAAGCCACGAAGGAAGTAAGGAGAAAACCCACAGAGTGGGAAAAAAAATCTTCACCAGCGACATGTCTGACAGAAGTTTAACACCCAGAATATATAAAGAACTCAGAAAAAATCAAGAAAGGAAGTAACTCAATTAAAAGCTGGGCCATGGAGCTGAACACAGAATTCTCAAAAGGAGAAATGAAGATGGCTATGGAGCATCTTAAAAGGTATTCAACATCATTAGTAATTTAGGAAATACAGATTAAAACCACTTTAAAATTTCATCTTACCCCAGTCAGACTGGCTAAGGTCAAGAGAACAAATGACACCCAATGTTGGAGAGGATGTGGGGAAAGGGGAATGCTCAACCTATGCTGGTGGGATTGCCAACTTGTTCAACCCCTATGGTAAGCAGTGTGGAGAACTCTTAAAAAACTACATGTGAACCCACCATTTGATCCAGTTATACCACTCTTTGGCATATACCCAAAGAACTCATCCTATTGCAGTGATTCTTGTACATCCATATTTGCTGCTGCTCTTTTCACAATGGCTAAGAGATGGAAGCAACCCAAATGTTCTTTTACTGATGAGTGGATAATGAAAATGTGGTACATTTATATGTTCGAGTCTACTCAGCAGTAAAGAGAGATGAAATCATGAAATTTGAAGGTAAAGTGGATGGAACTAGAAACGTACACTAAGTGAAGTAACACAAACTCAGAAAAACAAGTGACGTATGTTATCCCTCATATGTGGATCATATCACCAAATCCTTATAAGTGAGTATGTATCCAGACATATCCACAGGAACCAGGACAATGAAAAGGAATCAGAAATGTAAAAGAAAATAAAGAACCTGAGAGAGAGGAACAGTATGACACAGGTGTTACTAAGGGAGATATGGATAAAAATGGTCTTATTTAAATGGGCAGGGGAAGGTAGGGTTATACAAGGAACCTTGAGGATAAAGGGAAATAAGGAACTCAATAGATGGGGAGAAGGGGTACCATAAGAGAAGGGTATTATTAATGGATAAATGGGAAAATGGGGGCACTTTAAATGGGGAAACGATGGTAGAGACAGTGAGAGCAAGAGAAGAGATAAATAATGCCTAGCTAGTTATAAAAAAAAACAGAGGGAATCATATTAGTCAAGAAACCTAATGACAAATTATACATACAGCTAGTTCAAAGAACAAAATATAGGTATATTCAAGGTTTATCTGAGAATATTTGGTTTTTCCCAAGCTTTATCTACATAGCACATGGTAATTAAAAGTACCAGAGTGGTGGAACTAACCTTCTTGGATGTTTAACAGCCATACTTTAAGGGCTATTCTAATCTAGTCAGGGGGACTTAAAGGACATTTTTTGCTCCTTGCCCTCCAAGGTTGACTAAGTTACAGGTCACTATGGAGCATCTCTCAACATGTTCTGTAACTGTGGTGAGTCACCTGTCCTCTTGTTCAGGGAGGCCAAGGAGACCTCACCAGATGGACTTGAACAAGTGTCCAGTCTACAAAGAGGAGGGTCAACATAGAGAAAACCTTTCTTCCGTGCTTTCAAGTGGAAGCCACAGTCAAGCAGGACCTTTGACTTATCTTTACATAGATGGAACTGGTAAAATAAAGGACCAGGGGCTCTTCCCAAGCCCATGTGACTCCTGCAGAAAAGTTCCTCTAATGGACTTAAGAGTAAAAATAAATTGGTTTATTTGGGCCAAATGTATGGTCTTAAACACACAAAAGTACAACCAAAGATTAAAGTGGTCAGTATATTTCTTTAAAAGTCCATTTGTATATTTAAAGGCTACATAACAAGAAACAATGCTAGACAGGAGATATTTTCCTTTGAGTTATTGGTCAGGGTAGCCCAAAAGACTCCCAGACAGTAACCCAGCACAGAACTGGGTAAATGAACAGCAGACCCCAATCTTATCTAAAGGAATGTTGGCAACTGATTGCCTAAAAATAGGGACTCTAGATAGGCCACTACACTCAGCAGGTGGACTAGCTGGCTGAGGACACTGACAACACAGTGGACAGTAACAGGGATGACAGAGTATATAGGCTCCATCGGGGTGGGGACGCTATGGGATGGTGCCATTTGAGATGCTGGTATAAAGTTTTGGATGTTATGTATGAAATAAACACAAAAATAATCAATAAAAAGGAAAAAAATAAAGAAAATATCCTTCAAGGATAGGTACCTTGTCTTCAAGGATGGGTACCTTGCCTTCAAGAATAGGTATCCTTGCCTTCAAGGATAGGTACCAGCTTAGAAAGAAATAATGGAAAAAATTATTCCAAACAAATGGAAACATTAAATATGAAGGTACCACTCTACTAATTTCTGACAAAAGAGGCTTCAAAATAAAATTATTCAGAAGAAATAAAGAAGGGCACTTCAATCTGATCAATGAAGCAATTAACCAAGAAGATATAATCCTACATATATATGCATCAAACTCTGTCATGCTGATTTTATTAAAAGACCACTGCTGTACTTTTAGATATAGACTTACCACAGCTCAATAATATTAGGTGATTTCAGTAGCCCACTTTCTCAAATATGCCATCTGGAAAAAATAAAGAGTAATATCAGAATTAAATGATATCATGTATCAAATTCACCTAACATATCTACAGAACATTCCATCCAAACACCAAATAACATACACTCTACTCATAATCCCACAGCAGTTTCTCTAAAATCAACCCATATTGGGACACAAAAGAAGTCTTAATAAATACAGAAAATTTAGTTATGTAACTACATGTATCCTTTTTTAATGCAATGCAATAAATCTTAAAAGCAACAACAAATGACTGTAGTAATAACACAAAGTTGTAGGGATTAAAAATGATGGAAACACAACAAAACAAAGGCTTAAAAACACTTTTCAATTTAGAGAAAAGCCATATGAAAACCTGCCACTACAGAAGCTTCTTAGATTATATACATATATATTGTAAAATGTGATTAAAGGCCATTACCTTGCAATGGGGATGGGGTGATTATTGCTACTTGACACCATAGGCTAACAAAATAAAACCCAAGGCAAGGAAAGGGCTCCCTGTCTTCAATATGTTGATCTTCGGTTCCATAAACCCTCAAATTTTTCTCGTATGTTCCCCAATCTTGTTTATCCACCAGAACTACATAGTAAGGCCCTATTGCTGCAGACACTACATACGTAATCTGTAGAACAAACAAGGAGAAATCTAGCTGATACTATCTTCCAAGCCTCATCTCTTCTGTCTATCTTTCATAGTGCTGGAAGGTGTATGTATGCATGCTACTAGAAGAAAAATAATCATCAGTTTACCCATCTGTGAATCATGGGAGCTGCATCAACATGTGGCCTGGTAAAATATGCCCACTGGTGGAATAGTGGCATATATTATGGGAGTAATCAACCTCTATAAAATTGGATTTAAGAATCACTTAATAGGATAAAATCCATAACTGACACTGATACCAGGCCTAGGAACCTGAGGCTAGACAAGTCATAGGGTATAAGGTAGAGCCTAATACTAGTTTTCTGCATAACAGTTACAGCATTAACCTGACTTTAAATAACTTATTGTTCTATCCCTAGATCAATACATCTTTCAGTTGTGTTAAGAGAATTTCCAGCAGACCCACAACTGGACAATGTTCAGAGAGCAGGATGCTGCAGACTTATTATCGCTGAATGAACACCTGTATGAAACTTCTGCCTCCCAAAGTTCAGGGATCATTGTGGAAGAATGAGCAGAATGATTCTAAGAGCCAGTAGTGATGGATGACCCCAATGAAATACTGTCCACACAACTAGAAGAAATGGTGACAGTGTGCACAAGTCCTGTGTAAGCTTAACCTGGAAAAATTCCCATCATATATATAGGGAAGTGTTAAAAAAAACAGAAAAAAAAAGCTGATCTTACCTGAGGAACTATTAACAAGCCATGGCTACTGGGAAGGGAAGAGTCAGCCTCTTTCAAGTATGTGACTCTTGGTAGGTTAGGCAGGCTCCAGTGGATAGATGGAAGGATATTTGGGGACAAAATTAGACATTATAGTCCATTTTATGTATACATAATAGAGTGTATTATATTTGGCAGGGAGCAGTACAGGGACATGCAGATAGGAGAGGCGATCTAAATACTGGCAAATTACATTATATAAAAATTGCAAAGAGGTCTTCCAATATGCCAATTTCAGGCCACTGAAATGCTTTAGCAGGTAAAGGTACTGTGGCACCTGAAAACTGTCCATCAATATATGATTGATGATAAATAGGTGATAGATAGATAGATAGATAGATAGATAGATAGATAGATAGATAAATAGATAGATGATAGACATATAGAAGATAGATGACAGATGATAGATAGATGATAGATAGATGATAGATAGATATATAGATGATAGATATATAGATGATGATAGATAGATAGATGATAGATAGATAGATAGAAGGAAGATAAATAGATAGATAGATAGATAGATAGATAGATAGATAGATAGATAGATAGATAGACAGTCAGAAAGAATAATATTATTCGTCCCTCCCCTATCACCTGCATCCTTTGGAGACATGGTTCCCTATGCCTGATATCAGTGTCAGATATGCGCCCCATCTTATATAGGACACCATAATTCCCCTTTGAAAGTGTTTGATTACTGCCGTAATATTCATAGGAGGATCGTACAAGAGGGCATATCTTGCCAGGAGACTTGAGACTTGTTGATTAAGAATGCATTATTGACATCTGGGTAAGACCGATGATTAATTTTCTCTTTAAGTAGCATGAATAGCACCTTCCAGCACTATGAAGCCAGGGAAGATAAAGCTTTGAAGTTAAGTCACTATTAATGACTTGTCGCTATACCTGTATGTTAATGCATGTCTCAACTCTCACCAAAGAAGTTCCCTCAGGGCAGAGTATAATGATTGACACAGATAACCACAACAGGCAAACATGAGAAACTAAGACACTTCAGAGTCCTTATCCCTGAATTGTACACATATATCATATTTCTGCCTCCTCCATCTCATGAATCATTGTGGAAGAGGAGGTGGAGATTTTAAGAGCCAGAGGTCGTGAATGACCACAAGGAAACAGAATTTTCATGAAAGCCACACAGCAATAGTGACAGCATGCACTATTATCACCCAAGAGGCTGAATACCTTATCTTCATTGTGCAGCTAGAATTCAGTTATATAAAGCATATAGGAAAAATGTGCATCACAAATTCAGTGTTCAGCAAAGGCCTTCTCTTCTTAGCCATTCCTTCTGACTGTGCCACTCAACTTACTATGACATTGATCAGAGCATTTTTAAAATTTTCTTTATTCTTGATTTTCTGACTTTCTTTTGAAGATATTTTATGACTTTTTGAGAATTTTATACATTTATCTTGATCATATTCAGATTTCCCTCCCCCGTCTCCACCTGCACCTTCCAATTCTCCCCAGCTTCATGTCCTCTGCTACTACTTTTTTCCAAGGAACATGGAGTCTAGTTGTGCCCCCAGATTCCCTTTCTTAGTTGTCCACCATTTGGAGTCTGGTCAACCTATCTGGCATCATGCCCTTAAAAGAAAGAAGAAAGAAAGAAAGAAAGAAAGAAAGAAAGAAAGAAAGAAAGAAAGAAAGAAAGAAAGACTCTTTCCTAGCAGCTATCAATTCCCAGTATATCCTCACCTATAACTGGGAGAATACTTTCCCTACTTCCATAGCCATGCTGATTTTTTTTGGCCTGTACATACTGTCACATTCATTGCGGATTGATATGCTCAACCACCCTATCACGTTCAGACAACACAGTTTCCTTCTATTTGTAGAACACCGCTGAGTCTTAGAATCTTTTTGCCAGCATTTCTGCAATGATACACGAGCCTTAGGAAGGAGAGGGTGTGATGTAGGTGTCCCACATATGGATGAGCACTTCTCAGTATCTTATTCTCCGCACGTTGATGACTTGGGGGTCTCTGTGTTAATTACCATCTGCTGCTAGAAGGTTAGCTGATGACTACTGAGAGATGTATTAATATATAGGTGTAATAATAAATCATTAGGAATCTGTTTAATGCTGTGTCTAATAGTAGTAGGCTCTTAACTATGGCCTGTGACATGTCTACTCTCAAGTTCTTGGTCATGGCAATGATCACATTTATCCTTCCTTTCCTCCTCCAAATCCATCTGTATTCTTCCAACATGCCTCCTTCTCATATTCATGTCTTTTTAAAAATTTTGATACCCAGTATGTTCATTTAGTGTTCCACATATGTTCCTGGAGCATAAGAATCCCACCATGGCCAAATTTTCAGAAATGATTAATTCTCCGTTCTCCAGCAATTATCCACTCTCAATATTTCATTAATGGGTGTGACCTGAAAATAATGTATCCCATATTTGTGGGCATTTTGGCTAGCTTACAGGTCATCTAAATTATATTTATATTTTCCAGCCTTAATCTTAAGAATGTCTTGATTACAAGTATCTTTATAATCTCACAACCCCTCTGAGGTCCTAAATTATAAAATATCATGAATTGTACTGGAAGTCCTTTCTTGCAAAATTAATTCAGGAACAGTTTTTAAAAGAAGCATGTTCACCATGAAAGTATGCGTTTATTCAATAGAAAAAAATGTGCTTTTTGATTTTTCAAAATTGTCAAGTTAGTATGTATTCTTCCAAATTAAATAAACTGTTTTCCATGGTGCTAAACTGAAAAGAATCTGAATCTGATGAAAATCTGTTGTCTTAACAGTGTGCCAAAGCACATTCATTTTGTAAAGCCTTGCTTTCATTTCTGAAAAATCACGAAAAGTTTTCTTTGAAGGCTGTTAAAAGAATTCTTATTTGTTTAATGAAGTGGACTTTATTAGGATTACATGTTCTTCTTCATGTTTCCTACTTAGTTCACCAAACTGAGGCGCTTATATCTTGGTCAACACTTTTGCCTTAGGTACTCAAATTTCCTCCTTCGCGTCAAGATGTCATGAAGCTGTTTTTGTTTTCGTGGTGTTCCTGTGGATGGAGATTGCTTATCTTTACTGATGTTAGACAAAATTATTAGTTTTTATTCTCTGGTATGTTTACCTTAAGGTAATACAACAAATTGGAATCTGATGATGAATATAAAAGTAGTCAATGAACAGTGTTTCTCAACTTTAATCACAGCAGTAAGAAGGTTGATGCAGGAGGAATGCCAGGAGTTTGAGGTTACTTTAAGTTTCACAGGAAATTCTTGGCCAACCTGGGGTACAGAATTCAATCTTATCTCAGCTACTGTATAGAACTGAGGTGTTAGGACTGTTCTCTTTGAAAATTTTGTCAAAGGATTTTTTCACTTTCTATAGGCAAACAAGCTGTGTTTGTTGAACTCAGCCAATTTGAATTTCTTCACATATTAATCACTCACTTGCTTGTCCTAATAGAACAAAACTGTTACTTCCACACTACTGGAAAAATACACTAAAATTAATCTCAATTAATGAAATTCATTATATTTTAATGGATTCTGTCTATAACAATTCTTATGGATTGATTTCGTGTTTAATAAACAATGAATGCTCCAAGTGTCACTTTCTTGCTGAAACTATTCTTCGCCTCTTCTCATTGTGTAAGGGGAGAGAAACATGATTACTCCTGTAATCGTTTCTGTGCAAGTTTCATTAACAAAAACAGCCATACTATTGAGTCTAATTTGCTTTCAGGTCTGCAGCCAATATCATTGGTTTAAGCTCTCCTGGAAAACTTTATGATCTCTCCTCACTGAAGACACATCTATGTGTGTTCATCTTGAGGATGTCAGAAACTCTTTGAGTCTGAAATCAAAGCTGACACTGAGCTCACATACTTTACCTGCTCTCAGATACCCCATCTTTCTTGTGTTGTGAGGCAATATCTTTCACCTGAGGCAGGGCTCCTTGTAGAATCCAGAAGGTGAGTTGAAAACATTTTTTTCCCTTCAGGGGCTTCCATTATTCATCATGTTAAATGGAAGGCAGAGTGTACGTGGCAATCTATCCATTTTGACTCTATGTGATAGTGGAACTGCAATTTCAAACAGCTTTCCCATACTAAAGAAATCAGAATTAATCATTTTATTTGTTTTTGCTTTTGAGACAATGGCTTGTCATGCAGCCCAGAGTCTACTTGATTTTGCAATTCTTGTACTCAGTCTCTTGTGAGCTACGATTATAGGCCTGGACCACCATACCAATGATGTAATTCATCTTAATTACTAAATCACTCACAAATTAGTTGTTAAGTACCCACTGTATATATTTGGTTTTCATGAAACTTTCTTTGAGAGTTCAGTCAAGGAAGGGACATAGCAAAAGGTACTTGAAAGCAGTTATACAATATTACAAGATAGAAAACAGAGCTGGGTTACAAATTTCACATAATCAATTTAATGTGCAGAAAATAAGGCCTCTTATTTTTCTTTCTATACTGATCTGATGTTTTCCCAAAACACTCTCTACTTTTTTACGTGGGTGAAGAAGAAATATATATATAGTAAGATAAGGACACACATGAAATGAGAATGAGTGTGTATATTTTCAATATTTAAGGAGTCCACTTGGCAAAATTATTTATTCATCTTCTTTTGTGGCTCTTCATTGAAGATTATATCCTGGCTGCATGTTTTCATGGAGAGAGCAATAATAACGTTCTCTTGATTTTCCTTTCAACACCTGTGGTATAACAGCCAAACAACTGATCTCTCTTTTTTAGGTAAGCACTTGTTGGAGCTCCATAAGTAAATTCACTATAGTAGAGGCCCTAGTAGTTGCATATACAAAAACCACTGCATCTGTATTGTCCTTATCCTGACTATAGAACACAATCCGAATTCTCAAAGAGGTTACATTCACTGATTTTATGAAACTCAGTACAGACAAATTGTCCCTCATGAAAAGTTCTAATTATACAAGTACTGAACATAGCTGAGAGATAAACTTCAGAGCCAATTGTTTGATGGCTAATACATAAAACACCTGTCCATGGGAATGTCTGTGAAATGAATTTTCAGCTCTAAGTTGCCAACTTTTTAAAAAAACAAACATCAAAGAAGACAATGAAAAGAAAAAGAAATGCAATTTTATTAATTTCATCCTCAAGATAAAAGAATCAAGAGATACTTTTGAAAGCATAATTGACACAAGACAGGAACAACCATATTTCAAATGTATAGGCTCTGCTGAGAAGAATAAGTTTTCCTTTCCCAATCACAACAGAAAAAATATCTTAAATTATTCAGTCTACCCTCTTTGGGCTTGTAGAATGAATAAAATTGTCCATCAGAAAAATAAAATCTCAGAAGGAAGCTATAAGGAAGGAACTGAGGAATGGAAGCAAATGGCACATGAAGAAACAATTACAAAAGACAAATTTTTCTTTATTAATAAGTATTATATATATATGTGTGTGTGTGAAACTCAACAGTTAAAATATCACAATCAATAGATTTGATAGAAAAATTTAAAAAATATTTGATTTATTATTTTTATTTTATGTGTATGTGTATATTGCCTGCATGTAGGTGAGTGCACCCATGTTGTGTTGGCAATGCTGTACAGTGCCATGGAGGTCAGAAGAGGGCTTTGGATTCCATTGGAACTGGAGTTAAGGACTGTCCATAGCTGCCATGTGGATGCTGGGAATTGAACCTGGGTCCTCTGCAAGAGCAGTTAGTGCTCTTAAACGTCGAGCCCCATTTAAAAAACAAATTATGTGTATGAGTGTATTGCCTGCATATATGTGAATGCACTTGTGTGATACAATGCCATAGAGGTCAGAAGAGGGCATAGGATGCCCCTGGAACCGAGTTAAGGACAGCTTTTAGCTGCCATGTGGGTGCTGGGAATTGAACCCAGGTAGTCTGCAGCAGCAGTCAGTATTCTTAACCGCTGAGCTCTCATCTCTCCAGTCTGGTGGAAAATTTTTTTTTCTTTTGAGACAGGGTCTCCCTGTAGCCCCAGCTGTCCTGGAACTCACTATGTAGACCAGGCTAGCCTTGAGCTCACAGAGGTCCACCTGCCTCTGCCTCGCGAGTGCTGGGATTAAAGGCATACACCACCATGCCAGGCTGTAAATGACCAATTACATGTTGTCTACAAGAGACTCAAATAATCTTATATCATAATTTGCAACTGAAAAGATGACAAAATCCTCCCCATGCAAATAGTGACCAACGAATTTGAATAAATATAAAGATAAAAGTTATTGAAGAACTAAATAATGGATTACATAAATTTATTAAAATCCAGTCTTTCTAGATATTGTTAACAGTCATAAGCATATACACACATGACAACAGAACCACAAAATATATAAAGTAACAAATGAAAAAATTAATTTTAGAATTAGAAAACTCTGTAATGAGAATTAGAGAATTTAATACCCCACTTGCAACAGTTAGACAAAAGGCCAATAAGGAAATAGAGTATTTGAACTTTATAAAATATTGAAAACTATTCAACTTAAAATTTTCCATCCAACAACAGAACACATTGTTCTCACATGCAAATATAGACCATGTTTCAGAACAGACCATATGTTAGGCCACACAGGAAGTCTCAATTTATTGAAAACGATTTAAGTAATAAGAACAACAACTACAATAGAAAGAAACATAATGGGCAGTAAGTGAAGAAAAACTGAAGATTCAAATAAATGTGTGGAAATTAAAGAATGCACTTTTGGGGCTGGTGACATGACTCAGTGGTTAAGAACAAATACTCCTCTAGCTAGAGGACCTGGATTCCATTCCCAGGACTCAGGTGTAGAGATTCATAAACCTCTTTAACTTCTGTTCCAGAGATAGCTGATATTTCTGGCTTTCCCAAATATCTATACACACATGAACATACAACTCATATATATATATTAAATACAAAAGAAATCTTAATATACTCCTAAGCCTCTTAAGCAACCAAATGTTAAAAAGCAAATTACAAGTAAAATAGAAAATATTTTTAGATTAAACAAGAAAAATATAACATATCTGAGGTCACCTGCTGTGGATGCTCTCCTCCAGCTATGGCTACTCTCCTGCTCTTTTAGTTCTTCTGATCAGTTGTCTGGTCAGGATCCCAGGGCTGGAGAGGAGTCTGCACCAGCGTCTCTGCATTCAAGCACAGGAGACCAGGTTCAGTGACACAGATCTGCTTTATTACAAGAAAGTACGGATTATATAAGGGTAATAGTCCAATCACAACACAGCATATGGGATCCCTTATTAGCATGGCAGACTAGTATCCTATTACACTCTAGCGGGCCAGACTCCCCATTAGAGGCAATGCGTTCCAGCGTGATAGGTATGTAAGGCAAAAGGCAAAATCAGTCACAAGATTTTCCACAACACATATCTAAATATCTGAGGTGAAATAATAAGTCATGAGCATAGGGAAATTCATATATT
This sequence comes from Nannospalax galili, assembly GCF_000622305.1. NCBI lineage: Eukaryota > Metazoa > Chordata > Mammalia > Rodentia > Spalacidae > Nannospalax > Nannospalax galili. The sequence continues at coordinate 1,210,827 of NW_008348412.1, forward strand.
TATATTCATATTAAGAAAAGAAGAGAGGATTTATACTATAGGTATAAGAAGAAATCATTAAAAAGTCAGTTTAATACTATATTTTTTGGCAGAATAATTGTAACAGGCTCTCCTCTTTGGCCTGGGGCCTGTTTAGTCACATATGGTATTAAAGTGACTCCTAATGATTTCTTCTTATACCCATATGTTAATGCCTCTCATCTTTCACTAGAAAAGTTTCCTTATGCTGTAGATGATGATTAACACAGATAATCACAACTTGGCAAAGTGTAGAGAAATGACTACAATGTGTTTAATCCTGAACTGGACACTGTTCTCAAACTTCTGCCTCCCAAAGCTCAGGAATCACTGCAGAAGAGGGGACAGAAAAATTGTAAGAGCCAGAGGTGGCAGATGACCACAGGAAATGGTTTTCTAGACAGCTGCTCAGTTATTCATATGAACTCATAGTAATGGTGACAGCACGTACAAGTCCCATGGAAGCTCAAATCAGACAAAATCCCAGCATAGACAAGGGGAAATGGGTAAGAAACCCCAACCCAACCTAAGGAAATTGTGCCTACTGATGACTGCTGGGAGGGTGAGAGTCAGTCTCTTTCAAGGATACGACTCTTAGTCAGTTAACCAGACTCCACTGGATGGACCCAGACTGAAGGATATTTGGACACACAAATTTGAGTACACCTGTGTCATACAATGCCGTGGAGGTCAGAAGAGTGTGTCAGATTCCTCTGGAACTGGAGTTAAGGACACTTCGTAGCTTCCATGTTGGTGCTGGAAATCGAACCCGGGTCCTCTGTAAGAGCAGTCAGTGCTCTTAACTGCTGAGCCATCTTTCAACCATGTATTTCAAAAGCAAATATAAACAGAAACTAGAAGTGATTTTTTTGGATCTAAAACCATTCATTTGCTTAAGAATCAACATTGACAGCAAGGAGAGATATAAGGAAATTTCTTTACTTCTGCATACCTCTGTGTAGTAATTGTTGTTACTTTCTTTTCAAAATAAATTGTAAAATATACTTGAATCAATATTTATGTGTGTGGTATTCAAATTAAAAGTCGGGCATGTTGGCACACACCTGTAGTCCCAGCACTCTGGAGGCTGAGGCAGGTGGATCTCTGTGAGTTCAAGGGCAACCTGTCTACATAGTGAGTTCCAGGACAGTTGGGGCTACAGAAATACCCTGTCTCAAAAAAGACCAAAAAAAAAAAAAAAAAAAATTTTCATCTATCAGATATACAATTTTACTAAGTGTCTCATTTCTCTCATTAGCCCTGCATTTGTCCCCTTTGGGATTTGACCCAGGTGACACATGTATTAATATGACTTCCAGTTCCAGTTCTCAGAATGTGAAACAACTGAAATGTGAGCATGAGAGGTTAGACATTTCATTTCAGAAATATCCGAAAATGAAGAGTCCTCTCCTGAATCACAGTTACAGAAAGAAAGCACACCAAAACAGAAATATCTTTAAATCAAATTAAAAAGTTACTGCAACTTGATGAAAAATAAATGAAATCCAGAAAATTAATAGAAGGAAAATCTGGTGGCAATTGTCTTCCATATTACGGAACATATTTGATTTTTATATTTCATGTGTAAGTGTGTGTTCTGGCTTATCTGTGTGCATACCACATGCATGCTGTAAGCAAGAGGACAAAAGAGGGCACTGAATCCCCTAAAGCTAGAGTTAGAGGCAGGTGTGGCTGCATGGCTTTTGTGGTGGGAAAGAAATCTGGTTCTTCTGCAAGAGCAGCAAGTGCTCTTAACTGTTGAGAACTACAATGGACTCTCTTATGAACATTTGAAAATTGCCTTGTTCTGACCTTCTTCTAGTTCCCTGTCTAGAACTTGTGATGCTAATTACTCTTGCCTTTACTTCTTCACATCTCCTATTCATGATTCAAGGATTTTCTTTTCCCCTTAGAGATAAGAGTTATGCAATTTGGGAGTCTTTTAGATAGACTCACTGAAGGGGTACTCCAATTGCCTCACCCTGCATCCCTGTTCAGCATGGAAGAAGCCAGAGTGCTCTGTGTCCATATTCCCTATTGTCAATTTGGGTAACCCCTTCAGAGGTGGCATGATAAGAACAGGAGGTAGGAATTAGCTAAGCAGTTAGGGTAAAAAGACCCCAAAGAAATGTAGCCAGTTTCTTGGCTAAAAGTCAAAATGTCCTTGGGCCTGTTAGCAACATACTCTGTTCCAAGGCCAAAAATGTCAAAAGTATTTGGGAGGTTGTATCTAATCCTTAAAAGATTTTGATGGAATCAAACTAAAGTCCCCCAGATCAAAGTGGATTCAAACTAAAGTCCCCCAGAACAAAGAAAAATATTCTGGGAAGCTGTACAAGGAAGTAAGATGTAAAATAATTCTAAACTGCTGAGAAAGAAACTGACCTGTTCATGCTCCCTGCACCTGCTGCTGGAAATCACCCCCCCACCTCTGCTTCTTGGCTCAGTAATTGCTTGTGGTTTGTGGTTTCTGTCTATAAAAGTAGCTTGTGAGCTGAGCTCGGGACTTCTGCTTCCTGAGTGAGGCAGGAGTCCGTCTGCAGACGCAATAAATCCTCTTGCTTGTTGCATCTTCTGGTCTGGGGACTGAGTTATTGGGGTGCGACCTCCCATGAACATTGGGTACCCCAGACCGGGGGTCCAACATTTGGGGGCTCGTCCGGGATCCGGTTGCCCCAGACCCATTTCCTCAGATCAGCAGGAGGTAAGGACAGATGTCTTGTGGTTTGTCTTGGTCTTAATATCTGTCAATTATTTCCTGTTCTGGGAACGTTCCGTCTGAATAATTGTGCGTGTACAGGACCTGTAAGTCTGTATTCTGGGAACCAGCGGGAGTGGCAGACGTGCCCTGAGACCCCTGGTTCCACCACTCTGGCCTCAGTGACCAGAGTGATCTGGAGTGGGGAGGACAACGCAGCTTTCCTCACCCCGGGAGAGAAAGGGAGATTGGCTTGGCTACTCCCCTCCCGATCTGTACTTTCAGTTTTGAGTCAAGAAGCCGCGGCAAGGATTTTTGTTTTGTTTTTGTCTGTGTTTGTGCTTGGGGATCCTAAAAGTAAAAATAGTGAGTGAAGTGCGTGTCTGGGTGCAAGAAGGACCGGTCCACACGAATGTGATTCAATGCGGTGTATGTGCATGCCTGATGTTGTGTTAATATCTTAAAAGGGGAAGGTCTGGTTTTGTATGTTTCTCTACGCTTTCTATTTTAAACTTTCCCTTTCTTCTTTTTTTTCCTTTTATTCTCGGTCTAAGTCTTCACGAGGTACCATTAAAGGTGAAAGAGCAACTGAGGTTTTCTGGTCAGGGACACTCCCTGATGTAAGCCAAAGGCTCCTAGCCCTCTTAGCGGACGCCAACTGCCCGCACGGGTGGAGACAGGATGGCTTTTCTGTATCTCCCTTTCCTCCCTCCATCTGTCTCTCTCTGGCCACTGGAAAAGCCCCGCGGGCACAGGTCAAGCAAATAAGAGCCATAGGGCGCTCACCGCCAAAAGACTCCTGTGAAAGGATAATGGGGTCCCAGGTGTGAATCCCAGATAAATTCACATCCCCTGCAGAAGAAAATCTGGGCAATGATAGGTACTTGTCCACAAGCACACTCACTGGTCATTATTGTTTGGAGTGGCATCTGTATCTCTCTCTCCCCCCTTTCTCTTCTGTGACCTACACTATGGGTCAATCGCTAACTACCCCTTTAAGTCTAACTCTGGAACATTGGAAGGAGGTCGTGGAATGGGCCCATAACTTATCACTAGAGGTCCAAAAGAAAAAATGCAGAGTCTCTGTTCCTCTGTATGGCCCTCTTTTGAGAAAGGATGGCCAAGGGATGGGACTTTTGACCTTGCTACTATCTTGCAGGTTAAGGAATACATTTTCCACCCAGGACCACACGGACACCCAGACCAGGTGGCCTACATAGTCACCTGGGAA
>NW_008348412.1:1215774-1217357 GCF_000622305.1 Nannospalax galili
AGGCCTACAGGGGTATTCCTTACAGGATTTAGTAAGAGAAGCTGAGAAAATTTATAATAAGCGAGAGACATTAGAAGAAAGGGAGGACAGAATCAGGAAAGAACAGGAAGCTAGGGAAGATAAGAGAGAGAAAAAGAGAAATAAAGAGTTGAGTCGAATTTTGGCCACAGTAGTTCAGGGAACAGGACCAGGTAGGGACCTGGGAGACAAAAGAAGACCCTGGGTGGACAAAGACCAATGTGTTTACTGCAAGGAGAGAGGACATTGGGCTCGAGAATGCCCAAAGAAGCTGAATAGACTCCAAAAGAAGACAACCCCAGTCCTGACTCTAGGAGACTAGGGGAGTCGGGGCCAGGAGCTCCCCCCTGAGCCCAGAGTAACTTGAAGATGGGGCAATTGACTACCTTCATGGTAGACACAGGAGCTCAACATTCAGTTCTGACAGCAACTGAGGGACCCATGAGTTCCAAAACAGCCTGGGTCCAAGGGGCCACCGGAGGAAAAACATATAAATGGACCACAGAAAGAAAAGTGGACCTCAGCACAGGATGGGTCTCTCATTCGTTCCTTCTGGTCCCCGACTGTCCATATCCTCTTCTTGGGAGAGATTTACTCTCTAAGCTGGGAGCTCACATCCACTTCACTAGAAAGGGAGCTACTGTAAAAGAAAAAGATGAAGCTCCACTACAGGTATTAACCTTGCGGCTGGAAGATAAACATCGGTTATATGAGGGACCAATAGCAGGAACTCTTGGTATATCTGATTGACTAAATAAAATCCCCTCAGCATGGGCCGAGACAGGAGGCCCAGGACTAACACACAACCAGCCTCCAATAGTGGTTATACTAAAACCATCTGCAACTCCAGTTTCAATCAAACAATACCCTATGAACAAAGAGGCCTGAGAGGGAATCAGGCCCCACATTCAGAGACTTTTACAAATGGGCATACTTCACCCTTGCCAATCCCCTTGAAACACCCTGCTGCTCCCTGTAAAAAAGCCAGGGACAGATGATTATCAACCAGTTCAAGACTTAAGAAAAGTCAATCAGAGGATAGAAGATATCCATCCCACTGTTTCTAATCCCTATAAACATTCAAAGACTTTTACAAATGGGCATACTCCACCCCTGTCAATCCCCTTGGAACACCCCGCTGCTCCCCTTGAAGAAGCAAGGAACAAATGACTATCGACCAGTCCAAGATTTAAGGGAAGTAAATCAGAGGATAGAAGATATCCATCCCACTGTTCCTAATCCCTATAACCTCCTGAGTTCTTTACCTCCTAATCACAGGTGGTATACTGTACTTGACCTGAAGGATGCATTCTTCTGCCTAAGGGTGAGCCCGGTTAGCCAGCCCATCTTCACTTTTGAATGGAAAGATCCTGAAGCTGGAATATCGGGACAATTAACCTGGACACGACTTCTCCAAGGATTCAAGAACTCCCCTACCCTGTTTGATGAAGCTTTACATCATGACCTGGCTGACTTTCGGGTAAGAAACCCACAGTTTATGCTCCTCCAGTGTGTAGATGACCTCCTCTTAGCAGCCGAGATGGAAGCAAGCTGTTTGCAAGGTA
>NW_008348412.1:1219224-1221664 GCF_000622305.1 Nannospalax galili
GGGCTAGAAATACTCCTGCTATACATGGCCTAACCCCTTATGAAATCCTCTTTAGAAGACCGCCTCCTGTCCTCAATGTAACTTTGTCCCCCTTGCCCTCTTCTTTTGATACCCCCAGCCTAAAATCAAGCCCTCCAGATCATCCAGAACCAGGTTTGGAGGCCTTTGGCTGCTGTCTACCAACCTGGGAGTCCGCAAACGCCCCACTCCTACCAAATTGGAGATCAGGTGTACGTGAGAAGACACAACGTAAAGACTCTTGAATCATGGTGGAAAGGACCCTACACGGTTCTTCTGACTACATCCACGGCCCTCAAGGTAGACGGGATTTCGGCCTGGATCCACGCTTCCCACGCCAAAAGAGCCCTGACTCAAGAGGACGCTGGAAGATGGCATCTGCACAAAACATCCAACCCCCTAAAAATAAGACTCTCCAGAAATGTCTAATGAATCTACTTGTTTGTAGGTTTGTCCCCAGTCAAGGAAGCCCCCATCTCCCTATACTGACTACCTGGCGGGTAGTTAATCAAATGGGTATTGTAGTGTTTGAAACCCACAAGATGGCACCCAAGGGTACTTGGTGGCCTATACTGTATCCAGATTTGTGTAAATTAGCCTTAGGAGCACCAGGGACATATCAGACTTCATGGATCCTGATAAAGTACCCGGCCCGGAAGTTAATTACCCCCTGTTCGGAAGGCCCCACTTAGCATGGAGAGGGTGTCGTGAACAACGACGAACCAAATTGCATCTGTTAACCTTCTATGTTTGTCCAGGTAACCATCGAAATAAGTGGCTCAATTCACAATGTGGAGAAAGGGACTACTTTTACTGTAAAAATTGGGGATGTGAAACAACCGGGGACACCGGGTGGTCCCCATCCTCATCCTGGGATTATATCACTGTAACAGGAAATTATTCCCATAAGATCCAAAATGCTCAGGACTTCCAAGGTAAATGGTGCCACCCCCTCAGGGTAGAATTCACAACAGCAGGAAAAAAGGCTATAAATTGGGACAAAGGATATTCTTGGGGAATTAGGATATATAAGGAGGGGACAGATCCTGGTCTCTTATTTACCATTAAGAGAGACACCTTCCCCTATTCAGTAGCTATAGGCCCCAACCCCATCTTACCTGTTCAGAATCCCATCCCCAGTCAATCCCATCCCCAGCTACCCAAATCCCCTGCCAGCCTTAATACCTGAAGTCACTTCACTGCACCTCACCTCACAGCACCTCCCCAACCCTTTTTCTGATACTTCCCCCGCAAATATCCTGTTAAAACAGACTTCCAGCCCCCCGAGTCAAAAGGTTTCACCCACAAGGGACCAACTGTTCAATCTGATCCAAGGAGCATATAAGGCCATCAGACAGATAGACCCCAACATGACTGAATCCTGTTGGCTAGGTTTAGCAGCAGCACCCCCTTATTACGAGGGCATAGCTACCCAAGGGACATTCAATAACACCACTTTAGCTGACCAATGTCATAGGGAGACCCCTCACCCCCTAACTCTCACGGAAGTCTCAGGATATGGGCTCTGCTTAGGAAACCCACCTCCAACTCATGCCTACCTTTGCAACTCCACTATTTCTGTACCCCCAGGGAATGGGAACTACTATCTCCTACCTCCGCAAGGGGCTTGGTGGGCATGTAACTCTGGGTTAACTCCCTGTGTAGCTAGCGTGGTCCTCAAAACTTCTCAAGACTACTATGTCATGATTAAGCTTCTACCCCGAGTTTTCTACCACCCCGCAAATTCCATAGAACAGTTTTTTGAGCAACACCCAGGCAGATATAAAAGAGAGCCTATATCCCTGACCCTAGCAATACTTCTAGGAGCAGGAGTGGCAGCGGGGGTAGGAACTGGAATAGCAGCCCTAATACAAGGACCACAATATTATGCAGACTTACAGATGGCAGTAGATGAAGACATTAGGGCAATAGAACAGTCAATTACCCACTTAGAAAAATCTCTAACCTCCCTCTCAGAAGTAGTACTACAAAATAGAAGGGGGCTAGATCTGCTTTTCCTCAGGGAAGGAGGGCTCTGTGCAGCTCTAGGTGAAAAATGTTGTTTCTATGCTGACAGTTCAGGGGTTGTTAGAAACTCTATGACTAAGCTCCGTCCAAGGTTAGACAAAAGACAAAGAGACCGTGAATCCAAACAGGGGTGGTTTGAAGGATGGTTTAATAAAACCCCCTGGTTAACTACTCTAGTGTCCACCCTAATAGGCCCCCTAGTTATTCTTCTCCTTCTTTTAACCTTCAGGCCATGCATCCTCAACAGATTGCTACAGTTTATTAGAGACCAAATATCGGTGACTCAGGCCTTGGTCCTTACCCAACAATACCATGCTCTAAAAAGAACAGAAGACTTATAGATTTTAGGATTAAAATCTTGCCATAAGAAAAGGGGGGAATGATGGAATCAAAC
>NW_008348412.1:1221939-1241237 GCF_000622305.1 Nannospalax galili
AAGCCCCATGAAGAAAGAAAGAAAGAAAGAAAGAAAGAAAGAAAGAAAGAAAGAAAGAAAAAGAAAGAAAGAGAATACATGAAGTTGTCAGAAAAAGTGATGGGGAGATATGGAAGGTGTTGGAGGGGAGGGAGTGGGCATGGATTTGATCAAAACACATATGCATGTATGAAATTCTCAATAAAGTTTTTGTAAAAATAAAAAAACCTGTTGAACCATCTCTCCAGCACTAATATGGTGATTTTTCTACACAAAAAAGGAGACACTGACTTATGTTCTAAAATACTTGCTGGGGGATATATCTTCTGCAAAATATAACAGAATATCTTGATGAAGGACAAGGCAAATGTAGAGAGATGCCAAGGACACTAACTAAAATAGGAAAGCAAACAGAAATAGGAAACCAGCTTACACTATGCAAAATGCTTAAAACGTTTCATTTTTGCTACACAGTATATAATCACCAACGAAGGAAACAGAGCTTATTTGAACACTTGGTGAGTGTTGTGGGACTAGGGCTCATGAAGGTCAGCAGCCTTGGAGTATCCAAATAGTTTTTGGTTTGACTTTAAGTTACTTGTGAGAATTTAAATCTTACCCTTAAAATGAAAAACAGGGAAACATCCTTCCCAGGAGCTCTGGGCAGACTTGGAAATGACCCCAGGGTCACTTATAGCTCCTCAGAGTATTCATGATCTTGGCTGCTCAGAAAGTGGAGAGTATGTCAGCCAAGCAGCATGGCTTCTGGGAGGACAGATCAATTAGCAGCACTTCAGCTCACTTCAAGTTCCCTGCAGAGACTCTGGGCTCATTGACCTTGATGCCTGACCTGCTGCATAAAGCTCAGTGTGCCAATGTCATAGTAAACAGAGCTGCTAGGGAGGGAAGAAGCTTATGCAGATCCCAATACAAGCACCTTTGTCAAAATGGGCCAGCACAGCATTTCACAGACTCTCCATTTTCTCCCCACAATCCCAGTGGGTAGAGATGCCTCTCCAGCTGTGGCTGACTTCCAAGGGAATCAAAGGAAGTATTACTGCTGAAGACTGTCTTAGAAAGCTTTTGCAGTCTCAGACTCAGTTTTCCCATGAATGAAACAGCTCTGTAAGCATCCATTCCAACAGGATTCATTCCTTTTGTATTAGCACTCTCAGTCTCCAGTCCGTGTCTGCCAACTCCTGTGGCTCCTGTCTGAGCAGCCATGGCCTTGTCCTATAATCATCTTACTACTGAGCATGGGAAGTTGAGGGGAAAGAAATGCATCTTAACTATGTACCTTTCCTTTAAAGAGAGCATGTTTGCCTGGATTTTTTAAGTTTCTGCCATATAACAGCAGTAGTAACAGAATTTTTTATTAAGACCAGCTTCCCCTCAACACACACAGTCTTATTTCAAAGGCAGTGAATTTTCTGATTCCTTTCATATTTTGATTCATAAAATTCTTAGCATTTTCTTCTCTAACTTGTTTTCCTATAATGAGCATGTGTTTGTAAAATAAGACTAGATATGACTTGATGTTACATATATGTTTAGAGTATCCTATTGTAATCTAAGCCTAGGGTAGCTCATTTTCTTCTCAAGAACACACAATGCTGGTTTACCTAAGAATAATTTGGTCAAAAGTCCACACTGCAGAGGTAACATCACCAGGCAACTGCATTATAGTTATGTAAAACCCCTTCTCTCAGGGAATTAAAGAGAGTCTAGATATTATCTGGATAATATTGTTGGGATGTTTTCAATAATATATAAATGGATACCCCAATATTAATACTTATTGTAAACTATTTTTAAAATATTTTTATTTATCATTTTTATTTTATGTGTATGAGTGTATTGCCTGCATGTAGGTAAGTGCACCCCTGTCGTGTAATGCCCATGGAAGACAGAGAGGCTGGAACTGGAGTTGTTAGCTGCCATGTGGGGGCTGGGATTTGAACCCAGGTCTTCTGCAAGAACCACCAGTGTTCTTAACCACTGAGCAATCTCTCCAGCCCTCTTGTAAACTATTTTAAACAGCCAAAGCAAATACCAACATATATTTAGGTTCAGCTTCATGGACACTACTTGATAATCTCTGAATTTATTCTGAGAATGTAAAATGGTAGGGTGACTTTGGTAAATGCTTTTCAACTTATTGTAATAGTAAACACATGTTCAGAAGCAATTTCACTACTAAATATCTATTTCTAAATTCTCAAAACATTTGTGGACACATAATTGTCTTTGTTATTATTATCATGTTAGTGATTATGAAAAATTATATTAATGTAATGTTTAGATTTATATTTCCTTAATGACTAAAACTGAAGAGGAACTTTTATTATACTTTTATTTACTATTAAATACTATTATATTTTTTGCATAAATTGGTATTCAGAATTTTTTCCTTTGAAATTGGATAATATTGTTAATAATTGTTTTTGGTTTGACTTTGTTTGGTTTCTATGACAATAAATCTTGAATCCAAATGCTCAGAATTTCTAGAGAAGCACTGACCTGTAAATAGAAAAACTCGCATTTCCTCCTTTCATATACATAGATTTATGCATTGAAAACTAGGGACTCGATATGGAAGAAAATACACAGTTTTTGTCTTTCTTAGTTTATGTTACCTACTCTTAGTTCTTTGTTATTTATTCTTTGTCATTAAGTTGCCCAAGATTGGCCTAGACTTAGAACCATATGGTAGCCAAATCATGCCTTGATCTTATGGCATTCTTGTCTCATACTAATATCTGGGATTTTCAGGTCTATGACATCAAGCACATTTATGTTTTTTAAATATCATCCAATGCAAATTATGTTATACGTATATGTATAATAGATATAGATAGATAGATAGAGATATAAATATAGATATATGAAGATGTAGGGCAGCATTTATAAAGCATAAAACAATAATTACATCATGCCAGGGGAAAAGCCAATAACCACAGTTTCATCATATCACTATAGTTATACTAGACCAAGGGCAGGTCAGTAAACAAAGAAGTTTTCATTCAACAATCCATTTCCTTTAAGCTGGGCGGAAAGATGTGCTACCTGGACGTGCTACCTGTATACTTGTGAGTATCCCAGTATTGTAGAAACAATGTACTCCCTGAAACTGCCTCCTTGCAATATTCTGCTTGGCTCATTACAGTGGAAATGGTTGGGCAAAAACACAGGGTAAAGCAAAAGTAAATTAAGAAAAAATGGAACTGGTTTTGCCATTTCAATACAAACTATGAAATCACCCTTCTCAACTTGGCAGCTCACCTGTGGTAGAACTGTCAGGTAAAAACACATATCTTTAGAACTTGCTGGTTCCAAGTTTTTAGAAAAAACACAATAAAAATAATTTCATAGATAGGAAAAGAATAATATGAAAACAGCTCAAGAAATATACTAACGAGCAAAATATATGGGGAAGGAGGAGCATGTTATCGCAACTGAAGAAACCAATAGAAGACTGGTTCATATAGAAAAATTCATCCTGTTAATTCAAGTGTGATGACTGTATAGTAGGAATCTGTATGACTTGAAATGCTCTAGTTTCTGAATAGAAATGACATCTTCCAATATTTATACTTCATGGCTCAGACACCTATCTCACTTGGCTCTAATCCTTGCTCACTCTAGCCAGACCCAGAAAGACAAATATCACATTCTTTCTCATTAGTGAATTTTAGGTTTGACTATTTAAATAGATGTGTTTCATTTGGAATATTTTCAGACATTATGAAATTAATAAGTGGCCATGGGGGTGGTTTATGGGAAAGGAGATAGAATGTAGTGATATAAATAGGAAATGGGAAGAAAGGATAGCATGGGTTTCACAGGGTTGGTATGGGATGGTTGGGCAGAAGAGGGAGAAAAAGGATAACGAATGCTAAAGGCCTGTTGAAAGAGTCATATAGAAACCTAGTATAGAAGCTTCTTTTAATATATACATATACAATATCAAAATAGATTAAACGTAATACCCTAATTACAGGGTATTTCTGTGGCCCTAATAGACACAACCAGCTAGCAAATGAAAAGCTCAATGCCAAAAATTGACTCCCCATTTTGGAGCTGCTAAAATGGGAGCTGCTAACAAGAGAGATCTCATAGATCCTCAGGCAATACTATTTATTGTCCTTGTACTTGATTACCAACCAAAACTTAATAGTAAGACCCTATATTTCTTTTCCTTCATAGTAACTTTTTGTTTAAAAATTGATATATTAATGTTTATTTTCTTTTATCTTACCACTTTGTCTAAGTACTCCATCTAAGAGAAATTTTTGCTCCCCAAAAAGTGACATATATTTATTTGTATTTCTTCTCTAGGTCACAGATATGTACTTTTAGGCTTTAATGCTTATATTTATGCCTCTGGTTCTTCTCAAGTCAATTTTTGTGTGTTGTATGAGACAGGACCCAAATTTATTCTTTTGTTAGGTCAAATTTTCTGTTTGTCAAATTTTCCCAGAAACACATGCTGGAAAAGCTATTATATGGATTGCATTATGAATAATTGAACAGATCTATTGTACATAAATTCCTGATCTTATTGGAGGATTCTCAATTTTATTCATAGATCTGTTCATTTTTATCCTGGTATCACACTACTGATATTCATAGATTAGTGCAGAATATTACAGGGGTCAGCTATCAATCTTTATCTGAATTTTATTTTATTTATTTTTCACTTATTATATGATATTCTAGGTGTTGTCATTAGATTTTGAAAGAGATGATTTTAGTTGACTCTCTCCATGTCCAGTCTCTAATCTGCTTTTATGCCACATGGTACTTTTCCCTGCTTTTCTCAGCATCTCTTTTTACTCTTAGTGGTCTCCTTTCTCCTTTTTAAAGTTTTGCCCTCTTTATTCATATATATATATGTATATATATCCATCAAAAACTAGAAATTATATGTGAGAGAGAATGCACAGCTTTTGTCTATCTCAATTTAGGTCACATCATTTAATATAATGCCTTCCAGATTCGCCTAGTTTCCTCCAAAGTTCAATTCATTTTTTTTACAGTTGAGACTTGAAATTACTTTTAATTTTCTTTCCATTTGAATTTTAATATTAGTTTCTCAACTCTCCAAACAAAAACATAGTATTCTAATAGAATTTTGTTAAATGCATTAATGAATTTTGAGACAACATGCCGTATTAGCAATATTAAATTTTATGATCTATGAGATTTGGAGGTATAATATTATTCACATTTTCACTTTAATTTTGTTATGTTTTACAGTTAACATAATAAAATCTTGAATTTTTTCTTAATCATATTATGTACTTTATTATTTTAAATGACATTCCTGATAAACTTGTTTCCCTCATTCCATGTTTCTATTGTCATTTCTTGCACCTAGAAATAAAATTATTTTTTGCTTACTAATTATGTACATTTGAATATTTTTCCTCACTATAATTTATATTGAATGTATATACTGTGGCATTTATATAATGTGCATTTGTTTTCACTTTTTGCCATTTATATTTTTAATGAATTTTTGTGTATTTCATAAAATATATTTTAATCACTTTTAGAGGCCGCACCTATCTGTACCAGTTCGCCCCCACCACCAAATTTTATGCATTGTATTGTATATGTTAAGGTCTATAAAGTTAAGTCTGTGTCCTCAGATGTTCCTCGGTTATCATCCACTGGAGCCTGGGCAGTCTATCTAGTGTCATTCCCTTAAAGAACACCAATTCTCCCTCACTTAGCAGTGATCAGTTGCCAATGGTTTCTCAATACAAATTGGGACTTCTTACTCATTTTCCCAGTTCTATGCTGGGTTTTTGTCTGCTTTGAGTTTGCATGGATCTTGAGCATGTTGTCACCATTGCTACAAGTTCATATGAGCAAGTTCCCGAAAGCCTGGAAGTCTCTGTTTACTTGTGATCATGCACCAACCCTGGCTCTTACAATCTTTCCTCCACCTCTTCCCCAGTGGTCTTTGAGCTGTGGTGGGTGAGGTTTAATATAGGAGTCCTGTTCAGGGACATATACTCTGCAGTCTCTGTTCTTTACACTTTGGTCAGTGTTGGCCTTCTGTGTGCATCATATTCTGTTGCATGAGAAAGTTTCCCTGGTGAGACTTGAGAGATGCATTAGTATTCATTGTATCCCTGTTTCATGATTCTTAGGTGTTCCGTTGTAGATGTGTCACTTAGGGTTGGGAATCTCTCAGACACTTATTCTTTGTGTGAAGCCAATTTGTGGAATACTGTAATAATCTCCATATGTTGCAAAACAAACCTTTTTTGATAAGTCTTGACTGGTATGTTTATTTGTAAAATAAGAATCCACATTTAGGATACAATAAGAAATTACATTTGTATAAGGATGTGACAGATATAGGTTTTTCTCAAGACTCTATGACTCCTCCAGTCATGTGTATTGGCTATGTTTACAATACCACATACAAGTGGGCTTTAAGTCCAATTAGATAGCTGTTAATTACAGCTATCAATAGAGATAGTTTCTTGTGCTGGTCATTGTGCTTATTAAGAATTACAGCTGGGTTTGGACCATTGAGTGATTTTTGTCCTTAGCAGTCTGCATAATATGGTCTGTTACCAGGAGAGTTTGTCTTCAGGGAGGATGCTTCCAGGTCAGTTACAGCTCCATTTATTAACATTCTGTGTGCAAAGTATATCCTGTCTTCAGCAGTAAGATCTTGCCTTCAAGTTCTTGGAGACAATTAAGGACTGTGGCAACAGGCTGTGTTACTTTGGGAGTCTCTTGGGTTACCCTGTCCAACAACATGAAGGGACTGTCTTGCACTCTGTTCCCTGATATATAGCCTTCAGGTGTGAAAATGCACTTCTATACATATTTTGCATGTGTATTTTTCAGCAAGCTTTTGAACTAATACATTTTCTCTGATTTTTCAAACCACTGAAGAACTATTTATCTTTCCTCTCTCTCCCAGACTAACCTTCCTCCTCCAGTTTTTTCAGTTAATTTTGCTTATACATGATCAGATGTTCTGATGTATAAATGAAAGGATTTATGCATTTTCAAAAATAATGAATTTTATTTATTTTTCTTGCTTAATTCCACAGAACAGAAACTACAGCTAATTTCAGTAGGAATGATGCTAGCAATCAAATTTGATATTTGTGATCTTAGTGGAAAAACTTATTACACACTGTATTGCTATAACTGTCGATTTTCATAGTTGTACTTTGTCAGAATAAAACTATTATTGTTTGCTACCCAAATATTTTTGAGAGGTTTGCATTTGTTTTTTTCATTTCTATTTATTTTCCAATTTTATACATAAATGGGTTGTTTTGTGAAATACTTTGTTTCTACAGAAATTGTTTAATTTTTACTTTTAATCATACATTCATTTTGTATTACATTAAAAATATTGAACCCCCAAAACAAATTTCTCATGATCATATTGTATAATCCCATTGTGCTTTTCCTAGGTGTGGTTTGCTAGCTTCATGGAGAATATATATTGATAGTTTCCCTCTTTGTTTTATATTCAACTGTCTTTGGTATCCTGTTATAATGGACATGTGAAGTGATAAAATATGTAATTATCCTCCAGATTTCAATTTATTTTTGTTTCTAAATGAATACTTTAATATCTTTAATTTTCCCAGGGGTTTTATTTTATTTATTGTTGCTGTGATAAATGCCATAACCAAAAGCAACTTGGTGAAGAGTTTATGGCATCTTACAGCTTACAGTTCACCACTGAGAGAAACCAAAGCAGGAATGCAAGCTTGAACTGAGGCACAGACATTGAAGGGAAGTTGCTTAATGGCTTGCTCCTAATGGCTGTTGCTCAGCTATTTTTCTTAAACAACCCAGACCCACCTGCCCCAGGGTGGCACCAACCACAGTAGTCTGTCCCTCCTACATCAATTAGCAATCAAGAAAATGCCCTGCAGGTATGTCCATAGGCCAATCTGATACAAGAAATATCCTAATTGTGACTCTCTCTAGTAACTCTGGGATGTGTCAAGTTGACAGCTGAAACTATCTAGCAGACCAGGTTTCTTCAATTTTTTTATGTTTATATCACTTTTCTTAAATTGTGTCATCATATGTACTTGCCAATTTCATCTACATCTAAGTTGTTAGTTTAAAATTCTTCATAACACCCTTCAAATACAGGAACTCTTCAAATCTTTTTTTAGCAAAATTTAAATTATGTTGAATTTTTGTGCATTTCATATAATATATCTTAATCAAATTTGGACCCATTCCCCCTTCCTGCCCCCCATGTCCCCAAATTCAATCCCAAATTGCAAACAATGAGACAAATGTTCATAATATCAGCTTTCCATCTTATCACTAATAAATTATTAAATAAATAAATGAAAAAGAGGAAGTTTGCTGAGAGAATAATGCAAATAAAAATATGGGAGAATAAGAATAAAAAAATCGTCTTTAAGAATACATTCAAACATTTTTCATTCAATCATTTATTCATGTTAGTGTTAATGCTAAATCTAGTGGGTATGTAACAACAACAGTAATCAAAGATGATGACAAGAGATTATGTGGGAGAGGGGGTTTATAGGGGGAGCTGGAGGGGGACAGAGAGGGGTGGAAATGATGCAAATATAATACTCATGCATGAAATTCTCAAAATTAAAATGTAATAAATAAATTTTTAAAAATTGTCTTTGAGGCTACAAACCTGACTCCAGAGGCCCTAATATAAAAATATATGTTATATATATGACAGAGTACATGAAATCCAGCAGGGGTACTATAAGAGGGGTGGAGACAAGTGAGAGTGTCTATGATCAGAATATCTTGTATGAAATTAAATAAAAATGATCTTATGTAATCCCGGATAAAGACATTTAAAAATTAAACAGAAATAAGTTTTTCAATCTCAAATATCTATCCCAAATATTTGTAACTATCACAAGGAAATTTTCTTTTTTTGTTGTATTTTTTATGAAACAGAATCACACTATGTATTCCTGCCTGTCCTGGAACTTTATAAGTAAACCAGCCTGACCTTGAACCCAGAGATCTTCCTGTCACTACTCTGGTGCTGGGATCAAAAGTATCTGTTACCATGTTCAAATTAAGGCAATATTATTAATTTACAGTGGAATAACCTGGAAGTCATCATCTCACCCAGGTGTTTGAGTTTAACAGCTCTGTTGTAGTACATTGTGTTTTCATGTGTTCCTTGATATAAAAAGGTGATATATAGTTCTGAAAAAAAACTTGAACTCAGTTTTGTCATGGGTAAACACTAGACACATTTATATAGAGATATAATCGATAAGGTATCCAGCTATTAGTCTTG
This sequence comes from Nannospalax galili, assembly GCF_000622305.1. Lineage (NCBI taxonomy): Eukaryota > Metazoa > Chordata > Mammalia > Rodentia > Spalacidae > Nannospalax > Nannospalax galili. Next base: position 1,231,226 of record NW_008348412.1, read on the forward strand.
AAGTCTGTCAAGGCAATTAACAAAAGGAAAGTTTGAGTGTCAATGATAGGTTGGGAAACAGGATAACCAAATGGATTCTAACAGAAGAAACACATTGTTGGAAATTTAGCAAGGTCTTTCCTTTATGTAGGTATATTGTATCAACATCAATTTCTTAGTTGTGACAAATATGTTCATATATGAACATAATAATATGGGATTATATCAGTGAGGGAAACTGGATGATGAGTGTATGAGTGGTTGGGTGGTATTTCTCTTCAAGCTGCTCCGTAAGTTTAAAATGGTTTCGTTTTTATATTTTTAAAACTTTAAATTCTATTTTATCATCTTTATTTATTACTTAATGTGTGTGTCTCCATGTAGTCCATATGTTCACATGTAGTGATCAGAGGACCTGCAGGAATCTATTCTCTTCTTTATGTAGAGTCTGAGGACCAAACACAGGTCATCAGTGTGAAGGCCTGAGCTCTGATCTGAAGTAAATTCAGAATAAGTTCTGACCTGAAATAAACTCAGACCTGGACCGAGAAACTTCAGTTCCCTGGGAACTTGAATGTTCTTCTGCAGTGATTTCTATCACGACACTGACAGTTCCTTGAACCCTATTAAACGTACATAAGTAAGCTTGTATAATAAGGCTGTGTAACTAATAAAGTTATATGTAAAGAATAGAATGTTTAATAGGCATGGAAGGACAGGATTATTCCAAAAAAGGGCTGAGCCCGGGGAACACAAAGGTACTGCAAATATCATAAAAGTACTGTAAATATCATGATGAGGTAATTTGGCTTGAGAAGAACATTTTCTTTTCCTCTTGTTGTACTATAAATAAGGTTGATTCTTAGAATAAAACATGCACTGGTTCACACGCCTCTGCATCCCCTGTGTCCTGATTTCTTCTGCGCCTATACCTCGGGGCCCCCAAGCCCCTCAGGCTTGAATTGTGGTCACTGACCGGTGACACATCAGGCTGGGCAACAAGTGTCTTTACCTACTGAGAAATCTCACCTACCTTTAGGTGATTTTAATAATAAAAACATAAGGAACCTGTACGTTCTACGGGGATTTCAAAGCACGCTTGGTGATACACTGCTTGAATAAAATGAAATGTGGGAAAACTGATTTGAACCTCTTTTCTTTCAGGTCAATCATTTGAATTACTTTAAAATTTACCCAAACATAATACATTTAAACACACCATTAACATTTGCACTTCTGTATTTTCTCCATATACTAGTCATCACGCTTAGATTTTTAGTAACAGAGTATTCCGAGTGGAATCGGCCAAAGAATGTTATATATTAACATGAATATTTAATTTTACATAGGCTGGGGTTATAGGAGCCTTTTAAAAATTATTTATTAGAAAAATCTTGAATGATGAAATCTCAAAATTATGAAGGCCATAATAATGTAGATTAATTGCATAATCAAAAGATGTAAAGTTGTTAATGGAAGGAGCTAATTAAAGTACTGAAAATATGAGTTATAAATAAAATGATAACTCATATTTTTATATCTTTAAAGGAGTTCTGCAGTTTAATACATTTAGAGTCTGAGTATATAAACTTTCAATGTATCTATTTTTTTTTTGCTTTTTTCTCATATATTTGGAAATTTTAAGAAATAGTAATTTATTAATTTTATTTTTTAAACACAAGTTTACATTTTAATGGTTGTATAAAAATTAAATTAGAACAAAATTCTGCTAATGGATTCTCAAGAAATGATATAGGCTATATGTAATAAGATTTCTTAAATTAGAGTTCAAAGTAGAGAAGCTAAATATTTTTATTGCATTTTTGTGCATTTCATACAATATATCCTAATCATATTTAGGTCTCCTCCCCCATCCACACTTACCCATACACACCCACTGGATTTCATGCATTCTGTCATATATGTTAAAGCCTATGGAGTCAATGTATACCCAGATGTCCCTGGGATTGAGTTCTTCCACTGGAGCGTATTCAGCCTATCTAGTGCCACCCCCTTAAAGATAATAGAATCTCCCTCATTTATTCATTTTAAATAAATTGACTTTACACAATAGGTAGTAAAGAAATCACTTTAAAAATCCAAAGTCTGACTGTTCATGTAAATTTCATATTTGCATATACAGTAAGTAAAGAGTTTTGTGCATTTAGTTGGATTCTCTGATTAGCTGTAAACAGCTAACACTGTATCAGCAAGGCCACATCAAAAGACTCAAGCAACTGTGGTTTATATACTACATACGTCTAGGGTGGCTGCATCTGTACATTTTCTTCTAGTCACTATTCCCTAAACACTTAAGTATAAAACTATATAGTACTTATATTTTATTAGGTATTATGATGTGGTGGTTTGAAGATTCCCCAACTAGGCTCCAAGTATTTGAATATTGACCCCAGTTAATAGTACTGTTTGTGTAGGTTTTGGAGGAGAAGCCTTGCTGGAGGAAGCAAGACACTGGGACCTGACTTTGCCCCATATGAAATCCATTCCTATCTCCGCTTCTGGCAAGTTCTTGAAAATATGATTGGCTGTCTGTTCTGGCTACCTGCTGCTGTGCCTCCTCCACCAGGATGGACTCTTATCCCTATGGAATGAAAGCCAAATAAACTCATCATTCTATAACTGGATTTGGTCATGGTGGTTTTTATCACAGTGACAGAAAAGTAACTAATAGATGTGAATAATTTCAGAATTTAAAATACGTCAAAGATATTCTCTATGCAAATACTATGCTGATTTTTGTAAGGAACTTGAGCATTTGTAGGATTGGTGTCTGTGAGGGTTTCTGAATCACATGTAGTCAGTGAGGGATGTCAGCATAAGACACTAAGTAAGTAACTTGTTTAGATGTGCTGTCTCCAAATGCCCAGGGGATCGTATACCAGTTCTCAGAGTAAGATTTCAACAGAAGCTCTGTATTCACATCATAGTCTATTGACTGTAACCCCTGCAATTATATGAAAGAATAACTTTGTGGAACATACGTGTCTTATTAGTTTAATAAATCAAATGCCTGGGGGCTTAAAAATAAAAGAAAAAAATGAGGAGATGGCTTCTTGTGTTCCAGAATTTGATAATAAAAAAGACTTGAATAAGAACCATAATTCAAAAGAGGTAGGACAATTCCAAGCAGCATGCCATGGAATCTGCCTATTATTTCAATATCTTTTGAACCAGTTATATTTAAAATCTGGACAGCTAAGCATCATGTTTTGGAAATTTGCTCTTATTCTTGAAAAGTCACAATATTTTTAAATCGATGAATGGAATTTAATTAAATGAAAATAATGCCTTATTCATTAAATTTATAATTAGCTTTTAATTCAACATCTTTAAAGAGAGTTAGCAGGTGAAAAAAGCAATTTGTTTCTGTTCAAATATTAGGGTATTTTTCAAAGGGCAATAGGTAAATGACTCCTGGTCTCCTCCCTATGGTCTTAACTACCAGTGTTAAATTAGAAGCAGTGCATGGTATTCTGCTGCACATCATAGTCATGAGAAAGTAGATGAAACACCACCATTGTAAACATTTCAGTAAGCAGATCTCTTTGTGAGGCAGACAAGAAAATATTCAGGGTCCTCAGTAAATGGTAGACCAGAAGAGACAGTCCTAATCCTAGAACCTGGGGCATGACTCTAAAAGATGCAGGATCGCAGCTTCTCTATAACTCCTATCCTCATACAAGTAAATGAAGAAATAAAAACAGTGCAAAATTCACAAGTATTGAACACCATCAAAATTTAACTTTTTGTAATTAATAAATATTTTGTTATGGAACATATATAAAGATATTTGAATGATAACACTGGAGAAAATTATTGAGTATAGATGGAAATATTAAGTAGAATATAGTATTGTATATCAAAAATATTATAATAATATTACAAATTTTAAGAAAATGCGAGTCCAACTTTTATTCTTTTCCAAATTATTCCCTTGACTTTCTCTTTGATGCCTGTCATTTTCAGGAATTAACTTATTACTTTTGTTTCCTTCTTTTATTTTCTTTTAGTTTTTATTTATTTATTATTTATTTAATAACCACATAATTAGTAGAAGCATTTCATTACAATAGCATTGAGATGATAATAAGTTTCCAAAGGAAAGATGCATCTCTTTCAAAATTGGCTGTAAATTTTTGGGTTCGCAGTGTTGAATTAACACAGTTATACATTAGTGTACTCAGTATAACCTCTGTAAGACATAACATTAATGAAGTTTTAACCTTTAAAAAAGATCTCCATTTCTTTTTCAATTATACTTTTTCATACAGAAAAGTTCATTTGTAATGCAACTAACACCTCGGATGTTTGCACATGCATCTCAACTCTTTTCAGTAGAAAACAAGGTACACGAGGAAAGATCCCTTGTCTGTCACTGTTATAAATTATTCAGTATACATTTAATATCATATAAGGTATTGAATAAGGAAGCCTGTTTATAATCCAAAGGATATTTGACTTGCAATGCAGGTTTTCTCCCTAATGTTTATGCAAACTCATGCAAAAAGTAGCATTATTACAAGGATTTACGTGGACTCTTCTCTGCAACTCATGGCATTGAACCTCAGAGTGGGTTCTCTTGAGTAACAGGATGATTGTCTCTTATACTAATGAGATGATTCATGGTAGACACCTATGTAAGAGGAGTGGCCTAGTTAACAAATATACCGATGTATATGAGACCCTGAAACTTCAAGTTGAAGGCATGGAAGCCCCGAATATGAGAATTTTTCTAGTTGTGGTCCTACATTTCCACTTAAAACTGTAATTGTTACTAAAGAGCTTCCAAGAGCTCCGTGAGTCATTTTATTAGATCACTAACACTGTGAGGATCGGGGGAATTATATGAATTCACAGTTTGTTGGTGAGCAGAGGGGTGGCTCCTGACACCTTGACATTTGTTGGTATTTGAAAATGAGGGATACTTTGAAGAAACCTGAGCCTTTAAACCTGTGGACTATGACGCTAAGTCCAGGAAGTTGAGGTTGGAATTGTTTGCCAAACATACATCAAAACAGAAAGGTCATTATTAGTAGGCACAATTTTTTGTTAAATGACTCCTATTCATCAAAAGAGATCTTGAACAATAGATGGAACTCTTCTGCCTGAGGCTCAGAAGCATTATATGCTGCTATTCTCTATAATGAAAAAATCCGTGGCATTTAGATTTGAATTTTGTTCAAAAGGTGGATCACAATAAATAGTAAAACAACTTTCATTGTTGTTTAGGAACATTTCTGTTTCTATATTTTAAATAAACAAAATGATGATCTGGGCTTTTTGTATCCAAAGAAGCTTTTGATTGGCACTATTAAATTTTTGGTGAACATCACTGAAATGAGTAGATGATTAGAAAACACAGACAGGGTTCCTTCTGTGAAACTCAGACTCTATGAGGAACAGACAACTTTTAACATTTGTTTTCGGTTCTGCCTATTGTTCCCCCGAACCCAGAAACAACCCTGAAAATTTCCATTTGTAGACCTTTTAGGAGATGGCCTGGAAACATCCACTGCCTTCATCAAACAGGCACCTCTGACTTTCACTATTCAGCAGATCTCAGGATTCCTGAGTTCAAGTCAGCGCCCAATTTTTGACAAAGATGATGCTTATTGAGGAAATAACTCACTAATTATTTCTTTGTTTCAAATTTTGTAAGAATTGATCAATTGACGTTTAGAGCCAGAAGGTGTAATTATCAGTTTTAAGAAGCAATGTAAGTTTTCAAAAAGTAACTGATAGCGATAGAAGTAATTTTAGACAAAACTAGGAGTTGAAAGTTTAGAATCCCGTACGTTCTCCATTTCCTTGGATTGTTTTTCATTCTTACCTGAGTACTAAGAACTGAATTCCTCAGCAGCTTCAGAGAATAACATCATTTCTCTGAGGACAACTTTTCCATGACTTTTCTTGCCTGTCCAAATTATCAATGCCCCTCATGTATTTTGTCATTTATGTTAAGGCCTATTGAGTCGTTAGTGTAAGTCTTTGCCTCAGAGCAAGTTCATCCATTGGCATCTAGTCAGGTTATCAAGAGTCTCTTCCTTAAAAATCACATATCCCTAAACCAGTAGTAATCAGCTGCCAATAGTTCTTCATATAAGGTTGGGGCCTGCTGCCCATTTCCCCAGTTCTGTGCTGGGTTTTTGTCTGGTTGAGTTTGAATAGGTGTTGTGCATGCTGACACAATTGCTGTAAGTTCATATGAGCAAGGTCCCAGGAGCCTTTAAGACTCTGTATCCATATAGTCATGCATCTCCTCCCTTAGCTCTTAGAATGTTTCTGCCCCCTCCCCCACAATGGTCCCTGAGCCCTGGGTGGGTGAAGTTTAATATCAAATTTATATCTAGGGAAACATACTCTGTTGACTCTTGTTCTCTATGCTTTGGCTTGTGTTCATTGCCTTCTGTTCCATGGGGGAGCTTCATTGTTTAGAGTTGAGAGGTTCATTAGAAATCTCTCTAATCTTTGTTACACTATGTCCTGTGAGCCTTAAGTACAGAAGTTCCATTTCAGATGTGTTGCTTAAAGAGTTTCTTAAGTTCTTGTAGGATTGTTTGGGAAATGCCTTGATGATCAGTTTCTAAAAAGTTATAGTCTTGATGATGATGCTGTTGCTGCAGCTGCTGCTACTGTTGCTCAGGAGTCCACTACATGAGAAGCACCTCTTTTAAACAAGATGCTTCAGAGACCGTCAACAAAGGCCGTGTGAACAAGATTCCAGAACATCCGGTGCAAGGCTCCTGATTACAACTGTAGGAATTTCTTCTCCTAATTTCCAGAATCATACGCTGCTCTTGTGAGAAAAATAAATCACTTGGAATAAGAGTGTTTGGTGTGTCCTTCTCCACTCACTTTCAGAATTGTCTTGGATATTTTCTTAAAGTCATTGAATGTCTTATTAACTTACAAAACCAGATAGTGCATCCTGTCACTACAATTTATTGTGTGAAGTAAATAATAAAACGTTTGAAGATTCCTGGTACACAGACAATCCGTTCTAATGTAGTAATTGGTCTATGTAATTGCTGCAGGCTGCCTGTCAACAATAGAATCACTGAAGACCAATTTGTGATTTCTGAAAACTGAAGCATCTTTGCTCCCTGTGACATTCACAAACCTAGCTTCTTCCAAGTACTCTTTATAGATATGAATGAAACATTGTGATAAGGTTCTCCATGGGCTCCTTATGCCCATACAATGCCTCACACTGTGCATATCTTTGTAGTATAGATCAAAATTTTTCTGTCATGTTATAAATTCTAATTGCAGCCAGTGTTTCTGTGGCAGAACATCCATAAGGAGTAACACCTGCTCAATGCTTCTTAGGGCTAATACATTCAGAATAAAGCTGCATGAACTTTATTCGTTGAAGACACATCATCATGCACTCCAACTCTTCACACAAGATTTAATAATTATGGGAAATTATTTCCTATTCTAATACATACTGGTAGAAATTCCCGTTTTTGAACCCCAAATTCCATTCTGTAATCACTGTGCATGAAACTGTCAGCATTGGTAAGATGTAGGCAGAGATCCAGAAACAGCTGGAAGGAGTCATTGTGATGTACTCATAACAATTCTTGCTCTCTAGAGAGAAGGGCAGAACAGATGGTGTCTCTGCAGGAGACAATACTTCCCCCTTAAAAGCATTTTGTTGATGGCAGTGTCCCCTCCTGAAGCAGAGCCACTTACCACAGGCAGAATTTTCCTCCAGCTGCTGTGGTAGTGCACAGAAGGTCTCTTTCCCAAACGTAAAATGAAAGGAGTACTTAAGCTGCATGAAGGGACTCAGAACTCCATGCAGAGCTGAAAAGAACTGTGGTGACATAGTTTGTGCTCTTTTGGCACAGAAAATAAGATTGTATATCTCCATATTCAGGGAAAGTTCAGAAAATGAGGATGAAAGGAAAGGAAACAGCTACAATCCTGCTTGGTGTATATTCCTTCATTTGCACTCTCATGTCACAGTCTGGGATTCCCATGTGACATCTCTAAAATAATTTCTTATTAGAGTGTCTACGTCACCAAAACCCCTCTTATACCTGTGAGGTCAGCAGAGGTGGAGAATTTCCAGAGCTTTTTCTCTTTTTGTCTCTCTTTTTTAGCCAGTTCTTCTGCCTTTTGAAGTTTCATTGTGTTATAGTTGTCCACACAATCTTTTTTAATTCTTTCACCAATACCTTACTCTCCATATGTGAATTCGTTTGCATATTCCTTCTGCTTGTTTCACTGTGTTTGAAGATTTAAGGACACAGAAGATTAAGAGGTATGCTATCAAACTATGCAGTCATTAATTAGATCATCAAGTGATTTGGTGTTATGTACCCTGTAATTCTGGGCACACATCACTGAACAAAACAATAACACATGCCAGTCTGTACAGAATTTTATAGTGCACTAGGTTTATAATCTGTAATTAAACACAATTCTAAAATCCTTCTTTGGCATAAGAGTACACTGTATCCTCTGAGATGTAATAAATGCTAATTAAATTATTCTTAAAGTGATTCACAATGTTGATATTTATCAGAATTTTTTATCATGTTTGTCAATGTAAAGATTATAACTTTTCCCCCAATTAAACTATGAAGTAATCAACCAGGTACTTTAACATTATTATCAGGAATACCTCCTGATGTTTGGGAAGGAACTAAAAACTGAAATGGGTTTCAATCATATAATGCAGATTCAGGTGTTTTTGTACAAACTAAAGTTTAAGGCTATTTTCTCTACCAATGACAGAAGCTTACTTGATAGGGTTTGGTTCGGGAATCAGCTAAGCTTCCCAACAAGCTCACCAAGGGCAACTGTTAATAGTGGAGATTATTGGACACATTTCACACACATTCTGATCCAGAGGTATGGGTAAGGTAATTCTCAGGTTAATACCAAACATTATTTAATACTTGCTGTTCAATTAAAAATGTCAACTAAAAAATCATCTTTGTTCTGTTCTCAGGGAAAACTCTTCATGGTACTGCATTAGTCATTCTTCTACCTTGCACCTTAATTTATTAAAGAGAGAAAATGCAAAAGGACTGTGACATCAAGGTATCCTTTTAAAAAACAAATTCATTGCGTATAGTTGATGTCTGCAGCAAGAAAGAATGCAATATTTAGAGATACCTAATAGTAGGTATCACTTTTAAAAACAAGTCTTACTATCGTTTCTGAGTAGAACATAGTGAATATGATGGTGACTCAAGTAATGTGACCTATTTTTTCAAATGTGTGTATGTCCATTTTTGTTCCCTCATTCTTCTTTCCTAATGGATATATCCTTAGAGTTCAGCTGTGTGAGATGAAGGACACTGTCATCACAAGATTTGTTACTTTTTATACTCACCACACTGGCTATTACACAAAATATCTACATCTTTGAGAGTAGGAACTAATCTTAACCCAGTACTCATATATCGTGTCTCGCCAGTGATGGCTTGATAAATTCTTCCTCACTGCTAGCCTGGTATTTGTATCAAATTTAAAACAAATTGTATGAGCCAACTTTGCAGTCCATTTTTAAAACTCTTTAACAAATGAAAAACTGGGTGTCAGGTTCTTTGAAGAACACCCTGTAATACCATTGATTCTTCCCCATTTCTGCTTTTTTCTACTGCTCTAAGGAAATTATCAAAATATGGCAAGTTGATTTAAGAAATTTACTTATGATCTACAATCGAGAATTACTAAACCTTTCATTTGTTGAGGGTATGTGTTTGTAACAGGCTAGTTAACCCTCATTACTATAGCACTTTAACATAATGAAACTCCACTACTTAATGAAATGATATCTATTTTGAATTTGTAGTATTAGAATACATTCTAATAAACATTTCTTTTTCTTTTTAATATTCAGGCACATTAAGATTGAAACTATATATGTGAATACGTCCTGAAAAATGTATAGGTCTAAAAACTAGTTAAATTATGTAAAGATAGTTCAAAGACAAGATGCAAAAGGAATGTGTTTACAAGATATCATATTTTAAAATATAAATCTTTCTAT
>NW_008348412.1:1241342-1242861 GCF_000622305.1 Nannospalax galili
TATATAATCTAGGTGACAAAGGTAAAGATATGAAAGTTGAAAGGGTGCTACTTGGGAAGATAAAAAGGATCAGAGGAAGGGCTCAGTATGTCAAATGTGGTTAATAAAGGATGAGTATGATCAAAGTACATCATACACCTGTATGAAAACATCATAGTGAAATTCATTATTTTGTGCAATATATGCAAATAAAATTGAAAAAAAATACTCCAAATATTCATATGATATTTTTTAAATGCATACATACCTATAGTTTTGCGGGTCTTTTTAATCTTCAAACACAAACTCTTATAGGAGTCCTGTCTGGGACACACACTCTACAGTCTATTATTTTCTACATTTTAGCCACTTGTGACCTTTTCTGTCTATTATCTTCTGTTGCATGAGGAAGCTTCACTGGGGAGGGCTAAGGGATGTGTTAGTTTTCTCTCTTTTCCTGATGAGTGGTGACTGGCATACTTCTCTGTAAATATAAGGATCCATATTTATCATAAAGTAAGAAATTATATTTGTCTCTGGATATGACAGACACAGGGATTTCTCTAAGATTTATGTCCTACCCAGCCTTCTGTATTTTGCAATGTTCATAATGTCACACATGAGTTCACTGTCATTGGGAAGGCTCTAAGTCCAACTGAATAGCTGATGATTACCCCCAAGATAAAAAAGCCAACTCAGTTTGTTTTCTTCTCCAGAGAGGCTTTGAAATGGATATACAAAAGCCTTAACATGCTATGTTCTATCCACAATAAATGAAGTAATATAGGATTAAAACTCTGATAACTAATAATGTAGAACAGATGCATGAGTTTTAACATGCAACTGTGCGTGAGTAATGATAGACATTAAGACCATATCCAAGTCTATAAAAGTATTTAAAATAAACACTGAGGAAATCTAAAGCTACTTGAGTGGAGAAAGAGAAAGAAAGCATGTACTGAGGCCAAGAGGTTAGACCCTTTTATCACAGCAGTGGCTTGGAAGAATAAATTTACTGCTGGGTGAGGAAGAGCTGATCTTAAAGGGAGGAACTGTAGATAGACTGATTAGACCTTAGTGGATGAACTTGCACCGAGGAATGTCTGGGGACACTATCTTGACACCGTAGGCCTTAACACAAATGACACAATGTGTGAATTCCAGTGTGTGTGGGGGCTATTGGAGGGTGCCAGGTTGTGAGAGGGTACAAATGTGGAACGGGTATAAGGTTGGGTAAGATGCCATGGATGAGATACAAAACAATATTCAATAAAAGAGATATAAAGGAAAGGAGATAAAGGGAAAGAAGGAGCTCAAGAGAGGTGGGACCATAGGAGAAGGGTATTATTAAGGGAGAAATGGAAAAAATGGGGGCACATTAAAAGGGCAAACCATGGTGGAAGTGTTAGACAATTCAAGAGATAAACAATGCCTAGGTAGTTTTAGAAAACCAGAAGGAACCATATTAGGCCAACAACCTACTGACAAATTATACATATAACCAGATCAAAGAATGTAATATATGCCAAAGCAAGGTTTA
>NW_008348412.1:1242999-1262728 GCF_000622305.1 Nannospalax galili
AACAGAGGGACAAAAAGGACAGTTTTTGCTCCTTGCCCTCCTAGGTTGACTAGTTCCAGGGGACTATGAGCATCTCTAAAAATGTCCTGTAACTGTGGTGAGTCACCTGTCCTCTTGAGCAAGGAGGCCATGGAGACCCCACTAGATGGACCTGAGCCAGAGTCCAGTCTACAAAGAGGAGAGTCAACACAGAGGAAACATTTCCTCCATGCTTCCAAGCAAAGCCAGACATGATCAAGCAGGACCTTTGAGTTATCTTCACATAGACGGAACTGGTAACAGAAAGGAGCCAGGGGCTCGTCCCAAACCCGTGTTACCCCTGAGGAACAGATCCTCAATCGACCTTAAGAGTAAAGCCAGAGTCCAGTCTACAAAGAGGAGAGTCAACACAGAGGAAACATTTCCTCCATGCTTCCAAGCAAAGCCAGACATGATCAAGCAGGACCTTTGAGTTATCTTCACATAGACGGAACTGGTAACAGAAAGGAGCCAGGGGCTCGTCCCAAACCCGTGTTACCCCTGAGGAACAGATCCTCAATCGACCTTAAGAGTAAAAATAAATAGTTTTTTTTCTGGGCCAACTCTAGGGTCTTAAACACCCAAAAGAAAAGTATAACCAAAGATTAATGGGGTAAATATAATTTTTAAGAGTCCATATGTATAGTTAAAGGCTACAGAACAAGAAACAATGCCAGACAGGAGATACCTTCCTTTGAGTTATTGGCCAAGTGTCGCAAGAGACTCCCAGACAGTAACTCATCATAGAACTGGGAAAATGAACAGCATACCCCAATCTTATCTAAAGGAATATGGACAACTGATTGCTGCTAGATGAGGAACAGCTGATCTTCCTAAAACAAGGATCTCTACATAGACTGACTAGATTCAGCAGATGGACAAGCACTGGAGAATGCTGGGGGTGTTGACAACATAGTGAACAGTAACAGGGATGACTGAATATATGGGCTCCAGTATGTGGGAGGAGAGACTCTATGGGAGGGTGCCATTTGGGAAGTGGGTATATAGATGAATAATATTTGTGGGATGTTCTGTATGATATACACACAGAAAAATCAACAAATTTTTAAATAATTATATATGTGGAGGAAGCATAAAACTTTACTTCATGTTAAATAGTAGAGGTGATAATCATTACCAGTGAAATATACCTGATGACTTTATAATCATACTCATGTACTAAGATTCTGAATGTAACTGATTGTGACTAGATACATAGAGATTAAAGACATATGTGCAAACATCTAAGTGTTAGTAGCATTAAAAATGTCGGAAACAGCATATTTTTAAATGAAATGGAGGTCTTCTTTAAAGGCTAAAAACTCATTCAATTTTATATCTTACAGGGTTTATACTGAGTCCTGTATTGCATAACAGTTATTTCAACTGTGAACCTAAAAATTTACAGCCACCTTTGGAAGAGATGTATCCTTGCTCTGAAGTGTGTTACTGAATATATTAAAGCTGTAATGAAATGCTTTTTCTAATCATGTGACTATTAAACTTTTAAAGAATTTTAAAAAATAATTCTTCAAAGCATAAAAATTTGCTCCTTAATAATTAGTAGATGTAAAAAACATTACCATTGAAATCTACCTGAAGACTTTATATCCATGCTCAGATGCCAAGATCTCAGAAAGTAACAGACTGTGACTAGCAAGTAATAATCAGATATATAGAGAGTAGAAACTCATGTGCAAACATCTTAGTGTTAATTGCATTAAAAATGAAGTTTTCTGTATGAAACTGTGTATTTTAATAATGAAATGGAGATCTTTTTTAGATTAAATTTTCATTTACTTTTATATCTTATAGGGTTTATACTGAGTACAATATTTTATAACTGTATTAATTCAACTCAAAACCTAAAAATTTACAGCCAATTTTGAAAGTGATGCATCTTAGCTGTGGAAATTGTTATTGAATATATTGATGCAGTTGTAATGAAATGCTTCTTCTAATTATCTGGTTATTAAATAAATAATTTTAAAAAATTAAAAAAACAAAAAAGAGGAGGGATATTGTGTTTTAAAAAAAATTACTCAAAATTCTGGCAACATTGGCAGGAGTGTCTATGACATGGGGTTTTGAGCATATAGCTTATTAAAGAAACACTGCATCCTCTCAAATCCTTTTGTATTCCAGATTGTCAGTTTCTTCCCACCTATTTGCTAAAGCTAATCTGGTTTAACTTGTAAATCAGGACATTCTTTTCTAACACAGGAGTATTGTTGTTTATATCAAAGGAAATTTCTGAACTGTTGACAGAGGAGGTACCTGATGCTGATGTCTGCACTAACATTGGGCCCTGCTATTTTCACCAAGCAATGCTATCAGCAAAAGTCAGGTTATGTCTAGTTTTGGCACATTGCTATTTACATATACCAAGCAGTAACATGGAAACAGATGGCTACTATAGAAATGGTTAATTTCTTTTCTTCTTGCTTAGTCTCCCTTCAATTGTAAACTGACACCTAAAACACAGCTATTACCACTGATTTCTATTATACAAAAGTATATGCATTCCTATACTGTATGGAACTGGCTTCCTACTGAAGTTATTGTGTTAAACAAACAATACATATAGAAAATGTGTATATCACAGATTTTAAAATATGTTCTCTGTCATCTCATTTAGTATTGTAAACTTAATTGTTTTTGTCTGTCTATTATAACATTTGGAAATTAGTTCAATGTTTTAGGTACTTTTCATTAGTCACAAAACAAGACATTTCACACAGCCTTTGTTAATTGCAACTCTATGCCATCGAATAGAGACTTCTTTAACTTTTTCACTAAGCAAGCCATAATTGCATGGTGCGTTTAGATCTTGAGCTAAAAACAAAATATTCCTAAATACAAGTTTCATGCCCCAATTTGATAGCCTGATTTATTCCTGTAATGCAAAGACAAAACACAGTGAAGGAATTTCTCAGAATAAAAAAAGAAATCTTTTTCAGTCCAATAAGCCATTCTTGAATTTATTATTCAATGAAAAGAATAACAGCACAATTCCATCCAGTTTTCCCAATTTGTCTTCCCTAACACGTTGATAATATGAAGTATTAACAGTATTTAACAAACTTATTTCAAATGAGATGGAAAGCAGGCTTCTATGAATTTGTATCAATCCAAAAAGGTGAATAAATGTTAAAGTCTTGTTCTTTGTTAACTTTGATATTTAGTCCATCTTCATGAGTAAAACAATTTAAAAATAGTATTGATTTATAATGAAGACGATTCATCGTCTGAAGCAGCTTGTTTTTCTATAAGCAACATTTGTAAATATGAGCTCAAAGGATGTATGTTTCAAAATAGCTGAAGGCATCCTAGTTGTTATTTAAAAGTCTTTCTGTTTGCCCTTTATGTAATGAGCAAAAAAAGTTACATTATAGCATGGTTATTACAATGTTAAAAGGAAAAATAAAGCAATTCCATGCCAATTCAAAATTTTATTAATGTATATTTTTATTGAGCTTTTGAAATTTTATGCAACAGCTTTTAATCAAATTTAGACACCCTCCCCTGTCCATATCGACCCCATCTCCCACCAGACCTCATATATTCTACCATACATGTTAGGTAATATCCAATCTGACATTTGTACCCAAATGTCATCCCATCCAGTGATCATATGTAAGGCATGCTTTCCCTCATGCAGTAGCAATCAGCCTCCAATAGCTCTCAGTCTAGTGCTGGCCCACCACCCATTTCTCTCCTTCCTTTTGGGCTCTTGTGAATTGAGTTGGAATGGGTCCTGTGTTCGATGCCACCATTTACACATGTTCACATGTGAAGATTCCAGTGGCCTGGAAGCCTCCGTTTCTCTGTGTTCATGAACCATCCCTGGATCTCAATCTTTCTACCTCCTCCTCTGCAATTGTACCTGAACTGTGGGTGGGTGAGGTTCAATATAGAAGTCGTATCCTACACTCTGCAGTCTCTTATTGTTTAAAACTTGGAAAGTTGTGGCCTTCTTTGTACATCAAACTTTTTTGGATAAGGTAGCTTTACTAGGGAAAGTTGAGGGATGCATTAGTTTTTTTTTTCTCTACCCCTTGTTTCACTATGTACCATGAGACTTAGTTGTAGAGATTCAACTGTAGATGTGTCACCTAGTGCTGGTCATCTTTCATATGTCAGCTCTCTGTCTGACCTGTTGTGCAATTCTGCAGTGGTCTCCATCTATTGCAAAAAGAAGCTTTGTTGATGAGTGGTGTATCATATGGTTGTCTGTATATATGAACTCTTAAAAGAAATGAAAGTTTACAGGCTGGAGAAATGTCTCAGCAGTTAAGAGCACTGACTGTTCTTGCAGAAGATGAGGGTTTGTACCTCAGCACCCACAAGGTAGCTAACAACTGCCTCCAAATCCAGTTCCAAGGAATCACATGCCCTTTTCTGTCCTCTATGGGTTGCATGATATGGGTACACTTGCATACATGAAAGCAATATACTCATACACATAAAATAAAAATAAATAATTCAAAGAAAATTAAAAAATAAAAATATGGGCAATCCTGGATAAACTAGTTTTTAAAGGAATTACACTGTTAATTTTTAAATTTATATTTAGTTTTATGTGTGAGTGCTTTGCTTACTCATATATAATTGCATCTATAGGTACAAGACCTGTGGCGGTCAGAGATGGGATCTGACCTCCTGGAACTGCACATACATTTCCTTCTTAGTTGCCATGTAGATGCTAGAAACCGAAAGAGTAGCCATTACTCTTAACTGCTGAATCACCTCTGCAGTCTCAATTACACTGTTTTAACAATGAGGTTACTTCCAACACAGGTTTTTTGGATATATTATAACTGTTTTTTATTATGTTGAAAGAGTCCAATGTCCTGAGTGTTTAAAACAAATGCAGTATATTGCTTCCTCTAGCCTTTTGTTACATCATGAACTAAGTAAAAGCTTTGCTCTAGTTTGTCCTTTGCTGTGACACTCTGACCAATACAAACGTGGGGAAGAAAGGGTTTATTTGGCTCACATCTCCAGGGTCCCAGTTCATCACTGAGGGAGAACAAGGTGGGAACTCAGGGCAGAAACCTGGAAGCAGGAGCTGGAGCAGAGGCCGTGGAAGAACCCCACTTACTGGCTTGCTCCCCTGACCCTTGTTCAACCTGTTTTCTTATACAACTCAGGACCACTTGCCCAGAGGTGGCAGCATCCGCAGGGGGCTGGGCCCTCTACATCACTCAATAACCAAGAACATGCCTCACAGACCTGGCCACAGGCCAATCCCATGGAGGCAGTTCCCCCAAATGAAGCTCCCTCTACCCAAGTGTGTCAAGTTGATAATGAAAGCTATCCAGTACAAGCCTTATGTATAGAAATGCTAAGTTCCATATAGTAAAAGATAACCATGTGATAACTACTGGACAGCATGCTCTCACACCATGAAACTTCAGGTTTTGAATGCAGAATTGATTTAGTTTCCCTCCTTTCCCTGGAAAGCTAATGTATGATTCCATGTGACATATCTGAAACTTATTTTTGAAGTCAGAAATATCCTGGTAAGTACACAAAAATACTGAACTTAGAAAAGATATTTAGACTTAACAACAAAAAAGAAAGAAACACAACAACAATAAACAACCACTAGGCTATAAAATGTGGATGTCATGAAATAAGACTTGGTATAAATAAAAGTAACAAACATTTGTCAGTTCATGAAACTATTTTGTGAGATACTATGAAGTAGCTTGGGTAAGTTTTGTGACTTTTAGTTGCTTAATTTTGGAAGGCAGTGCCAGCCACCCTATTCTGCCTTTCAACATGGCAAAGTTTATTAAAGATTCAATTATGCCTAAGGTAATTTGGAGGATCAGTCATGAATGAGAAACTTGATGTGAAACAATTTTCTATGATCTCACATGTCTGAGTACCTTTTCAGAGGGGTCACTAAGAACTGTTCTCAGGGCTTTCTTTGCAGGGATGTTTGTATAAGCAAATTGACCAAGAAAATAGAGATAGGGTCTCAGTCCTTGTTCTAAAGATAGATTTGCTAGTTTGTCAGTATTACAAAGACAGACTCTATGTTAGAACAAAGATTTGACAGTTTATCAGCAATATCTCCTGAGGCTTCATATTTCCTAAGTTCTTGGCTTCTTGGCTGTGACACAAACCCACTGTGTTTGCAGTAACCTCTATAGGAGTCATTCCATATTAATCCGATAGAACTTGGGGACCAAGACAGAAAAATGCAGCTATGAAGTTTATACTTCCTGATGTGGCATAGCTGATTAAATACCTTTGTATCCATCCGAGAGGTCCTTTATCTTCTAGAAACATCCAGGAAGCTGTGACAGAGGAACATGTTAACATGCAACCTGGATAAAGTCTCCAAGTCACTCTGCACAGTGATTGGCAATGTTCCCAAATACAATTCCTGTACCTCATAAGTAAAACAACTCTGGAAATTGTTGTATAGTTTTCAAAAACTTTTAAGAGTATACAACACAAGGGAACACACTTGAGTGAACCTCTCCATTCTCCATATTTAGATATGTTAGATAATTTTGAGATTTGGCGTTAGGTTGTCTTAAGTTGTCCCATCTGTTGTCAGCGTTTCCACACTGTCCATGATGGTTTCAGAAGACTTCATGTGAATTCTTAATGAATGTAATGTTGAGTGAATCTGTAAAATAATTCTGATCTGATAGTATATAGCATGATTGAAAATAATTTTATTTTATCTCAGTATTGTATTCTTCTATAGCTGTAAATACACATGCTCTCCATGTACTAATATATGCATAAACAGAATGAAATTTTGTAATTGTATTTTTTGGGAAAGATGATTACAATTACATAGATAAGCCACTGTTTTCCTTGTTCCTTTATTTGTGATGTATGCCATTTTACATACGTGTGCATAAGTGATGAAATGAAGCATCCTCAATAAAAATTATGTTACATATATATTAAAATATCAGAAAAGAAGTAAATTTTTTCTTAGTCTTTGACACAAAGGTTGGAAAAAAATCATCAAGTTGTCTAATATTTGAGAACCTTCATCTATCCATATGAACAAAAATTACTTGAGAATAATACTAAAATTATGTGAAACAATAATATTTACATTTATTGCTAAGTATAATTAGGACTTTATTCAGAAGTAGAATTCTAGATTAGCGTCTCAAACTTAAAATGTCATGTGAAATGAACAAAGAAGTTTTTAACATAAAATATTAATAAGCATCTATAAACTTATGTATGGTAAAGGGCATCCCAGTTTCATTGTATGCAATAGATTTTCATTTTAAAATAATTTCTTGAATTTTCTTATTATCTGTAGTACACAATAAAAGATATTTATTTAGGAATGAGTTATTTCTTTGAAACCTAAAACACCAAATTATTATCTGACACTTGTTAAAATAAATGAGAATCTAAAGGCTATACCAGGAGCTAAATATTTTTTCTAGACTGGTTTTATTCAGTTTCTTTCATAAAAAATGAACCATTATTAAAGGCAGTGAAGAAGTCTTGGCCAACCTATGAAATTTTGCTTAGAGTCTTTCTGTAATAGAAAACTTCTGCAATGTTCCAATATTCACTCTGCTTGGAATTTGTAGCAATCTGAGGATTATATCTTTGGATCATTAGCCTTTTCCTTAATGTCAAGATACATTCTGTGATCGTCAAATGATTGTTCCTGAGGGAATTAAAATTTCAAAGAATAGTTCTTGATAATCTCTTGACTTTAATAGAGAGAATATCAAAGATTATCTTGCTAAATTCAGTGTAATCACAAAAGTCCTTAAATGTGTAAGGAAACATCAGAAGAAAAGGCCAGAACTATAGGATGTGAAAAAAACTTCACTAACGGCCATCACCATACCACACACCTACACTTGCAGAAATAAATAAATAAAATTTAAAGAGTAAATTATTGTGCACACTTGAAATTATAGCACTAAAAAAATACTGTGCCAGGCATGGTGGTGCATGCCTTTAACAGGTTAGTGTTCATGATGCAGAGGTGGGTGGATCTTATGAGATCAAGGCCAGCTTGGTCTACATAGTGAATACCTGCCCAGCTGGGGCTACACAGAGCTCCTGTCTCAAAACAAAAACAAAAATAAAAATAAAAAATAGATTGGTATAAATTACCTACACTAAGTAGGAAAAAAAGTACCAAAGCATGTTGTTACTTAAAGAAATACTAACAGTGACAGCAAGGGAAGCAAAAGGAAAGAAAAATCCTGGAAAAAAGGAAGAAGTATATTTCAAAATATATTGAAAAGCTAAACTAATGAAAAACCTGTATTATTGGCTTAAAAAGGCATATAGCCCATAGAAGACAATAGAGGATCTTAGGGTAAACCTAAGAATACACCCCCCCCACACACAGACACACACACACACACACAGAGACACACTATAATACATAATCATGCTAAGTACTATCACGTCATAAATAATTTTCAAATGCATTAAAGTTTACACATTGCCCTCCCCACTTCGTATCTTTTATTATAAAAAAGTCGGCCTCATTAATGCTGCCCATATGCACATGGGTGTGGGGTCATGCGTGTGTGATGTACTACATTCGTAAATAGATATTCACATACAAAAATCGCAAAACAGGACCAAGCATGATGAAAAATATTGATGGGAAAGAATTTTGATGAAATTTTGATGGGGATTTCATTGAATCTGTAGACTGCTTTTGGTAGCATGGTCATTTTCACAATATTGTTTCTACTCATCTATGTTCCTGGGAAGTCTTTCCATCCTCTGATATCTTATTTAATGTCGCTAATGTCTTAAAGTGTTTATTAGACAAGTCTTTCACTTTTTCGATTAGATGTATTCCAAGATTATTTTTGAGGATATTGTGAATGTGACTGGCTGCTTTTTTTCTTATGTTTATTGTTGGTATATAGGAAGGCAACTGATTTATATTATTAGTTTTGTACCCTCCTAATTTGATAAATGTGTTTTTCAGCTGAAGATGGTTCATCCATGTTCTTTACTGCTCTATTTACAATTTCCAGGAAACAGAATCAAGCTAGATGTCCATAAATTGAACCGTAGCAAGATAAACATTCCTTTGAGTATATGTCCGAGAGTGGTATGGCTGGATCATATGGCTGATCTGTTTCTAGGTTTTTGAGGTACCTCCACAATGGTTTCCATAGTAGCTACAACAATTTGCCCTCCCATCAACAGTGAATAAGAGATTCCCTTTGCCTGCATCCTCCTCAGCATTTGTCAATGCTTTTTCTTGCTAGGACAAGATGAAATTTCACAGAGGTTTAAATTCGCACTTCCCTGATGATTATGGATGTTGAACATTTTTAATCATATATCTCAGCTATTTGTATTTAATCTTCTGAGAAATCTCTGTTCAGATCCTCACCCCCACCTTTAATTGGACTGTTTATTTTTGTGTTATACCTTTTGAGTTCATTGTATATTTTTGATATTAACCTTCTGTCACAGGTTTAGCTGGTAAAGATTTTGTCCTATTTTGTAGGCTCCCATTTCACTTGAATAGTAGTGTCCTTTGTTATTCACAAGCTTTTTAGTTTGGAGGACCCATCTATCAATTATAGTAATTAATGTCTATTAGTTAGCAATAGAGGTAAAGAAACTACTAAATGGCCATGATATGGAGGCTTAGTAAAAGGATAACTAGAATGCAGTTATACAAACGGGGTGAAAAGAGTAATAGAGTAGGAGGGACTAAATTGAATGGGGAATGGGAGGCCAGGGCAAAGAAGGTAATATGGGGAGGTATAACTAACATTGAGGGACTACAGAAAATAGAAATATAAGAACCTATCACTACAGAAACTTCTTAAAATATATACATATACAATATAAAAAGATATTAAATCAGCTGACAAATAAAAAGCCCAGTGACAGGAACAGACTTTCTCTTATGGAACTGTTAACCAGGAAGTGCATAGAACCTCAGACAATACTAGCCATTGTCTATGATCTTTGTTACTCACTTAAACTTGATGGTATGACCCTCTTGCTAAAGACATTACATATGTGAGTTGTAGAACAAACCAGGAGAAATCAAGCTGGTACTGTCCTCATTGTTTCATCTCTACTGGCTAAATTTCATAGAGCTTGAAGAAGTTTTGCATGCTACCTAGTGGAAGGAAAAAGTAATCATCAGCCTTGCCCAACTATACATCAAACATGCTAAAATAACAACTGGCCTGGCAGATAGTCCCATGGTCCAATAGTGACACAAATGTTATGTAATTAAACTCTTTATGATTGGACTTAAAATCCACCTCACAAAATGCACCCTATAGCTTGTACTAATATCACACCTAGAAACCTGTGGCTAGACAGATCACAGGTCATAGGGGAGAGTCTGCTAAATATACACATTGTTAAAACAAATTCTGATGATTTGTTGTTGTACCCATAGATTAATGCCTCTTTCAACTCTTCCCAGAAGAGTTAATGCAGCAGATGATAATTAACACAGAAATTCACAGCTGTCTAATGTGCACGGACTACTGATTGCTCATGCCTGAAAAGGACACCTATATCAAACTTTTGCCTCCCAAAGCTCAGGGATCATTGCAGAAGACAGGGTGGAAAGATTGAAAGTGCCAGAGGTGGCAGATGAATACAAGTAAACTACGTTGTCTGGAAACTACATGAAAGATGCACATATGAACCCATAGCACTTATGACAGCATGCACAATACCTTTTCAGCACCAAAACAGACAAGGGCCCAGCATGAATGTGGGAGGTGGGCAGGGATCACTAAACTTTAGTTGAAGATCTATTAGGAATGATAGATTAAGAAAGGTAGGGTCACTTTTCCTGTGTGCTGCCTGGTAGAGTGACCAGACTCCAACATATAGATCCTTATCCAAGAGCACTTCGGAAATATATATTGGATTCAATAGTCTTCAGAAAAGTTTTAAAATGATAATAATAGAGGACATAAAATCCAGGGGTTATTAATGTGGGTGTGTTCTGGAGGGGAAGTTCAAAATACCTTCAGAAACAGTGTATGAAATTCTCAAATCAATACAATGTGTTTTTAAAGATGTTTTGAAAAAGTCATGGGACCATACCACAATCAAATCTTCCTAAAATATATACATATTAAAAATGTTTAAATTATATTACCCAATAGTGGGAAGCAATGTCCCCAGTAGACACCACAGTATGGCAAATAAAAAGCCTAATGCCAGGAATCTTTTAGCTCCATTGTTTGTAAGTAGGTTCCCATAGACCCCCAAACATTACAGAATACTATTATTCCTCATTAAAGGAATGTGATGACACACACCTTTAATCCTAGCAGTTGTGATACAAAGTCAGGTGAATCTCTATGAAATCCTGGTTTACATAGTGATTTCCATGCCATCTGGGGCTAAAGGGAGACCCTGTTTAAAAGAATAAAAATCAAAGTTGTAAGTAGGTTCCCATAGACCCCCAAACATTACAGAATACTATTATTCCTCATTAAAGGAATGTGATGACACACACCTTTAATCCTAGCAGTTGTGATACAAAGTCAGGTGAATCTCTATGAAATCCTGGTTTACATAGTGATTTCCATGCCATCTGGGGCTAAAGGGAGACCCTGTTTAAAAGAATAAAAATCAAAGTCTATTATTGAAAATGCTACATACTTGTGCAATACATGGAGAAATCAATCTGGTATTATCTTGAATCTTCATAATGCTTTTGTAGTGCTAGAAAGTGCCATCCATACATGCTGCCAGATAATAAAAATAACCATCCATCTTACCTAGCTGTGAACTCTGCAACTACAATAATGAGTGGAATGATAAACCCACTGGTGCAAGACTAGTTGAAATACTATGGGAGTAATCATACATTGCATGATTGCATTTAAGGCTCAGGCCCACTCCACAAGATAGAAGCCCCACCTGCTATTATTCTGCTCAATGGACATAGTATTAAACTGACTCGAACCATGTATCCTTATACCCATAGATTGGTGTATATCTCATTCTCATTAGAGAAGTATCTTTTTTGCAGTGGATGACAATTAACACAGAGACACACAGTCAGTCAGTGTGTAAAACATAAGAGACTGCAGAGTACTCAGAATTACAGGGACTTTTATATCACAACCTATCCTCTCAAGGCTCAGGAATTGTTATGGAATTGGGGAAGAATGATCGTAAGATCCAGAAGTGGTAGATGGCTATAAAGAAACAGTGCTTTCTGGACAGGTACTTGTGCACATGAACCCACATCATTTGTGACAGCCTGCACAAGATCTGTACAAGTTCAAACTAGAAAGAAATTCAGCATGGAGTGGGAAGGGCTTGAGAAACTATTGGAAATCAATAACTGCTGGGCAAGGAATGGTCAGTTTTCTTTCTGTGTGTGACTACAGGTAGGTTTCTGTTCTGCTTTGTAAAAAAGGACATGAGGGATAAGAAGAGTTGTAGGGAGATCTGAGAGGAGATGTTGGAAAGAGTTGAATATGATCAAAGTGTATTTTTGAGGTTATCATCATTGTAATAAAAACACTGTTTACAAAAATAAATTCTATGGCATTCTTAAATAATTAATAAAAACATTACTTAAAATTATTCCTTCATTTGTTGTTAGTACAAGATACTCATATAAGTGAGAAAGAAAGAGTCTCTGGAATTCATATAATATATGTTTACAGAAGAGTATGGATAATTTACAGTTAAAGTTAAGATTATAGCTAATTTGGTATTTTTTTCATTACTTTACTCACACCTTCATTTGTTTCCCACATTATTTTATTTCTCTAAATAGCAGTGCAATGGATGGTGAGATTGCCTAGTGGGTAAAGACAGATGCTTTCAAGATTGACAATCTGATTTTAAACGCTTAAGAAAAATATATTGCACTTTTAGTTACATTTTAACATGTATGTGTATTTTTTATTTATCAAGTAGTCTAATACTGCACTGAAATTTAAACTTGAGTGAAATGACTATAAAAGTCCTAATAAAATGTCAAGAAACCAGAAGAAAATATCTGATATTCCTAGTTTCTTAAGCTTCTGACATATTGAGGGGGCACAGTGGTTTCTTCAAAAAAATTGTTAGTAAAAATAGCATATGAAATTACAAAGACACTTTTCCCAAAATTATTTAATATTATTTGAATAGCTTTTACATATAAAAGTTTACTATTTGAGGCTTTCACAAGATAATGGGCAGTTTAGTAAAGTGCATGACTCATCATAAACACATTGTTTCTACATCTGAAATAAAAGTGTATGTGAGTTAAATTAATCTAAAAATATAATATTGCAAAAACAACACTACATAAGTGAAAAATATTAGTTTTGTTGGAAATGCATAAAAGTTATAGGTTTTATTTAACTTGTTTAAATAATTATCCTGTGGGAAATATTATTGCAACAATGACATGGGAACAGGGAATTTAACTCAGACTTGAGCATTAATACAAATTAATGAACAGACTAGAAACATTGTTCATAAAAACCGTGAAGATAATCTCACTACACAGTTATAAGGAGCTGTGGGTTTTCAGAGGAGAAAAAGGTATTTCTGACATTCTGAGAGTGCTCTATTTAAGTGTTTGATTTCAGTTTCTGAAGTGATTTTTGAGGCTAGTTATTATCTTAACTTATGCCTTATTCATTTTTAAATTTATTTAATATACACATAATTAGTGGAAGCATTGTATTACAACAGCTTTGACATAGTCAATAACAGTTTCCAGAGCAAAGATGCATCTCTTTCAAAGTGTACTGTAAATTTTTAGGTTCACAGTATTGAATTAATACGGTTATACGTTATTGTACTCAGTATAAACCCTATAAGACATAAAATTGAAGAAGTTTTAACCTTTTAAAAAGATCTCCATTTCTATCTAAAATATGCTGTTTCATACAGCAAAACTCATTTTAATGTAACTAACACTTAGGTGTTTGCATATGCATCTCTAAATGCTATATATCTGATTATTACTAGTCACAGTCAGTTGCTTTCTGAGATCCTTGGCACCTGAGCATGGATATAAAGTCATCACATACATTTCAATGGTAATGTTTTTCATATCTACTAATTAATATGAAACAAATTTTTATGCTTCTTCCTCAAGTATAACTCATTTTTATTTATAGATTTTGTGTGTGTATTTCATACAGAACACCCCAATCTTATTCATCTTTATACCCACATCTCAAATGGCACCTTCACACAGCCCCCCCCCCCCCCCCTGGAGCCCCTTTACATCTGTCACCCTTGTTACTGTCCACTGTTATCAGTGCTCCCAGCCATTCCCCAGTGCTTTTCCATCTGTTGAGTCTAGTCAGCTTATTTAGAGCTCCTTTTTTTAGGAAGATCAGCTCTTCTTCACCGAGCAGCAATCATTTGCCAACATTCCTTTATAAAAGATTGGAGTCTGCTGTTCATCTTTATCAGTATTTTTCCAGCAATTCATAGCAATTATAAAACTAACACTAGTGATGCTGGATAGCATTACCTCTGCTAACATATTCCTAACATATATTTAAATACAGAGAAATACTAGAGGAACAATTAAAGTCAGGCAGATATTAAGTGGTTGGTACAACTAAGGTAGAGAATGATTGTACATAAGATTAATTGTACAAAAGACTACTAAACATGAAATCCCAGTAAGACAACTCCATTACATCTTTTACATGCTTTCTCTGAACACTGTTAAGAAAAATAAGAGGTAGAGCTGGTTCCTGAACACAGGGAAGCAGAGGCTTTCAGGCCACTGGAAGCTTGCACATGTGAACTTGTGGCAACGGTGTCATCAAACACAGAACCCTTGCTAACTTAATTAAACAAGGGCTTAGAGGGGAGGAGAGAAATATGTGGCTGGCCAGCACTGGACTGAGAACTATTAGAGACTGATCAATGCTGGATGAGGGAGAGTATACCTTACATAATATCTCTACATGGGCTGAATAGGCTCTGGTGGACGAATTTATACTGAAGAATATCTGGGTACAAATGCTTGACTGGATGGGACTTAACATGTATGGCAGGATACAAGAGATCTGGTGGGGGCATGGGGGATGATATGTATAGGGGAAGTGGCCTAAATTTGATAAAGAACTGTTGTGTGAAATTTTAAAAATTCAATATCATTTTTAAAAGCTCCTTAAAATCACTATTATATATGCTAGATTAGAACACACAATTTGAAAGAGAGATTTCAAAGTGGATGCTTTAGAGAATATTTTTGAAGAGGTAATGCACTGAGAAGAAAAGAAAATAGAGCATAAAAAGAAAGGGAGAATTTCCTTGTAAGAAAGGAAGGTGCACTGTCTCCCTAAAGGCCACAAAAGGAAAAACAAGGTCCTTCCCTTCCTGAATTCACCACTCTCACTCTTAACAAGGAACAAGGAAAGAAAAATTCACTCAATAAGGAAAGCAGCTTTGGGAACACCTGCTTTACCTACAAGTATTAAGAAATACGTTATCCCAAAGTCATGGTCCACAAGAATGCACATTCTTCATCTGAAAAGTGTATTATAGAAACAAACGGAACAGTTCAACTCAGAAAAAAATTCTCAAATATGTGATGAACAGGCAGAATGATGCGTAACAAAGCATTTCAGATTATATTAAATATTCTTTCATAGATGTTTGTTTATGTGTGCTGTGAATCAAAAATTTAAAACTAAAAACAGGTATATATAAAAGAAAGAAACTATAAATGAGTTTGATTAGCATTACTAACAGAAGAGCACAAAACCATATCAGCAATGAAGAGTAAACCTTAAACTGCACAAGAGAAAATATGGGTGAAATATAAAGGGCAAATGAAAAGGAACCAAAGGAAAGAAAAAAAAAATCTAACTTTTTTCAAAAATACATGAATTAACCCATTCAACATCAGTGAGTCTCTAAACAAGACAAAGATGTGGATATGGAACTTATTGAGAGGAGTAAGGGGATGACACATGTGAAAAGGAGAAAAGAGAGTATGGCCAATGAGAGCAAAAAAATGCTCTATATACATGTAAGATATTTTCAAAAGAATACATGCAATTAATTAAAAAATTCCATTGGGTGAGAGCTCAAGACTTTCATATGGAAGCATATCATGAAAAAATTTAAAAGCAAGGTCAAAAGAATGAGAGCATTTCCCCCTCTTTCTCCAGTTGCTCATTATTAATATATAGAAAGGTTATTGATTTTTGTAGATTGATTTTATAACCTGCCACTATCCTGGAACTGTTGAACAGTTCTAGGAGTTTTCTGGTGGAACTTTTGGGAACTCTTAGGTATACTATCATATCATCTGCAAAAAGGGATAGTTTAACTTCTTCTTTTCCAATTAGTACTCCTTTAATTTCCTTCTCATGTCTTATTGCTTTAGCAAGAGTTTCAAGCACTATGTTGAAAAGGAGTGGAGATAGTGTACATCCTTGTCTGGTTCCTGATTTTAATGGGAATGCTTCCAGGTTTTCTCCATTTATAATGATATTTGCCGTGGGTTTGTTTTATATAGCTTCAATTATGTAATCTAGAGAGGAGCCAGAAAGAAATGGGTGATTGCTTATAGTGAATCAACTTTTATGATGGTAGATTTCTTGTCTGAAGCAGTAGATGAAGCAGTAGAGTACTTTTCAAGAAGCTGTCAATATCAAATTACAAGAGCACATGAAATTATGATTTTGGAACTAAGGGGAAATAAATACATTCTCAGAATAGGAAAACCAAAGAATGTGTTATTTTCAGACTTATTTCTACCATTTTATTTTGTATTTAATGTTTCTTATTAATTTTTTGCATGGTTTGGGGGATCAAACCCCCAATTTTCCACATGATAAGGAATTGTTTTACAACACAGCTACATTTGTTATCCCATCGAACCTATTTTCATTTATGTTTTATTTTTTAAAAATATTTTTTTTACCATTTTTATTTTATGTGTTTGAGTGCATTACTTGCATGTGCGTAAGTGCACTTATTTCATACAATGCCCTCGGAAGTCAGAAGAGAATATCTAATTCCCCTGGAACTGGAGTTATGAACGATTGTTAGCTGCCATATGGGTGCTGGAAATCAAACTGTGGTCCTCTTCAAGAGTAGCCAGTGCTCTTAACCCATGGGCCATCTTTCCAGAGCGTCAAAGAAATGCAAACAAATTTTTTTAAAGAAAATGTAAAGAAAAATTAACACAACATGGCTATAATAAAATAAGCAACCTCATGGCACCTTGATTTAAAAATGAAAATCAATAAATGTAGAAATGCCCTGAAGACTATCCTTTTCATCTTAAGATTTATAAAACATATTTGATGATAGAAATAAACATATATGAGAGTCAAAATAACAAAATTTAAAAATAAGGATTACAAAGATTTCTAAAAGGAAATAGGTTTCAAAACTCCATCCAATGCATCAAAACGATGATACTAATAAACTACTAAGAGTGACTTCTGGGTATTGTAATAACCAGAAACTGGAATCCTAAAATCCATGCAATTAAAACATCAGAAGGCAATACATAACACTGTTAGATGTATGTGCAAAGAAGTCTCTATGTACACAAGAGAAATTGTACTGATGTAAAAGAGTAATCAGGTGCACAGTTATTATTAGGAATTTTAATATGTCCCTTTCTGCAACTACTATAAGGAGACAGAAAGTGTGTAAAGCCAATAACCACTAAAGAAATTGAATATATAACAAAAATGTCCCTAAAGGAAATATCTAGATCCCAAAGCTGCACTGAAGAATTCAATTCAAATATTTAAAAGAATTAACTATTGGAAGATGAACACTACTTGGTGAGGGAGAGTTGATCTTCTTTAAGGGAGTGACACTAAATATGCTGATCAGTCTCCAGTGGATGAACTCACAGCAAGGGACATCTGGGAAGGTAAACTTGACTCAATGACTCAATAGGCCTTAACATATAGGACAGAATGTTTAAGAATGCAATATGTGATTAGAGGAGGGGATCTAAATATTATTAATATGTATTAAATTCACAAAAATCATATATATATATAAAAGGGATTAAGAACAATTTTATATTAGCTGTTCCAGATAGCAAAAGAATGAGTAATCCTTCCAATATAACACTGATACACAAAATTGAAAAAGAACAAACAAAATTCTGCCACTTTATGAATTAATATGGATAAAAACTTGACAAAATATGACAAAAAGAGAAAGCATTTAAATTATAAATAAAATTTAAAAGAAATTGGAAATAAAAATTATGTAAAGTTAGTAAAAAACATGTTACATTTAACAGAGGAGGATTTATTGTATTCTCTTCTATGCAAGGATGTCTGTTGTCAGCTCTTATTTAATAAAAATAATGAAGTTCTATGCAGTTCAACATACCAATAAAACATACAAAATGCCTCCAAATAAGAAAGGAGAAATAATGCTGTCTGTATGAATAGATATCATGATTTAACTTAAATTCTAAAGAATCTACCAAATAATTTCCATACTTATCATATTCATCAGATCACAAGATACAAATTAGTACACAGAAATAATCTACTTCAATTTACTAACAATAAGTTAATGGAAACACCATTTATAATCACAACAAGGAAAATGAAATAATTTGGCATTCATGAGACATGGAAGATTTGAATCTTCTGGATGGACTTGCTTTGTTTTGATCATTGAGAACCTTTAATTCTATCCTGGAAAGTGGGCTATTAATTACATTTTCCTGAAAATGTTAACAAATGAGAGATCTTAGAAATGGAGGATGGCTATAGAGAGCTCCATCTTCAAATGAGATCTAGATATCCTCATTCTTCTTTATATAAATCTTAGACACTAGGAAGGACACCATGAAGAAAAGCTGGAAATACAGAGTGTAGGTTTTTCTTACATAAACCAGCTTAACTTAATTTATCAGTTAATGTTAGCACATTTAGAAAAGATAAAATAAACTAAAAAGAAGACTGTAGTGATTAACAATGCCTCGTTACACATATGTCTTATTATAAAAAGGTCTTACACCCACTAAAGGGGTACTCCAATTGCCTCACCCTGCGTCCCTGTTCAGCATGGAAGAATCCAAAACGGTCTGAGTCTCTATTCCCTATTGGCAATTTGGATAACCCCTTCCGAGGATGGCATGATAAGAATAGGAGGTAGAAATTGGCTAGGCCATTAGAGTAAAAAGACCTCAAATAAAGTAGCCAGTTTCTTGGCTAAAAGTCAAAATGTCCTTGGGGCTGTTAGCAGTGTATTCTGTTCCAAAGGCCAATAATCTTGAAATTATTTTGGAGTTTGCATCTAACCCTGAAAAATTTTAGGGTTACCACTTCAGAGGGGAGAATGTTAGAGTACCCAAAAGCCCCATAAAAATAAATAAATGAAATAAGGAAAAAAAGGAAAAAGTGATAGGGAGATACGGGAGGTGTTGGAGGGGAGTGGGCATGGATATGATCAAAACACCTTATATGCATGTATGAAATTCTCAAAAAAGTTTTTGTAAAAGTTCAAAAAAGGGTCTTACACTTAGCATCCATTGCAAGATCAAGAGCAGACTGGAACTGTTGAGAACCTATTTTTTCTCTTGATATACTGTGCTAGAACAACGGCACACTTTTTGTTATGTAGAAAAAAAGTATCTCCATCATGAAATGGGGAAGTAAATGCAGGACTGCCTTATTGCAGAAGAGCTTTGCACTTTATGAGCCCTAGATTGAGCCAACACACACACACACACACACACACACACACACACACACACACA
>NW_008348412.1:1262989-1265236 GCF_000622305.1 Nannospalax galili
GTGTATTCTGTTCCAAAGGCCAATAATCTTGAAATTATTTTGGAGTTTGCATCTAACCCTGAAAAATTTTAGGGTTACCACTTCAGAGGGGAGAATGTTAGAGTACCCAAAAGCCCCATAAAAATAAATAAATTATGGAGCTGGGGAGATGGCTTAGTGGTTAGGTGCACAGACTGTTCTCACCGAGGACCCAGGTTCAATTCCCAGCACCCACAAGGCAGCTGACAGCCATCCTTAACTCCAGTTTCAGGAGATTCGATGCCCTCATATGACACTGGTTCACATATACATGCAGGCAAAACACTCATACACATAAAATTTAAAAAATAAAGCAGGGTTTGGTTTGGGGTGGCACATGGTCAGCATTCAACTCAGGACTCTGGCTGGACCCGAGGAAGAGGGTCACTTTCCACTAGGGTGGCTGAGTTGAGGTCACACAAAGCTCTCTGCCGTAAGAGGAGAGCCCAGCTGAGAGAGGCAGTTGGGGACAGGGAGAATGAGCACAGGACAGGTGAAAGCCATGACTGGAGCCTCCTAAACCACACATATGCACACAGTAACAGATGCCCTAAATTTTCTCATTGTTTTCAGTGAGAGAAGTGCTGTTTTCAGCACTTGATATATAAACAAATACAAATACATTCCAACAAAGTTTTAAGTTAGGGCAAGGAAGGGTCTTGAGGGATTACATCATTATGACCAGGTCACAAGAGGTGCACATGGCTCAGTGAGCTTGTTCACATCATAAGCAACCTTAACATAAGTTTCATATTTGGGTTGTAATGTTAAGAAAAAGTCATCTGTTCAGAGTATGTATGTATTGTAAAAGTCATTACCACAGTAAATCGTGACTCAGCATAAGCAAATATTGCCTGGGAAAGCAGAAATTATACTTATTTTAACTACAGGGACCATTTATGCATCAAATAGAGTGAATGATTTTCTTTCCAATTCTTCTTTATTAATTTTATATGACACATTTCTCTTCAGTGCCTAATTTTTTCCCTCTCTTGTGCAAATTGTAGCACAAACTGGGAATATATTTGTGTAATCTGTAACTGTACATTAAATGAAGAACAACTATACTAAAACCACTGTTTTATTTAAGAAGATATTTTAAAACTGGATGAATACAGTCAAGCATTGTTTTTTCCTCCCTGGTTTATTTTCAAGATTTTTTTTTTCAGTTTTGTGTATATGTGCAAGTCTATATGAGGCTATGAAATTGTTTATGTGTAGGTCCTGATGGAGTCACAAAAGGGATTTCAGACCCCCTTGAGTTACAGGTGATTGTTTGCTGCCAGTTTTAGGTGATGAGAACTGAGTTCTCGTCCTCTGCATGAGCAGCAGGTGCTGTTGACCACTGAGCCATGTCTCTGTCCCCATTCCTTCCTTATTTGAAAAGTTCTATCCATTTGTTCCTATCTTCCTTTCCTCCATCATTGCCTATTCTTCCTCCCTTCCTCTCTCACTTTCTTCCCTGCTACCATTTTTCTTCCTTTCCTTCCCCTGAAACTTAAGTTTGAAGAAAATATAAAAATGTGGTACCATATTTAGCTTCAGCATTCATCTTAACATAAACTCAGAGATATCTGGGAATAAGACCCTGTAAGATGAAATAAATCCTTTCCTCCCTAAATTGCTTTTAGTCACTGTTTTATCACAGCCACAAAAACACATGAGGTGAATTAAGAGAGTGTGGGGATGAGAGTCATCAGTATGCATCATAAACATGCATGAGAGTTTCAAAGAACATTTTCTTTTTTTAATTTAATTTTACTTGATCTTTTTTAAATTTCTGAGCATTTCATACCTAAAGTCACCTTTATACTCCCTTTTCCCTTCCCCTTTGGCACCCTCCCATAGCCCTCCCACTGGAGCTCATACATTCTGTCATTTGTGCTAAGGCATATTTATGTAGTGTCCTGATGTGTCCCTCAGTGCAAGTTCATCCATTAGCTATCCATCTAGACTATTTCCCTTTAAAAAGATCAGCTCTTCCTCACTCAGCAGTAATCAACTGTCGATAATTCTTTGACAAAGTTTGGGGCTTGCTAATCATTTAATTAATAAAAAAAAATGTAGTGTCCTGATGTGTCCCTCAGTGCAAGTTCATCCATTAGCTATCCATCTAGACTATTTCCCTTTAAAAAGATCAGCTCTTCCTCACTCAGCAGTAATCAACTGTCGATAATTCTTTGACAAAGTTTGGGGCTTGCTAATCATTTAATTAATAAAAAAAAAGAA
>NW_008348412.1:1266151-1268325 GCF_000622305.1 Nannospalax galili
TCTCATCCCTTCCTCTCTCACTTTCTTCCCTGCTACCATTTTTCTTCCTTTCCTTCCCCTGAAACTTAAGTTTGAAGAAAATATAAAAATGTGGTACCATATTTAGCTTCAGCATTCATCTTAACATAAACTCAGAGATATCTGGGAATAAGACCCTGTAAGATGAAATAAATCCTTTCCTCCCTAAATTGCTTTTAGTCACTGTTTTATCACAGCCACAAAAACACATGAGGTGAATTAAGAGAGTGTGGGGATGAGAGTCATCAGTATGCATCATAAACATGCATGAGAGTTTCAAAGAACATTTTCTTTTTTTAATTTAATTTTACTTGATCTTTTTTAAATTTCTGAGCATTTCATACCTAAAGTCACCTTTATACTCCCTTTTCCCTTCCCCTTTGGCACCCTCCCATAGCCCTCCCACTGGAGCTCATACATTCTGTCATTTGTGCTAAGGCATATTTATGTAGTGTCCTGATGTGTCCCTCAGTGCAAGTTCATCCATTAGCTATCCATCTAGACTATTTCCCTTTAAAAAGATCAGCTCTTCCTCACTCAGCAGTAATCAACTGTCGATAATTCTTTGACAAAGTTTGGGGCTTGCTAATCATTTAATTAATAAAAAAAAGAAAATGTGAGGGGCTGGAGAGATGGCTTAGCATTTAAGAACACTGACTGCTCTTGCAGTGGACCCAGGTTTGATTCTCAATGCCCACATGGCAGCTAACAATCGTCCATTAATTCCAGTCCCAAGGGATTTGAGACCCTCTTATGATACCTGGGACCATTGTACAACACAGGGGAACTTACATGCATGCAGGCAATATACACATACACATAAAATAAGAACAAAAAATTAAATATTTAAAAAAACAGAAGAAAATGTGGATTTTTTTAATCATTTGGGAAGAAAACAGCTGAAACAAAATTGACTCACATTTAGAAAATCATTGGAATTAATTAGTATCTCACATTGTATCATCAAAAAATGGTCAATAAAAAAATACTTAGAAGCAAATATTTTAGGAAAGAATGAAAGTCAGGGCTGAGAGGATACTCCTGAATTTGTGTTTAGTCCTCACATCAGTGCATTAGAGGAACAGTCTATTTAAATTTCTCTGTTTCCCTTCACATTGCTAGGTTATATATAGATTATATCCATCAGGCACGCATGAAATTAAGGACAAGGGAGAAAGATAACGGCTTAGAATGGAAGCTAATCCCAGCTATGTAGGAGAGAGAGAGAAATTCTCATGAAGACTGAGATGTCAATCTGATTGGTTGTTTCTGATTTATTCTGTACTTTAATCTGAGTTGATCAAAGGTAGTGTGCATATTCCGATAAAGAGCAAACCTTCCTCTGCGTAGTAAATTTGGGAAAAAGTGTCTTATATTGGGGCACTTAGAGGTCAGAATTAATTTCCAGGAAAGATTATGTAATGCAAGGCTTGACTACGTTAGTGAACTAATATTAACTACTATTTCTCATTATTTAAAAAAAATCTATTTAATAAAGATGGACTGGCTGGACTTGGGGGAACACATTCTTGTATTTTCAGCACTTGGGTATCAGCATTTCAAAAAAATACCCTTATACAGTGAGTTTAAGGTCCTTAGGGAATACATGAGAGCCAGTCTAAAAAAATAAAACATAAAACAAATAAACAACAGAAACTAGACACCAAAGCATAACAAAGAACAACATGTTTTAGGCATAGCTTGGGAAATATTTTGTTTGAATAATTTAGTAAATATAGCTGAAACATAATTACAATTCTAGCTCAAACACGGTCATTAAATGGTTGGCTTTGTTTTTTTTTTAAAAAAACTTTTTTGATAACCGCATAATTAGTAGAAGCATTTCTTTACAACAGCATTGACAAACTCAAAAACAG
Organism: Nannospalax galili; assembly: GCF_000622305.1. Lineage (NCBI taxonomy): Eukaryota > Metazoa > Chordata > Mammalia > Rodentia > Spalacidae > Nannospalax > Nannospalax galili. The sequence continues at coordinate 1,268,047 of NW_008348412.1, forward strand.
TTTCCAGAGCAAAGATGAATCGCTTTCAAAGTTTGCTGTAATTTTTAGGGACAGAGTGCTAAATTAATATAGTTATACGTCATTGTACTCAGTATAAACCCTACAAGATATAAAGTTGAATGAGGTTTTAACCTTTAAAAAGGATCTCCATTTCATTTTAAAATATCACAGTTTCATACAGAAAAATTCATTTTCAATACAACTGACACTAAGATGCATATGCATTTCTAATCTCTATATATCTGATTATTACTAGTCACAGTTGGTTACTTTCTGAGC
>NW_008348412.1:1268735-1269663 GCF_000622305.1 Nannospalax galili
AATCCATTGTCAGTATTCCTTTGGATAGAATTGGGGTCTGCTGTTCATTTTTCCAGTAGTATGTTGGGTTACTGTCTGGAAGAGCCTTTATCTATCCTAGCCAACAACTCGACTGAAGGTTTCGCCTGTCTGGCTTTGTTGTTTGTTGAGTAACTTTTAGTTATGTATATGTATGCTCTTATGATATTATGTTGGCCCCTTTAATCCTTGGTTATACTTCCCTTTTGGGTGTTTAAGGACGTACCATTGGACCAGATAAACTGATTTGTTTTCACTCTTGAGGTTGTTTGAGGATCTGTTCCTCAGGGGTCCCGTGGGCTTGGGAGGAGCCCCTGGCTCCTTTCTTTTACCAGTTCCATCTATGTGAAGATAAGTCAAAGGTCTTGCTTGACCATTGTTGGCTTCTCTTGGAAGCATGGAGGAAATAATTGCTCTGTGTTGACTCTCCTCTTTATAGACTGGACACCTGTTCAAGTCCATCTGGTGGGGTCTCTTTGGCCTCCTTGATCAAGAGGTCAGATGACCCACGACCATTATAGGACAATTTGTGAGATCCTCATGATCCCTGGGAACTAATCGACCTAAGAGGGCAAGGAGCAAAAAGTGTTCTTTGTGTCCCTCTGACCCAATTAGTATAGATCTCAAGGTATGTCTGTTAAACATCCAAGAAGGTTAGTTCCACCATTCTGGCATTTTTAATTACTGTGTGTCATGCAGATAAATCTTGGGTAATGATCTGTTGGTCTCAAATAAACCTTATCTAGAGATATATTTCTTGATCTGTTATGTATAATTTGTCAGTAGATAGTAGGAATAATATGGTTCCCTATGGTTTTCGTGACTAGCTAGGCATTGTTTCTCTCTTGTATTGTCTCAGCCGTCTATCATGGTTTTCCCACTTAAGGTGCCCCCACTTCCCACCCTTTCT
>NW_008348412.1:1273959-1275450 GCF_000622305.1 Nannospalax galili
CTAGCCTCTTTCTGGCTAGCGGGTGTTGCAGGATCAGGAAGCAGAGAGAGGTGGGGCTGGGGCCGGGTCTAGAGGCAGTGCTCCTGGGGCCCAAGGAAGGCACCAAGCCGGTGGGGGTGAACAGGGTCAGGAATCAGCAGTGGCTCCCCAGGTGTCTGGGGCCCCAGGACTAGGAATGGCACAGGGCCCAAGCTAGGAGTAGAGAACAGCGGGGGAGATGGAAGGGTGAGCGCGGCTGGTGGAGTCAACTCATTTTTAATGCAGCTAACACATAGATGCTTGCACATGTGTCTCTAATTTCAATATATTTGATTATTACTAGTCACAATCGGTGACTTTCTGAGATCTTTGGCACCTGTGCATGGATTTAAATTCATAATGTAGGTTTCAATGATAATGTTTTTCATATCTACTATTTAACATGAAACAAATTTTTATGTTTCTTCCTCAAATACAACTCATATTTTTTATTGATTTTTGTGTACTTCATACAGAACAACCCAAACAATCTTTTTCATCTTTATACCCACATCCCAAATGGCACCCTCCCATAGCATCCCCCTCAAATGGAGCCCATATACTCTGTTATTGCTGTTATTGTCCACTGTGTTGTCAGTGCCTCCAACCATTCCCCAGTGCAAGTCCATCTGCTGAGTCTAGTTAGCCTATCTACAGTAGATTTAGGACAATCAGCTCTTCCTCATCTAGCAGCAATAATTTGCGAACATTACTTTAGATAAGATTGGGGTCTGCTGTTCATTTTCCCAGTTCTAGGCTGGGTTACTGCCTGGGAGTTTCTTGGGCCGTTTTTCCCAACAACTCAAAGGAAGGTGTCTTCTGTCTGGCATTGTTTCTTTCTCTGTAGCCTTTAGATATACACGTGGACTCTTAAAGAATTATACTGGCCACATTAATCTTTGGTTATAGTTCCCTTTTGGGTGTTTAAGGCCATACAGTTGGCCCAAATAAAAAATATTATTTTTACTCTTAAGGTCATTTGAGGATCTGTAATTCAGGGGTCACATGGGCTTGGGAGGAGCTCCTGGTTCCTTTCTTTTACCAGATCCATCTATGTGAAGATAAGTCAAAGGTCCTGCTCGATCATGTCTGGCTTCACTTGGAAACCTGAACGTTTTCTCTGAGTTGACCCTCCTCTTCGTAGACTGAACACTGGTTCAAATCCATCTCATGGGGTCTCCATGTCCTCCCTGAACAAGAGGACAGGTGACTCAACACAGTTACAGGACATTTTGAGAGATGTTCCATAGTCCCCTGGAACTTAGTCGACCTTGGAGGTCAGGGGGTGAGGAGGGCAAAAACTGTCCTTTAAGTCTGTCTGATCACATTAGTGTAGGCCTAAAACTATGGCTGTTAAACATCCAATAAGGTTAGTTCCACCAATCTGGTACTTTTCATTATTATGTGCTATGTAGAGGCTTGGATAAAAAACCAAATTTTCTCAGATACATCTTGACTATATATATATATACA
>NW_008348412.1:1275474-1287495 GCF_000622305.1 Nannospalax galili
ATATATAGGTCCTTAAACTAGTTGAATAAACTCTGACCATAGGCATTTTAAGATAATGTGTATATTATTTTTGTTTCATCCTTTATAAATCATAACAGTCTACACAGACCTTCATCACTTGCTTATGCTTTCTCATTTTTCCTGCCTACTTTGGAAAATATCTCCTTTCCCACATCTTTAAACATCTTTTACATTGTCATTTATTTTTCAACAATTACAAGACATAAGGCCATTACCTACTAAATTTTCCATCTAATGTGTATATTATTTTTGTTTCATCCTTTATAAATCATAACAGTCTACACAGACCTTCATCACTTGCTTATGCTTTCTCATTTTTCCTGCCTACTTTGGAAAATATCTCCTTTCCCACATCTTTAAACATCTTTTACATTGTCATTTATTTTTCAACAATTACAAGACATAAGGCCATTACCTACTAAATTTTCCATCTGTTGTCAGACTTCTTTTCCTCCGGGGGGGGGGCGGTGCTAAGCAATGCTTATTCCCTTTTAAGGTTCTAGTGTCAAGCGAATATTTGATTAAAGTTTTACTGGGGAACAAATGAATTTATTGTGCTTACTTACCAAGATAACTGAGTGGTTGCTGAGGTGTATGTATGACCTGAGGGTATGCACTCTGGAATGCCTTTACCCAGCATGCATCATGCCTTCTCTTCCTAGACTTCCCCAGATTGTATACTTTAGCCCTCCCCAAATCCAGGAGGCCATGTGTGTCTAGGGTCAAATTGCACACAGGTGTTTGGGAAGAGTGGCTGGATAATCCAGTGAGGGTCCAAAGGTTCTGCTTGTCTCTCTTTTAATGAATGAGCACAACTGTAAACAAGCCCAATTGTGATGATGCTTATTGATCAGGCTCAGCTAAAGTCATGATGATTGTAGTTATTTCATGTAGAAGGGACTGCTGTATAGCATCATCTTAATAAAAGGACATGGCATTTAAAAGGATTTGATGCTAGGATCCACATATGAGGGAGAATATATGTTGGTTTTTGTTTTGTTTTGTTTCTGAGTCTGTGTTACTTCAGTTAGTATAATATTTTCTAGATCCATCCACTTACCTGCAAATTTCATTTTTTCATCTTTCTTTACTGCTGAATAGAACTCCATTGTGTAAATATACCACATTTTTAAACCACTCATCAGTTGGGGGATACTTAGGTTGCTTCCATCTCTTAGCTATTGTGAAAAGAGCAGGAACAAACATGATTGTAGAAGTGTATCTACAATAGGATGAGTCCTTTGGGTATATACCAAGGAGTTCTATAACCAGGTCATATGGTAGATTCATTTTGTTTTTTAAGAGGTCTCCACACTTTTTTCCATAGAGGTTGCATGAGTTTGCAATCCCATCAGCAGTGAATGAGAGTTCCCCTTTATCCACATCCTCGCCAGTATTTGGCATCATCTGTTCTCTTGATCTTAGCCAGTCTGATTGGGGTAAGGTGATACTTTAGGGTGGTTTTACTTTGCATTTCCCTAATTACTAATGATGTTGAACACTTTTTGAGATGTTTCTTAGCCATCATTATTTATTCCTTTGAGAGCTCTCTGTTTAGATCTTTAGCCCACCTTTCCATTGGGTCATTTGGTTTCTCAATTTTTTTTTGAGGACTTTGTATATTCTGGATGTTCAGTGTCTGTCAGATGTGTCACTGGTGAAGACTTTTTCACATTCTGTGGGTTTTCTCTTCACTTTTTATTGTTTCTTTTGCTGAACAGAAGCTTTTTAGTTTAATGAGGTCCCACTTGTTGATTGCTGACCCTCATTCCTGAGCAACTTCTGTCCAATTTAGAAAATCCTTTCCCACACCTATATCTTGTAAGTTACTGCCAATATTTTCTTCTAATAGTTTCAGGGTTTCCAGTTTCACATTGAGGTCTTTGATTCATTTGGAATTGACCTTAATGCAAGGTGAAAGATGAGGATCTAGATTCATTCTTCTGCAGGTCATGATCTAGTTTTGCCAGCAACATTTGCTGAAGATGCTGTCTTTCCTCCATTTTGTGTTCTTGGCACCTTTTTCAAATATCAGGTGACTAAAATTGCACGTACTCAGGTTTGGATCTTCAATGATGTTCCATTGATCAATGTGTCTATTTTTGTGTCAGTACCATGCTGTTTTTATGACTATAGCTATAGTCATAAAAGTATACTGTACTATAATTATCCTATAATATAGTATACTTTGTGATCTGGTATAGTAATTCCCCAAGTGTTGCTGTTTGTGCTCAGTGTTGCTTTGGCTGTCGGGGATCTTCTGTGCTTCAATACGAATTTAAGGATTTTTTTTTCTTATTCTGTGAACTATGTCGTGGTGATTTTGTTTGGGCCTGCATTGAAGCTATATATATATATATATATTGCTTTTGGTAGGATGGTCATTTTCACAATATTAGTTCTTCCAAATCATGAGCATGGGATGTCCTTCCAATTCCTGGTGTCTTCCTCGATCTCTTTAATGAATTAAAATTCTCATTGTAGAGATGTTTATTGTCTTTGGTCAGATTTACTCCAAGATATTTTTTGCAGCAATTATGAATGGGAGCATTTCCCTGTATTCTTTCTCCAATTTCTTTTTTTGGTATGTAGAATGGCTACTGATTTTTGTAGATTGATTTTATAACCTGCCACAATACTGAAAGTGTTGATCAGTTCTAGGAGTTTTCTGGTGGAACTTTTGGGATCTCTTAGGTATAGTATCACATCATCTGCAAAAGGGGATAGTTTGACCTCTTTTTTTCCAATTAGTACTCCTTTTCCTGTCTTATTGCTCTAGCCAGAGTTGCAAGCACTATGTTGAGAAGGAGTGCAGATACTGGACATCCTTGTCTGGTTCCTGATTTTAATTGAAATGCTTCCAATTTTTCTCCATTTAGAATGTTGGTTGTGTCTTTGTTGCACATAGCTTTAATTATGTCTAGCTATGTTCCCTGCAGTCCAGTGCCCTCTAGGACTTTGAACATAAGTGCATGTCGAATTTTGTCAAAAGCTTTTTCTGCATATGTTGAGAAGACAATGTGATTTTTGTATGTGAGCCCATTTATATTATTAATGATGCTTATTGATTTGCGTATATTGAAACAGCCCTGCATCTCTGGGATAAAGCCTACTTGATCATGGCGAATCATCTTATTGATGTGTTTCTGTATGCGGTTTTCAAGTATTTTGTTGAGAATTTTTGCGTCTATGTTCATTAAGAATATGGGGCTCTATTTTCTTTTTTGGTTACATCTTTATCTGGTTTTGGTATTAGTGTGATGCTGGCTTCATGTAAGGAATTTTGGATTTCTCCCTGTTTCTATCTTTTTGAATAATTTAGGTAGTGTTGGTTGGACTTCTTTAAATGTCTGGTAGAATTCAGCTGTAAATCCATCTGGACCTGGGCTTCTTTTAGTTGAGAGGCTTTGAATTACTGTTTCAATTTCTTTATATGTTATGGGTCTGTTTAAACTGTTGATCTCTTCTCAGTTTAACTATGCTGGTTCCCATGATTTTAGATACCCATCAATTTCTTTTAGAATTTCAGATTTAGTAGCATATAGTTTTTTCAAATATTCCCTTATAATGGTCTGGATCTTTTGGGTATCTGTTGTGATGTTTCCCCTTTCATCTCTGATTTTGTTGACTTGGATTTGCTCTTTCTTTCTTCTGCTTGACTGGGCTAAGGGTATGTGTATCTTATTTAAAGGAACCAGCTTTGGATTCGTTGATTTTTTTTTTTTGTATTGTTTTCTTTGTTTCTATTTCATTAATTTCTGGTATTATTATTTTTTTATTTCTTCTCTTCTGCTGGGTTTGGGTTTCATTTGTTTTTGCCTTTACAGCATCTTGATTTGCAGTGTTAGGTCATTTATTTAGGCTCTTTCTAATTTTTCAAAGTAGGCACTTAGAGCTATAAACTTCCCTCTTAGGAATGCTTTTAATGTTTTCCAGAGGCTGTGCTGTGTTGTACTGTCCTTTTCGTTGAATTCCATGAATTCTTTTATGTCTTTCTTAATTTCAGTTTTGACCCACTCATTGTTTAGGAGTGTGTTGCTCAATCATCACGAGTTCCTGTAGTGACTAGGGCTTTGACCAGTGTTGAATTTGCACTTTATTGCATTGTGTTCCGATAGAATACATGGAATTATTTCAATTTGTTGTTGTTGTTGTTGAGTTTTGTTTTGTGGCCCAGGATGTGGTCAATTTTTGAAAAAGATCCATGGAGTGAGAGTAGAAAGTGTGTTCTTCAGTGCTTGGTTGGAATATTCGAAAGATGTTTGTTAGATCCATTTGATGTATGGTATCATTTAACTCAAACATCTCTCTGTTTATTTTTGTTCAGTTGACCTGTATAATGGAAACAGTGGGTATTGAAGTCCCCTACTGTTACTGAGTTAGGGTTAATCTGTGTCTTAAAGTCCTGTAGTGTTTTTTTTTATGAATTTGGGTGCACCCGAGTTTGGTGAATATATGTTCATGATTGTAATATCTTCTTGATTCAATGTTCCTTTGATCAAAATGAAGTGGCACTCTTTGTCTCTTCTGATTAGTTTCAGTTTAAAGTCTATTTTGTCAGATATTAGAATTGCTGCGCCTGCTTTTTTCTTAGTGCCATTTGCTTGGTATATTTTTTTCCATCCTTTCACTTTGGATAGTGTCTTTCTTTGAAAGTGCAGACAGCTAAGAGATAGATTTTATTTCTTAATCCATTCAATTAGCCTGTGTCTTTTGACTGGAAAGTTCAGTCCATTGATATTTAAGGTTATATTGAAAGATGTGTATTGGTTGCTGTCATTTTAATTGCTGTTTGTGTTCCCTGTCTAATTTTGTGTTTCTGAGATTATACCTTTATTTTCTTTTGTTGCCCCTGGGGGAGTATAGTTGTTTCTCTCTCTGCTCTCTGTATTACTTCAAGTATTCCTTGAAGGGCTGGTTTTGTGGACATGTATTCTTTCAGGCTATTCATATCATGGAAGATTTTTCTCTCCACCTCAACTACAATAGATATTTTTGCTGGGTAAAGAATTCTGGGCTGTCATCTATTGTCATGTAGAACTGGAAATACCTGCTTCCCGGCTTCTCTGGTTTTCATAGTTTGCATTGATAAGTCAGCTTTAATTCTGATGGGCTTTCCCTTGTGTTGACTTGTTGTTTTGCTTTTCCTGTTTTCAGTATTCTCTCTTTGTTTTGTACTTTTAGTGTTTTTAACTATGATATGACGTGGGGAGTTTCTTTTCTGATTCTGCCTATTTGGTGTTCTATGTGCTTCCTGTATTTGTATTGGGCTGTCTTTCCTTAATTTTGGGAAATTATCTTCTATATTCCTGTTTAAGATCTGTTCAACACCATTATCTTGAAATTCTCTCCTTCCTGTATGCCTATGATCCATAGATTTGGTCTTTTCATGGTGTCCCTCATTTCTTGCATATTCCATTCCTGTGTTTTTAATTTTTTTCCATAATCTTTGCTTGAATGGTCCAATTCTTCAACTTCGTCCTCCAGTGTTGATATTCTTCTTTCCATTTCATTCAATCTAGCAGTAAGGCTTTCTCCAGTTGTTTCAAGTTCCCTTATTGAGTTTTAAACTTCTTTCTTCATTTCTGCCTGAGTTTTCTTCAATGTTTCTATCACTTTGTGAATTCATTCAGAAGTTTGTCAGTATCTTCTTTTAGTACTTGTTTTTTTCATGTGTTCTTTAAATTTGTTGAAATCCTTGACCATATTTATGATTGTTCTTTTAAATTCAGGGTCCTGGGTTTTCTCTAGGGGCTTCTCCTTCTGGAACTCTTATCTAGGATTGGTGGAGTTTGATGGGGACATAGTGATTAGGCTTTGCATTTTATTATTCTTTCTTTGTGATTTTGGCATGTGATTTCGGAATTTCTTTTGTTGTTTATGATTTTGATATGAGAATTAAGTTGACGTATGTTTCACTTTGTATTATCGGGGTACCTAGATCCTTTCTTATTAGTTATGTAAAGCTGGTTGGTACAAGGTTCAGGTTCTCTCAGGTTTAATTTAGAGGGAACCGATGACTTCAGATCAGCTATTCAGCAGTACCCATAGAAGCCCTTTTCAGGTTCCAGTCAGGTACACTCAGGCTTCCTTCACCACATGGAGGCAGGATCCGAGTAAGTGTTCCCAGTCCCTATGCCAGAGGGAGGCCAGAACTCCACACTCTGGAGGTCTGCTGAGATCAGATCAGCTGCACCAATGGAAGTTGAAACCCACACTCTCAGGCTGTCTGCTAGGATTTCAGCCTTAGGCTACCAAATCCAGATATGCCCTGGGGGGCCTTGAGAGGAGCCTCATGAAATCCTAGGTAGGGGCATGGGGATGGTGCATTTGGGGGGGACACTCAGGCAATCCTCTGTGTTCTCAGGTGCTCTCTCAGAGGGAGACTATAGGGAGGCCAGAACTTGGCACTCTCTGGTGGTCTGCTCTCTTTCTGATTTTTTAATGCAGGCACTTAGAGCTATAAATTTCCCTCTAAGGACTGCTTTAAATTTGTCACAGAAGTTTTGTTGTGTTGTATTGTCCTTTTCATTTAGTTCCACGAATACTTTCAGTTCTTTCTTAATTTCTCCTTGACCCATTTATCATACAGGAGTATGTTGTTTAATCTCCATGTGTTCATGTGGTTAGTAGTCTATCTCCCAGTGTTGATTTTAAGCTTTAATGAATTATAGTCTGATAGAATGCTTGGAATTATTTCAATCTTTTTTTATTTCTTGAGTGTTGTTTTGTGCCCCAGTATGTGGTCAATTTAGGCCCATTTGATGTATGGTATTGTTTAATTCAGATGCCTCTCTGTTAATTCTCTGTCTTGTTCACCTATCTAATGGAGACAATGGGGTATTGAATTTACCTACTATTAATGATTTGGGATTAATGTGTTTCTTAAAGTCCTGTAGTACTGTTTTTATGAAGTTTGGTGCACCAGAATTTGGTGAATATATGTTCATGATTGTAGTATCTTCTTTATCAATTGTTCCCTTGATCAGAATGAAGAGGCCTTCTTTATATCTTCTGATTAGTATTGGTTTGAAGTCCATTTCATCAGATATTAGGATGGCAACTCATTCTTTTTTCTTAGTACCATGTGCTTAGAGTTTTTTTTTTTTCCATCCTTTCACCTTAAGGTAGTGCCTGTCCTTAGAAGTGAGATGGGTTTCTTGCAGGCAACAAAAAGATGTGTTTTATTTTTAAATCCATTCAACTAGTCTATGTATTTTGACTGGGGAGTTCAGTCCATTGATAATTGAAGTTATTAATGAAAGATGTGTATTGATACCTGTTGTTTTTATTTCTGTTCGAATTCTTGGTGTAACTGTGCATTTCCACATTTATACCTCCATTAAGTTTATTTCAGTTACCCCTTAAGCATAGTGGTTCCTTTCTTCAGCTCATTGTATTTCTTCAAGAACTCTCTGAAGAGCTGGATTTGTGGACATGAATTCTTTCAGCGTATGTATGTCATGGAAGATTTTTCTTTCCCCTTTGACTATAATATACATTTTGGCTGTGTAAAGTAATCTGGGTTGGCATCTGTGATCATTTAGAACTGGGAATACTTTGGTGCTGGCTCTTCTGGCTTTCATAGTTTGCACTGAAAAGTCAGCTGTAATTCTGATGGGTTTTCCTTTATATGTTTTCTTTTCTAGTCCTGTATTTTTGGTGTTCTATGTGCTTCTTCTATTTGTATGGCCATGTCTTTCTTTAATTTTGGGAAATTTTCTTCTATAATCCTGTTGAAGATCTGGGCCATATCATTATCCTGAGATTCTTTTCCTTCCTCTACGTGTATGATGTGTAAGTTTTTTTTTTATGATGTCACAAAGTTCCTGCATATTCCATTCTTGTGTTTTCTTAAATTTTTCATGTTTGCTTTGCGTGATCTAATACCATTCACTTTATCTTCCACTCTTGATATTCTGTTTTCCATTTCATTCAATCAATTGTTGAGGCTTTCTCCTGTTGTTTCTAATAGGCTTATCGAGTGTTTCACTTTCTTCTTCATTTCAGCCTGAGTATTCTTCAATATTTCTAACTCTTTTTTTAATTCATTGAGAAGATTTTTCCTATCATTTTTCAGTTCTTTGATTCCTTTGTTTGTGTGTTCTTAAATTCACTGATTTCTTTTATCATGTTTATAATTGTTCTTTTGAATTCCATGTCCTGTGTTATTCCATGTCCTAGAGGGTTCTAATCGTACTCCTCTATGGGAGTGTTGGTACTTGGTGGAGATATATTACTTGGGTTTTTCTTGTCATTATTTTTTCACTGTGACTTTGACATGCAGATTTCTTTTGTAGTTTCTGACTCTTGTGTAAGACTCAAGCCTTCTTTTGTTGAGTTAAAGTCTGTTTCTTTTTGTAAACTTTATGTGCCTTTGTAGTTTACTTTTTGGGCATGAAAAGGTGGTTATTCTAGGCTTCAGATTCTCTCTTTTGATTCTGTATTGGAGTTGCCGGATGCCTTTCATCCTGCTGCTCAGGAGTTCCCACAGATGCCCAACCTGGAGAAGGACCAGATGCTTTTAGACTTTCTCATAAGGTCTGGATCTCTCTAATCAGCAGGCACAGTACAGTTTGGGAGGATTTCTAGGTAGAGGTAGGAGTCAGGACTCTAAGGCAGTCTGGAAGGAAGCCAGTCTCATGACTCTTGAGAAAGCAGGGAAGGAGGATGTTCCCAGGAATCTAGGTTGGGGTTGGGAAAGCCAGGAATGAAAGCTGTTCTCAGGAATGCAAAGGCAAGGTGTGGGAGGGAACAGGCCCTGAGGGCTCCAGGGAACTACACCCAGAAATTGGGTTAGTCTGCATGCTAAGGATCAGGATGATGTGGGAATTTGGGGCCAAGAGGGCAGTCCAGAGGCCTTGTGTGCCAAGGAAAAAAATGGGCCAGTGCCCACTCTAGGAGGAGTGATGGGGTGGGGATGCTGGAAGGATGTAGGAGCCTGTGGGAGTCAGGGCTCTTGGGTATGCCTGAATATACCCAGGAAAGATGCTGGCCCCAAGAAACTCTGGGCTAGGCAGGCCAGGAATGCAAAGATGAGGGGAGGGAGGGAACAGGCTCCAAGGGCTGACAGACACTAGACCTAGGAATTGGGTTGGTCTGGATGCAAAGCATCAGGAAGCAGTGGGGAGTCTGGGCGAAGAGGGCAGTCCAGTGATCTTGGGTGCAAAGAGAATAAATTGGCGATTGTCCAGGCTAGGAGAAGAGATGGGTTGGGGGAGATGGGAAGATGAAGGAGACTGTGGGAATCTGGCTTTGGATTTTAAAATTTGCAGTTCAGTAGAATTTGTATAGATTGTTTTTGTAATGTGTATTTTATTGGCTTTTTGTGAATTTCACAGAGTAAACCATAGTCATTTTTAGAGCCCCTCCCATACTCTCCTCCCCTAGCCCCCCTTCCCTGGATTTCATGAATTCTGTTTTATGCATTAAGGCCTATTCACTTAAGCTTTTGTATCCACATATCCCTTGGTGCAAATTCATCCACTGGAATCTAGTTAGTCTATCTAAAGTCACTCACTTAAAGAAGAGCAGCTCTCCCTCATCCAGCAGTTATCAGTTACCAATAGTTCCTTGGCTAGGGTTGGGACATGTTTCCCATTTCTCAGTTCTATACTGGGTTTTTGTCTGATTGAGTCACCACCATGTCTGGTCTTGCGCATGCTGTTTCCATTTCTGCAAGTTTTTATGAGCAAGTGGCCAGAGGCTTGAAATGCCTCAGTTTCCATATATTCATGCACCAACCCTGTCTCTTACAATCTTTTTACCTCCTCTACTTCCATGGTACCTGAGCCATGGGTGGGTGAGGTTTAATATTGGGGGCCTGTCCAGGGACATACAATTTGCAGTCTATTATTATCTACCCCTTGACCAGGTAGGTGTAGGGTTCTGTGTGGATCACACTCAGTTGCATGGGAAAGGTTCACTGGGGATATTCATCGGATGTAATAGTATTCTTTCTGCACCCTTTTATGCTATGTTTCCTGAGCCTGAGGTCTAGAGTTTGCACTGTAAATGTGTCACTTAGGGCTGAGTGTCTCTCAGACATATATTCTTTGTTTGACAACCTGTAGAATTCTGTAATAGCCCCCACCTGTTGCAGAAAATAAAATAATCTTCTTTGATGAGTGGTACAGAGTGCACTAGCCTGTAAATGGAAATATAAGGATCCGTATTTAGCATGTAATATGAAACTTCATTTATCTAAAAATATGATAAAGATTGGGTTTTCTCTAGGATCTATGATGTTTCCAGCTATGTGTATTTGGCTATGTTTAGAGTACCATTCATGAGTTCCCTCCCATTGTGAGGACTTAAAGTCCAACTGGATAGCTGTTGATCACCCCCCCCAATAAAAATGTCACTACTGCATTGCTAGCATTTGTTGTGCAGGTCATTCTTGTGGTTATTAGGCTTTGAAGCTGTGGCTGGACCATTAATTGATTTTCTCCCTTTGCACTTTGCTTAGTTTCTTCTAAAACTATGAGAGCCAGTCTCCATGGCAAGATGTCTCCATGTCAGCTCCAGCTCCAACGCAAACTGAGGACCTCAAGTTTGGCAGCGATTGACATTATCTACTGAGTCATCTTGCCAGCATGCAACTAGAAAGCTAAAGAACACTAATAAGAGAAAACCCAGTTGTAGGAAAATCAATGACCCCAAAGTAAATTATCTCAAATTTACATGAGATGAAACATGTCTACCCAGAAAATATAAGTTACAAACCAAATCTAAATATGGAGAAATTTCACCATATTTTTGCATGTCTTTGAAGAAATAGCCAAGGTAAATAAAGCCCATCTTATGCATGACCCCTAGGAATTATAGTAAAAATAGCTTCTTTGGATTAGAACACATCCATTGAGACTTCAAAGGGCAAATTATGCAATGTGTATGTGTGTGTGTATAATGTGGCAAAGAAGCACATCATTAAATACAACATATGATTGAGAAAAATGTTATAGTTGAGAAATTAGAACATGAACTGACAAAATGTCAACCATCACTTTCTCCTTGGTGTCATCATCTTCACTTAGAAAAGTCAGATATTTCCCATGCTTAATTTCCTTCCTGATTTGATAGTTAATTTGTTTAATAGCCTCTATGACTAGTGATTAATTCATGAAAACCATGGCAAACTTCAGAATGAAGCAATCTAACGATAGGATTGTGAATTTTAATATAGGTCTCCTATCCAAGGACAAGAATTCTTCAGATTCTTAGTCTCTACCTTTGACCATTTGTGACCTTTGGTGTCTCTGATCCTCTGTTGTGTGTGGGAGCTTCACTAATGAGAACTGAGATATTCATTAGTGTCCTCTTTACCCCTTGTTCTATGTTCTGTGTGCCCTAGGTGTAGTGGGGAAAAAGTATAAAATGATAAAAGATTGATTGAGATGTTCTGTATGACATACACAGCAAGAACACATGTAGAGAAGACATTTACCCAATTTAATGCTGTGAATCACATCTGAAGGCAAATATTGACTGATGTGGAAAAGGTTCACAAAAGACATTAGTGTGGTACCTTTTGTCACTGTTTTGTATTGTTTCCTATCTCTCAGGGACGCAGCATAGTTTAGTCTCTAAAGATATGACAGCTTTCTGAAAATAATCTATTCAAGTATGTTAATTTTGTCTTGTCTTTTCCTAGAGAATATTACAAATGAAATCTTATGTAAGAACATTTGTGTAAAATACAGGTTTAGGAGCTGGAGTGATATCTCAGTAAAATGTTTTATGTACAAGCATGAGGACCTAAGTTCAGAATCTCAAATACTCATGTGAAAACAAACAAAAACAGGCACGCATGGTAGTATGTGCTTATAATCCCACCACTGAAAGTCAGAGATAGGGCGATACTGGGGGCTTGCTGGTTCGGTAGTGTATGTTTCGTGAGCACTTGGTTCAGTGAGATACTTTCAGAAATAAGATGGAGAAAAAAAGGAAGTGTCAATAAGTATCAATATCGACCTCTGTCCCCAACACATACTGCCATAT
>NW_008348412.1:1287559-1301159 GCF_000622305.1 Nannospalax galili
ACTCATGGTAGCTAGAGTTCTACTCAGCTGTAATTTAATTGCTTTTCTTTACTTTTACACATCCCTTATATTGCTTCTCCAAGTAATATTTGATTTAGTGTTTCCTTTCTTCTTTATTTATTTCTTTCAAATTTTTCTCTCTTGTCCTTTCAGATGAGGTCTTATTGGACTATACAAGCTAAATGGTAGATATTAAAATAATGCCTATAATCCCAGTCATTTGGGAAGCTGGGGCATGAATTTCATGAGGTGCAGATCATGCTGGACTACATAGCAAGTTTGAGGACACTTTTAGAATCTCAGAAAATGCTGCTTCAAAAACTTAAGAAATGATTTAAAATAAAGTATATTGGGATAATGTCTCAACATAAAAAACCAATATATGACAAACATACAGCCAAGTTTTTCTGAATGTACTTCCTCGAAGATTATGAACAACACAGTAGTGTTTACTTTTACCATTGTTATTCAGTACTGTGGTAGTAATTTCAGAGTGTTTAGACAAGAGAAAATATGTGGAATACAAAGAGAAAAAGAGGAAGTTAAATTATGCTTGTTGCTGCCTATGTTATTTCATTGTAATAAAATATAAAGTAATTCACCAAAAGCTATTAGAGCTAAATAACATAACAGAAGAGCACAATACAATAGCAACACAGAACAATCAGTGGCTTTTCTATGTAAGCTCTATGAACTCATCATAACCTCTAAGAAAATCTAGGAATAAACATAAGCAGGAGAAAACAAAAACCCATCCCTATAAAGAAAATTATAAAATAATGAAAGTTGATTGAAGTGGAGACCGGAAAATGTGAATGCTTGCAATGTTCTTGTATTTAGAGGATTAACATACTAAAACATATATAATATCCAATATGAACTGCAGACTTAGCAAAATCGCTAACAAAACCATGATCACATTCCTCAGGTAAATAAAACGTTCCTGAAATTCATGAAGAAGTAAAAATAACCGACAATAGCTTAAGACAATCCTTTGCAAAATTAGAGACCTTAGATTTGTCAAATTATCTGATTTAAACACCTTATATGCATGTATGAAATTCTCAATAAATTATTTATTTTAAAAAAAAGAAAAGAAAGGGGATGTGGGACAGGTTAACAGGCTTAGCAGGTAAAGGCACTTGCCACCAATCCTGATGACCTAGGTTTGATCTTCAGAACCAACGTGATAGGAGAGAATACACTCTCAATAATTGTTTGCTGACTGCCATATGTGCTCTGTGACATGCATGTACAAATGTGCATGTGCACATGCACTCAATTTAAAACAAAGGGGAAGTAACTAAGAACAGTGACAGTTTAAGGAGGTCGTGATAGTGAGGTAAAATCCAGATGGTACCTGATGGAAGAGCATACAAAGTGGGGCAAGAGAGCAGCCTTGCACTATGAGGATGAAGCCCAGCTCATTTTGTGATGGAAGTGCTACCTTTAACTGAACCACAGAGCTCATTTATTGAATTCCCTGCTTCCCTGTTGGGTGTTGTCTATGTCAGCCCAGGGTATTGATCAGACCATTCCCACTGCTTGTTCTCAAAAGATCACAAATAGAGAATAGGGCAGCATCAACTCTGCTTGGTGGCTGTGCTTTTTCCTCAGACATCTTCACAGTATTTGATGTTGAATATAAAATGCCCTGGGAATGATGAAGTTTTGAGCGCACAAGAATAGCCCTTTTTATTCTTGTTATTACTGATTCTAGCCAGTTATACATGCCCAAGGGCCATGGATGTCAGAATCAGGGCCTCCTCCCTGTGAAGAGTAGTTAACTTGCACCCGGATGCCTATACCCAATTCTGCCGGGACACCTGAGTCCTTCATGTTCATAAAGAGTTCTTGGGGTGAGTTTTATGAAAAAATGTTCACAGTGAGGAGATATTAAGAAATTGGGCATTGAAAAAAAACACTGCATTGGGCCTTTTGGCTGCACTGGTGACTAACAAGAAGTGGTCTCCCACCCATGGTGCTGGCACTTGGGTGAGGAGATAGTTGTTACTCAGATATGCTGAAGAAGTGAGTGCTTTGAGGAAAGAAGTAAATGCTTTTAGGTAAGTGTTTTGAGGAAACAGAAGCCTGAAAGTGTGTATTGAGGGACCAGGGTTCTTGGAGAGAGAAGACTTGTCTGCTAAGGTGTCCACACTTTGGAAATTGCCAACCCGGGGAGCCTCAGTGGTCTCAGGAAGACCCACCAGGTAGGTGATAATGTCCAGGTGGAACAGTGGGAGGATGTGCAACTGCGAAGGAGACGACACAGGCCAGTGTTGGTGCTGATTCAATACTACAAGAGAAGCAGGTATGGAGCTCACTAGGACGGCAGTGCCAGATCTGACGAGAGGGACATTTGGGGATCATGTATATGGTGGGAGGGCTGCACAAGGGTGAGTTTGGTGCCTAATGGGTGAAGTTTGAGTTTGTGTTGACATTTGAGGGAAAATGTGTAGGTCCTTTTTCTGTTGTCAGGTCTGCAGTCAGAAATAAGTGGGGTAAGTGAGGAATGAAAACGGTTATCAAAGAGGGCAGCCTTGTGTCATCAACAGCATATTAGTGTTTTTAGTGACAAACTACACTGGAGCCAGAATTTTTATGAATGAGGGTCAAGAAGGAAAGTGACATGATCTGGTCTATGGTTCCTCAGAATCCCTCTGACTGCAGTGTAGGATGGAGAAGAAGGGGTCCCAGGAGAAATGGGGCACAAGATATCATACAGCCTTCCACGTGACACATGTAGGTTTGGGCTTCGCATTGTCTTGAATGGAGCTTATAATATATTGGCTGATTGTAGGTATGACAGGAGAGAAACAGAAAGAAAGAATAATGCTGAGATGTTTTATTTGAGCAATGAGGACTATCTTCTCAAAGGCTCAGATGGTATAACAAGGGTAGAAGGAGGTTTCTCAGGAAAAGTGGGGCCAGTTTGAAAAATCCATTCAACGTCCAAATGGAAACACTGGGGAGAGGGCTGAACCCCGGATCTGCAGCTGAGTGTGAATGGTTCAGTCCCTGGGAAGCCTCAGAACAGTGGTAGAACATCAGTTAGCACCACTGTATACACCTGCTGCTTTCAAACACTGTCTTGGAGATAAGACTGACTTCCCCTTCCTCAGTCCACCTTCCATGTTATATAAGTCAACACTGAGATGGAAGCTGGGGGGTGCTAGTGTTTGTGCTATTCCTGTATGCTCCCTGACCTTCCTACTGCCAAGATTGGGTCGGGACAGGCGCTGAGCAGAAGGTGGGTCTTCCCATCAGAATCCGACATGAGAGAACACAGCTACTCTGGCTGCTTTGGTCTTGGATTTGTCTCTCCTGTGGCCACATGTGACTGGTGAAGGATCTCTGGTGTGCTAATGACTTTTATAAAATGGACAGACAGGGGAGGGGATCTAAATGCCATAACACTAAAGTGTCTGAAAATCACAAAAATTAAATTATAAAAATAAAATAGGGGCTGGAGAGATAGTTCAGAGGTACAGAAAACTGGCTACTCTTGTAGAAGATCTGGGTTTGGTTCTCAGAATCCACGTGACATCTAACAATCATCTGTAACTCCAGCTCCAGGGAATCCTATGCCATCTTGTAACCCCCATAGGCATTGTACAACACAGATGAAGTTTATATACACGTGGGCAATGCACTCATACACATAAAATAAAAATAATAAAATACAAAAAATAATAAAAACAATGCTACAAAGTCATGGCAAAAAAACCAGTGTGGCAATTGAGTTAAAATAGGCCATGAAACAATAGAAAAAGATTGAGAACAAAAAAACGAGGAAAGATACATCTACAGATAACTTATTCTCAAAAAAGTTGTGAAAAATATCATTGGAGAAAAGGCAGGCTCTTCAGCAACTGATGCATTTAAAACTGGATATATGCACGCACAACCCTGAAACATTACTCCGGGTTTCCATCCTCTACAAAAATTAATATTAAGCAAAGTCCTTAATGTGAGGACAGAAAACACTGAAATATTGACAGAAGCCATAACTTCATATGGCTTCAATAGCTCAGGAATTTAAAGAAAAATTGCAAATATTATTACATTAAGTAAAAAGCTTTTCAACAACAAAGAAGCAATCTTCAGAGTGAAATGGCAATACGTAGAAAAAGAGAAAATTGTTGACAGCTATACATCTGACACAGTATAATATCCAGAATAAATACAAAATTAAAAAACAACAAAAGACCAATGTATCCAATGAATAGATGTGCAGTTGATTTAAAAATACATTTTTCAAAAAATGAAGTATGAGGAGATGATAAATATGTGATAAAATTGCATAATATATTTACCCATCAAGGAAATTATATATATATATAAAACTACTTTGATATCTCATCCCAGTTACAATAGCAGCTGCAAAGGATAATAATGATAACAACAACAGCAAATGGTGGAGAGGTGTATAGAAAAAGTAACGCTTATGCACTGATAGTGGGACTGTGACTTAATATAGCTAATATGGAAAAATAGAACAGAAGCTCATAAAAATAGAACTGTCATATGAACTTTCTCTACCATTTGAAGATACAAAAACAAAGGAAATGATTTCAATACACAAAAGTGATAAATGTGTGTCCATGTTTCCTGCAACACTACTCACAATAGCTAAGCTATGCAACCAGCCTGAATGCCAATCAACAGAAAAATAGAGAAATGAAATGTGACGTTTATATGCACTAGAATATTATTCAAACATAAAGAAAAAATCACGGAGCTTCAGATCTAGTGGTAGAGCTTGCTTAGCATTCACAAGGGCATAGTTTATTCTTTAACACACACACACACACACACACACACACACACACCATGTCATTGGCAAGTAAAAGTTGCAAAAAAAAAAAACAAAGTTTTTTCTCAGATGGTAAAAGAAAAGCAATAATAATGAAATTTCAATGATGACTAGGGATTAGATCAAGGATTGCGCAAAAAGGTTGAAAGGAGAAGGGGGAAAGCGCAGAGGACAGGAAACACAGGAAGGGAAATTGAGGGTCACTGAAGCACTGTGATGGAGGTGTGTGTATGTATGTGAAAGCTGTTAATTTGCACATAATTTAATAATTATATGGAAAAGTAATGCAGAATTGCAGATAAAAAAGAAGGCAGTACAAAATATTTTAAGTAGAAAATACAGGTTATTAAAGTAAAATGCAAGAGCTATTGATCCGATCAACTTCTAATTAGACAGATTAGTTGGTTTTGACAAGAAAAATACAATTAAACCCTTGTTGTGCTGGATAGCTTTAGTATCAACTTGACACACCTAGGTTGAGGGAGCCTGAACTGGGGAATTGCCTCAACTGGACTGGCCTGTGGCCAAGTCTGTGGGACATCTTCTTGATGGTTGAGTGATGTTGGAGGGCCCAGCCCACTGTGGTGGTGCCACCCCTGGGCTGGTGGGCCTGTGTTGGGTAAGAGTAAGCTGAGCAGGGGCCAGGGGAGCCAGCCAGTAGCAGCATTCCTCCATGGCCTGTGCTCCAGCTCCTGCCTCCAGGTTCCTGCCCTGAGTTCCTACCTTGGGCTCCCAAATGGACTGTGACCTTGGATACGTAAACGAAATAAACCCTTTCCTCCCCAAGTTGGTAATGGTCAGAGTGTTTTGTCACAGCAATGAAGAAACAATTAAGACAGTACTGTATGTAGTTCTGGTTAATAATTTATTGTATGACATTATAAGAGGTGTGATTTCCACGGGGTGTGGATTCTGTTTCTTTGACCTTTGTTGTCAAGGACAGTAGCTGAGTGATTTGTGGTTTGTGTTTTTCAGGCATCCAGTGAGGGGTGTGAGGGCTTAGGTCAAGGACCATACTACACCACCATAAGCATTTTCTGCAGCCATGGCCACTGGATACAGTGGTCTAGGCCAGAGACCAACCACAGGGTTACAGACAGACCAGGCAGAGAATTCTATAACCATTTAGCATCTGTTCCTGCATTTTTCCCCCAGAAGAGTGGGAGATACTCGATGATGATCAGAAACTCATGTACTATGAAGTGATGACATCTATTTATCAAGACACACTCTCATTGGGAATTCCTGTGTCCTGATCTTTTTCAAAATTACCAGCCAGTGAATGGGATCCAGAGGGATGTTTGGTTCGAAGGTATGGTAGCCCAGTTGAAGATGAAGTAGAATCAGCCAACCACTGGTTCTTCCTCTACAAAGAGCATTGAAGGTGAAATTTCTGCCAGAGCATTGCAGTAAGAGTGAACCAGGAATGGCCTCTTCAGGCAGATCCTGGCACCGCAGAAGCCCACAGTGACCACATGTACCAGACAGGAAAGACTTGCCCATGACTATGCAGCAGGGCATGCACACTGAGCAGCAGAGGCAAGATACATAGAGGTCAAGTGGGAAAGAGTTCTCCTTCATTTTGCAGAAGAATGATGTCACATTTAGTGTACAAGAAAATGGCAAGCCCTCATCTGCCACAAACCCCAGATTAGAGGGGCCAGAAAACCCTGCCACTTACAGTGAACTTACCCTTTGTTAGGCCACTCAATACAACGATAGGATGCTTAGGAACACTATACAAATGGAAATCTTTGACATTGGGAAAAGGTATAAATACAGGAAATGTAAGATGATTTTAATTAGCAAAGATAGCTTTTTGGGCATCAGGCATTACAGAAAAAAGAAAAGTGTTCAGAATGTGGGAAGACCTTCAAGTCAGAAAGTACGCTAGCTCAGCCCAAGAAATCATACACTGGGGAAAGTCCTCATCAGTGCAGACGTTGTGGGGAATCCTTCCTCCGTGAAGCTTCTCTTAAGGCACACAATGTTGTGCTGCAGACAAAACCTGTAGGTGTGAAGAATGTGGAAGATTCTTAAGTCCCCATGCTTACCTTGAAGTGCACAAGAGAATTCACTGTGTAAAAAGGCCTTTTGTGTGCAGTGAATGTGGGGAAAGCTTTGTCCATGATTCCAAACTTACTGCACACAAGAGAATTCATACCACAGCATCACAGGTCACGGTCAACGTATCAAAATCTCCAGTGGAAAATCCAGTCACATACACTGCACATGCCACTGTAGATAAGAGTAAGAGCTTATTTGCTTAGCAAATGTGGGACTCAGCAGCAGATGCTCCCAGCTTGTTTACCACACGAAATGCCACACTGGATATGCATCACATGGTAAATATTGCATCATTAAAGTTAGTTAAAATTGCATTATTACGTTGCTTTTTAACAGAGTCATCACACTGAGGAGAAAGCTTAAGAGGGCATAGATGCTACTACCTCCTTCTGTATCTTCACATGACTCACAAAGAAAATAGTTCTCTGAATGGCTTTTCTAATGGAGTCAATAAGCATAGGTAGAATTTTATATATTAGGGCATTTGAACTGGGGCGATTAGAAACAAGTGCAAAGTTGCTGGGACACTGTCAGATTTCTAATCTCCTTGCTAATTTGTGCTGCATAAGTGACTCCAATTCTCTCAGCAGTCAAGAGCCTACAATTTGTGTCCTTCAGGCCAAGGCACTCACAGAAGTCAGATTAATCCTGTTTTTTCTCCATTGCCGGGAGAGAACTTTGAGTGATCTGCACAATCGGAGACTCCTCAATTACATCCCAACTGATGGCTTTAATGTGAACATGACTCTACTGCTGAAAATATCTAAGTGTCCAAAGGTTTGCCATCTTCATGGAGCACTGACTCTACTTGGAATAACCAAATTGGATTTTTCTTGTCTCTAAACTGTTCTGCCTTTTAATTTTTTACCACGCCAGAGTGATTTATGAAATGTCTTGTACTGTTTTTTATTATTGTTTAAGTTTTCTTACTGCTTTTTCAGTATGGAGAGTTGATTGGGAAAAGAGTTCTGCTTTACCAGCATTAAATAAAGGACACCTGTTTACGGGGTTCACAAAACGTTTTTTGTTGCTGAACACAGCAGGGCATAGAAAAGTTCTAGGTATACTTTAGTCTAATTTTCAATGTTGATATACTTTCCTTGGAAACCTTATGAGGCTATATGAGTTCGATTTTATTTTTGTCCCTTCTCCTTAAGAAATGTTTGACATTGCTACCCTGTTTGCTGAAAACTAGTTTTTCATCTATACCTCTCCCAAAGTCATCATATCTGTAGACTGCCATCTGACAGGAAAACAAGACATAAGGCTCCTTAGAGGAGAAGTATCATTAATGTGTTTCACGTTTTCCTTCATAGAAGATTTTTAATGGTTTTCACATTTCAGTTTATTAAGTCTAAGGATAGAAATTGAATTTTTCTTCCTTTAAATCTTTTAAGCATCGTTTTATTTGGTTATAAAATACACATTATGTTTAATTTTCACTCTTAGAGCTTGCCATATTATATTTTAATGTATTAATAATTTCTGGTTCCTTTTTAAAAATGTTTTCTAATTCTTTGAGAATTTCACAGATTATATGAAAAAAATAAGCTGTAGTAAGTACTTCACATGGAAAAATGTTAATTGTTCTTTTACTTAGAAGTCCCAAAATAAGATTGGGCATATTTCATTTAGAGCAATTTTCTAAAAGACTTAATTGAAAAATAAAAGAGCACAAGTTAAATGTAAGAACAGGAAAACAAGGTGCTTGGAGTACAACAAAGTAGTTGACCACTTTTCTACAGTATATGATTTTCTGAATCTTATCATCATTACCACACAAAGAAATGAATGCTGAAATGTTTTTAGAAATACTATATAACAAAGAAATGGTTATGAATTTAGCATATAGACATGACATTTCTACTCTTAAGGGTGTCATATACAAATCTCTCATGGCTACATTTTTGTGGGTAGAAAGGGTATAGAAATTCTCAGGACCTGTAGGAATCTCACCCTCTGTGGCTACAGTGTGTAGTTCAAGAATTAATATCAGACCTTCCTGAATTTTTGAACTCCCTATGGTCTTTACATTCTAGTTATCACTACAAAGAGAATAGCTCCTGGAAAGAGAGATTTCATAGTACTGGGATGAGTCTTTGCTATTCAGCCACAGTGGAAATGGCTTTCATTTTCATTTGTATCTGGCATGCAAGCAGAGCTCAACTCAATATATGTGAAGTTGGAGATGCCTTAATCATTACAGTGTTTATTAATTTTCTGAGAGAAACAAAACATTCATATTCTTATATGAAAGTACTTGATCCCTTAACAATTTTAGTACATAAGTAGAATATAATGAATTGAACAATTTCAGCCATAATATTTAAAATTTTCAGAAAGTTGGGCTTACTTATACACATGTGGTACTATTACTAAAATTAGAGTAATTAGCATATAATTATTACCAAAGTTTCATTATGTCACTTTTAATCTTATTCTTCATTTAGAGTTCCTTTTTAATATATAAGCACTATTTTGTTTTATTTCACTGTACATTAATTTTTGTTGTAGAATTTCATATGAATGCAATTGTATAGAATGTGCTGTTTTCATGCTACCTTCATGCTTAAGCAAAATTCTTTGTGGATTTAACTAAATTGTTTAAACAACTAATTGATTCCTTTTATTCCTCAAACAATATTTCCCTGTTTTGATGTACTGAAAAATGAGATCATTATCAGTTTTTTTATGAATATGTGGATTGTTTGCAAGTTTGAGATAGTACAATAAAATCCTATAAAAATAATCATTTGCTTATGTTTTTTCAGATAATGTCTCCACGCAGGCCCAGGAACTCACTATGTAGAACAGGCTGGCCTTGATCATATGACATCTTTCTGCTTCTGCCTCATGAGAGCTGGGATTAAAGGTGTGAACCACCAGACCTGGCCAAAATAATTAACATTTATTTATTTACAAATGAAAGGTAACTGCACAAGACCAATCCCTGCCTTTCATTTTACCTCCATGTTGCCTTCGAAAGTCAAATTTTTTCATTTCCCTGGGAAGAATTTCAAGATGAAGAAAGTAGCGAGCACTTAAACCAAACAGATAAATAAGCTTGCATCAGAAATAAATCAAGGCATACTTCAAGAAAGCTTTGACTTGTTAGTTCAAGTAGTACAGATCATAAGGCCAAATCATGAGTTCATCAGTACGAGGGTATAACTCATGGTGCCACAGAAATCGTGATCCACCATCCTGAGTCCTGGCATTACAGATATGTCAGATCTGAGTTTTACTTCCGAATTGGCATTTATCACAAAGTTTAGTTGTCATATATGTCTCCTTACAATATGTTGACACCAACACTTCTAATATATTTTTTTATGTCTTCCTACTAGCACTTTCTTCATCACTGTGCCTTTGTTCCTTGCCTTTCTAGTAGGGATCAGCCATTATTATGAGCTATAATCTATTTCCAATAGGAAACACTGAAACCTGATTCATTTATTAGATATCTAAACCCAAATCCACTAGATAATTTCATTTTTTAATGTATGCATTACAAATAAAGCTTGAATGTGAATTTCTTAAATTGGAAAAATGCTATTTTAAAAAGAAAGTTAATTAGAAGGCAGGCACATCCTATTTGATTTTAATATTTTCTATGCAATGTAAGATTCACCTAAATCTTTCTCAAAAACAGTAGAAATTACACTTCTTAATAAAATAAAACAAGACAAAGAAATAAAATTATGCAAAGAAGAAAGGAAGAAGTCAAATAATTCCTGTTTGTAGAAGACAGAATCCAATGCTTAAAGGACCTGAAAGAATCAACCAGAGCTTTTATATGTAAGAGAAATTATCAGGACAATAGCAGAATAAAAAATTTAATGTAGAAAAACCAGTATTTTATACTTGTTTCTTTTTATAAATTACAGTTTTAGAATTAGAATACAGAAGAAAAGTTTTCATGACTTTTTGTATTTTTTTAAAAAAATTTGTCAATTTTCATAGATAACATCTTAATTATCTTCATATACACTTCCCCATGTGCACCCTCCCATAGGTCCCCAGCACTGGATTTTCCACATTCTGTCATTTATGTTAAGGCTTATTGAATAAGGTTAGGGTCCCAGACTTCCCTCAGATGCAAGTTCATCCACTGGGGTCTAGTCAGCTTATCTAGAGTCATTTTCTTAAAGATTAGCTCTTCCTCATCCAGCGATAACCAGCTGTCCAATAGTTCTTCAGCTAATATGGGGGCCTGGTGCCCATTTACACAGTTCTATGCTGGGTTTTTGTCTGCTTGAGTTTGCACGGCTCTTGTGTTTGCTGTCACCATTGTTGTAAGTTTATATGAACAAGGTCCCAGAGTTTGTAAGACTCTATATCCATATGGTCATGAACATCCTGCACTGGTTTCACAATCTTTCCACCCTTCTTCCACAATGCTCCCAAAGCTTTAGGTGGGTCAAGTTAAATATAGGAGTCTTGTCCAAGGACCCATACTTTGAAGACTCTTATTTTTTTGCTTTGGCCATTTGTGTCCCTTTAAATTCATGGCCCTCTATTGCATGAGGGACTTTCGTTGATGAGAGTTGAAGATACATTATTGTTCTCTTCCCCCCCTTGTTCCTCTATTTCATGAGCGTTAGGTGTAGAGATTCCATTGTTGATTTGTCCCTTAGGGTTGGCCATTTCTCAGACACTTAATCTCTGTGTGTGATCAGTGTGGAACTCTCTAATTGTCTCCATCTCTTTCAATAGATGCTTTTGTGGTTAGTGGTGACTGGCATGCTTGCCTCTAAATATAAGAATTCATATTTAGCACGTAGAAAGAAATTATATTTGTCTAGGGATGTGATAGCCTTCAGTTTGTCTCTAAGGTCTATGACATCTCCAGCAATGTGCATTTGTCTAAGTTTACAGTACCACACATGAGTTCCCCCCCACTTAGTGGGCTTTAAGTCCAATTAGATAGACATTGATTATTCCAAGATATAAAATGCCTCTACTGCCCCACTATAGTTTGCTGTGCTAATCAATGTTGTGGTTTTTTGGCCTTAAAGCTAAGATTGGACTGTCAATTGATATTTCCCTTTATTAGGTGCAAAATGTTCTCCAAAACTGTAAGAGCTACTCTTTAAGGACATGGCACCATTGCTTTGGGTCCTGTGTTCAAAGTATGTTGTTCTTCAGAAATAGGGTCTTAATTTCAAGTGATGGGAGGCAATCAAGGGAAGTGGCAATAGACTGTAACTTGGGGAGTCTCTTGGACTACTGCAGTCAACAACATGAAGAAAGGTTTCCCCTGTCTGGTTCTGTTTCTTCTTATATAGCTTTCATCTATCTATACACATAGACACATGTAGAGATAGTGTATGTGTAATTTTTTGGTAAGTTTTTGAGCTAACACATTTCTCCTTTCTCTTTCTCCTTATCTAACAATTCCTCCTCCTTCTCAAGTTAAAGTACTCCCATTTTCTCCAACTCAGTTTCTCCACTGATCCCCCTCTCTTGAGCTCCTTCTTCCCCCTTACCCTCCACAGTTCTTCATACACCCTCCCTTTCCCCCATCCACTCAAATAGCCCCATTTTACTTATTTCCCCATTGGTAACAAGTGTCTCCTATTGTTTTTCTCTCTCAAGTTCCTTCTTGTCTTCATAGATTTTTTTAAAAAAACAAATAATGAGCTCATAATGAACAAAGATATATAAACCTCAACAAAAAGTGTTAACTACCTTTACAATAATAATTACGAAGGAGTAAAAAATATAATTGTAGAAAACAGTATTAGTACATGGAAAGTCCACCCATGCTCACAGATTAGCAGAATAAATATCATTAAAATAGGCACATTTTATAAAGTGGCATGCGAACTTAATGCCCTCTCCATAAAATTTCTAAATAAATGGGACAAAAAAAATCAAAATTCATATGGAAACACAAATGATTCCCTAATAGCTAAATTAATACTGAGATGAAAATAATAACTTCAGAGGCATAAGAGTATCTGGTTTAAAACTGTGCTATAGTAATAATAATAAAAACAGCATCGGGCAGGTACAGAAACAAATACGCAGACCATAGGAACAGAATATCATAAATAAGCCCAGGAAACTATAAAATTATAAAAGTACCAAAATCATATGGAGGAAGAATAAATTATTTAAAAATCAATGAATCTATATTTGTATATGCTCATGCTGTACAAAAACAACAGAAATGGATTAAAGACTATAATGTATGACCTGAAACTTTGAAACTTATCACAGAAAACAGGGGAAACAATTCAAGATCTAGGCATAAGCAAATTGTTTTTAATAAATCTCCAAAAAACAGAAAATAATAGCTAGGATTGACAAATGAGATTCTATGGAAAAGATTTTGCACAGCAAAGATCAACACAGCGAAGGGACTGCCTAAAGAATGGTTAAAACATTTTCCAAATACTTATCAGAAAAGGAATATTCCAAGGATATATGAAGAACTAAACAAATGAGGGCCTAGAGAAATGACTCAGTGGTTAAGAGCACTGGTTGCTCTTGCAGAGGGCACAGGTTCGATTT
This sequence comes from Nannospalax galili, assembly GCF_000622305.1. NCBI lineage: Eukaryota > Metazoa > Chordata > Mammalia > Rodentia > Spalacidae > Nannospalax > Nannospalax galili. Next base: position 1,300,962 of record NW_008348412.1, read on the forward strand.
CCAACTTCCACATGGTGGCTAATGACTGACCATAACTCCTCTTCCAGGGAAATCCGACGTCCACTTCTGACCTGGGTGGGCATTGAATTGTATGTAAATACATGCTGACAATACACTCATACAAAAATAAAAATAATAAATAAAATATATTTAAAGGAACAAAAAATAAAAGAAACAACCCAATTAAAAGAAATAAAA
>NW_008348412.1:1301277-1307326 GCF_000622305.1 Nannospalax galili
AAGTACAAAATACCAATAAACAAATTTTAAAAGTTCAACACTCTTAATCACCAGGATATGGAAATCTAAAATATATGTTGAGTCTGTCTCAGGAAACCTGGATGACTATCACCAAGAAGAGTATGCTGAGAGAACACAGAATTTATTTTTACTTTAGCATAACTTCATGTTAAAATTTGTTTTCAAATTAACACACAATGTATTAAGTTTCATTATGCTATTTTCATATCATGATTATTTCATTCTGTTTGATCCTCCCTCTCCCTTGTCCAACATGACTCCTGCTTCTTCTGAGCATGGTAGTCTCATTTCTGTTTTTACGTCATATTTATTCTAGTACCCACATGCCTTCCTTAAAATATAGATTCTTTCTTTCTTTAGAATCCACTTTTTACTTTTACTCATACCCTATAAGCAGACACCCACACACTCATGCATTATATATGTATAGATAGATAGATATAGATATAGATATGAAGCTATAAGAGACAATATAAGATATTTAGCTTTGTCTTTCTGAGTCTGTGGACAAGTAATATTCGAAGGTACATTAATTTTCTTGCTGTTCATAGAAAATTATTTTTACTTTCTTGAGAAAACTTCACAGTGATTTTAATAGTGGCTTGAGCAGTTTATACCACTCTCACTAGAAGTAAATTAGGGTGGAATACTGAACCCTTAATCACTTCTGGTGAATTAGTCCAATTACTAAAAAAAAAATGTACGAATATTCCTCAAAAAAATTTAGTAAGGAATTTCAGTATGATTCAGTCACCTCTGGATACCTTCCCTAAAGCAACACTCCACATACCTCTGTTTACTGTGTCACTATTCACAATTGTCATGAATGGATGAATAAAATAAGAATATATAGCATATATACAGTTTTCTCATCCATAAAGAAGAGCGAAATTATTTACTTTTCAAGAAAAGACATTGAATTAGAAATCAGCATGTTAAATGAAACAAGGTACTTTCACAAAGGCAAGTATATCATGTAGAATCTGGAGTGTGAGGGGGCATATGGAGCTCTCATATGTGAAGGCTAGGAGCAAAATAGGCATGAAAATAAAGATGGGCTACAAGGACTGTAGAAGGAAATGAAGAGAAAAAAGAAATAAAGTGTGTGAATATGATCAAAGTACATATTGTGCTTATATGGTACTATCATAAATCTCACATTATTTTACATATATTAGTAAATGTATGCTTTAAAAAGTTTGTGCTGAAAGAACTCAAAGAAAAGACAAGCTATCTACAATAAACATACTGCCATTTATCTCTGATAAAGAGCTTATGTGTAAAATATATAAATAACACAAGATTTGTTGATAAGCCATTAAGCAATCTAAAAGCTACAGATAAAATTTTTTCTAAAGAAGACAATAAGTATATAAATATATGCTAATTTCCATTAATTCTAGAAATTTAAAATAAAATGAAAGACTAGCAACACTGCACATCAGACTATATAAAACATACATTTAAAAATGGTAATAGTAACCATTATTGCGTATGTGTGGGAAAAGTATCTCTAACGTATCTAATGTATTTAATGATGCATGTTTTAAAATAACACAACCACTTTAGAAATATTATGTATATATGACTTGCTTCTAAAATATTTTCTAAAACAGAAAGCGTATTATCATATATAAATTTGTATATGTCAATAATAATTGTATTTATTAAAGGCCCCAAATAGAAGCAGTTACCAGAGTCATGCATTGATGAAGAAATAATTATATTTATAGTATTAAATACTACTGGACAATGAAGTATATTGATGTTGCATGCCATAATCGGTAATCTCAAAACAATAATGACAAGTATAGGAACCCCAAGAAAGTGTGCTTACTGTGCAATTACATAATTGGCTGAGAAGTACAAAATGACATACTGCAACAGGAACAACAGCAGTATCCTACAAGCAGTATTGGTGAGGGGAGAGAATGAATTGGGGATTAAAAACAGCATGAAGTAACTATTGTGTTTTTTTATTGTGTTGATGCTTTCATGGATATATCATAATGTGATCAAGTAGTCAAGTTCAAATACATAGAAATTGTAATGTGTATCAAGAAAGCTGATAAAATAATCAACATTCACAATTTAAATGTCTTCCATAATTTGGAGGCCTCTGACCAGCAGTCATTGAGTTTCTAAGGCACAAAACAGTATGGCCGTTCAACATCCAAGAAGGTTAGTTCCACCAGTCTGGTACTTTAATTACCATGTGCCATGTAGATAGAGCTTGGGCAAAGACTAAATGCTCTCAGATAAACCTTGCCTAAACATTTATTACATTCTTTGATCTGGTTGTATGTATAATTTGTCAGTAGGTTGTTGGCCTAATGTGGTTCCCTCTGTTTTTCTAAAACTAGCTGGGCATTATTTATCTCTCACATTGTCTAACACTTCCACCATGGTTTCCCCATTTAAGGTGCCCCTGTTTTTCCCATTTCACCCTTAATAATACCCTTCTTCTGTGGTCCCAAAAGGAAAGTATAACCAAAGTTTAATGGGGTCAATATATTTTTAAGAGTCCATATGTATAGCTAAAGGCTATGTAACAAGAAACAATGCTACACAGGAGATACCTTCCTTTCAGTTATTGGCCAGGGGGGCACAAAATCTCCCAGACAGTAACCCAACATAGAACTGGGAAAATGAACAGCAGACCCCAATCTTATCTTAAGGAATATCGACAACTGATTGCTGCTAGATGAGGAACAACTGATCTCCCTAAAACAAGGCTCTCTACATAAGCTGACTAGATTCAGCAGATGGACAAGCACTGGGGAATGGCTGGGGGGCACCAACAACACAGTGGACAGTAATAGGGATGACAGAGTATATGGCTTCCAGATTGTGGGAGGGAGGATGCTATGGGAGGGTGCCATTTGGGGATTGTGTGATACACACAATCTGTATGATACACACACACACACGCACACACACACGCACACAAATCAACAAATTTTTAAAAAGACATATTTGAGGAGAAAGCATAAAAATTTACTTCGTGTTAAATAGTAGAGGTGATAAACACTACAAGTAAAATCTACCTGATGACTTTATACCCATACTCAGGTACTAAGGATCAGAGTGTAAAAGACTGTGACTAGTAATCATCAGATACATAGAGATTAAAGACACATGTGCAAACATCTAAGCATTAGTAGCATTAAAAATGTAGGAAACAGCATATTTTAAAATGAAATGGAGATCTTTAAAGGCAAAACCTCATTCAATTTTATGTCTTACAGGGTTTATACTGAGTACAATATTGTATAACTGTTTTAGTTCAAATGTGAACCTAAAAATTTACAGCCAACTTTGAAAGAGATGTATCCTTGCTCTGGAATGTGTTACTGAATATGCTAAAGCTGTAATGAAATGCTTCTAATCATGTGGTTATTAAATTAAAAAAATAATAATTCTTCAAAGCATAAAAATTTGCTTGTTATTATTTAGTAGATGTGAAAAACATTACCATTGAAATCTACCTGATGACTTCTTATCCATGCTCATGTGCCAAGGATCTCAGAAAGTAACCACCTGTGACTAGTAATAATCAGATCTAGAGATTAGAAACGCATGTGCAAACATCTAAGTGTTAATTGCATTAAAAATGAATTTTTCTATATGAAACTGTTTATTTTAATAATGAAATGGAGATCTTTTTTAAAGGTTAAAACCTCATTTAATTTTATGTCTTATAGGGTTTATACTGAGTGCAGTATTGTATAACTCTTTTAATTCAACTGTAAACCTAAAAATTTTCAGCCAGTTTTGATAGAGATGTATCTTAGATCTGGAAACTATTATTGAATATGTCAATGCTGTTGTAATGAAATGCTGCTTCTGATTATGTGGTTATTGAATAAATAATTTTAAAAATTAGTATTAACTATACCATTTGATTAAGGAACCATTTTAGACTTTAAGACTATTTACTTATTTACTTAATTTGTTTTTTTGTTTCTATGTCCGTGTCTATATGTGAGTTTGTGCATGCCTTGCAATAGAAGCCAATTTGTGCTTACCTTCATGTGTGGTCTTTTGAGATTTTATTTGACATATGAATAGTTTGAGGTGATATGAGAGGCCCCCTAACCCTCCCTTTACCCGAATGGCCACAGCACATCAGTACTAATGGTAAGCAGAAGCATTAAGGACAGAAATAGTCTCTTGACTCCTTTATCCAAATGATGTCGTTAGTGTTTCATTTTTCAAATTAGCTCTAATTTTAGAAGCAAAATTAGAAAAAGAAAGCTTCCTTTATGATGTTCTTAGTTTCGAGAACCTTGACTTCATGCCCAGCCACGTGAGAGGTCAAAATCATTTGATTAGGCATTCTAGGTTTGCCGAAATCCTCATCCAGCCATATCAGCATCCTGAAATATTGTCAGGAAGCCACTAAGTCAAACTGCATGATTGAAATCTGACATGGAGGAATAGGTTTCTGTTTCTTTGTAAATTGTTAATGCATAATGCTTTTGCTTTGTTGCAAGGTGATTACTTGATGATTGAAATATTGGTAAGAACAATGTCCATATTCTAATTGGTTTTTTGTTTCCTATGGATACGAGCAATGTCACACATTTTTGAAATAAAATATTGTAGTCATTAATAATAATTTTCAGCATCAACATCAATATCAATGTCAGGAAGAGCAGGTAACAAAGATAATATCTGGAAACATATTCTCAGACAAAGAACAGTCTAATTTAGGAAACACAGTAGTTTAGAATCCGTCAAAACTTTCACATCACGGATTGAAGCATTACAGTAAGAAATGAATGAAACTTGGTTGGACTTCATTAATGTGGAGTTATCAAATTGCCATCCAACAAAATTATGATCTGTTTCATGAAAGAAGAAACGCGCGCGCGCGTGTGTGTGTGTGTGTGTGTGTGTGATGTGTGTGTGTGTGTGTGTGTGTGTGAGATATGATACCTGTCTCGATACTGTTAGGATATATGATGTACAAAATTTGAGCATTACACAGAAATCATTAGAGGGAGAAAAATGCCATTTCCACTACAAAATAAAATGTGGATGTGGAAATGAATCATGTGGCAAAGAAAGTAAAAGAACTAACTTCCTGGAGGTTCATAACAGGATTACTTTGAGGATCTCTTTTTAAAAAAAATTATTTATTATTTTATGTGTATGAGTGTATTGTCTGTGCTGTGTAAGTATGCCCATGTTGTGCAATTTATATGGAGGTCAGAAGAGGGCATTGGATCCCCTCGAACTGGAGTTACAGATGGCTGTTGGCTGTCATGTAAGTGCTGGGTATTGAACCCTAGTCCTCTGAAACAGCACTGCTCTTAACTGCCGAGTCATCTCTCAAGACTCTGAAGATCTCTGTTTTTATACCAATTGATACTCGAAGATCCAAGCAGTGAATCATTTGTACTGACAGTAACAACTGAAACTAGGCTCATACTTATATTGGCCAGTCTATTGTCATATTAACAGTAATTTGATTCATATTCCATGATATTCTGAATTTACTACATATTAATCTTTTATGTGAAGTAAACTCCATAAAATAGAAACAGTTGTCTCCTAGGCCTAAAATCTTTCCTACACCCATACAGTGAAATTTTAAAGGATATTTGCCTTTCTAAAGTGGCTAGCATCAGGAAATAATTTTCATGTAAATGCATTCACAGTACTTTCAAAGTTCCACAATAACAGTGAACACATATTTATCTGTAGATGACTGCATGTAATTAATTTGAAGCTGAAAATGATGATAATAACAATGACAATGAAGTAATGATTCTTATAATAACAACTCATTAACTCAAAAATACTTATTAAAGATTTGCCTTTTGTAGCCTAAGGACACAATGAAATTCATTCTTTTCCCTCCCATCAAGTAGCATGGAGAAAAAAAAAGTATTCTATATTTTCTAAATATTATTAACATCTTTTCACTGTAGAGCCACTTTTGTTAAAGTTTATTCTCAAATCCTTATATTTAAAATGAGAGATTTATTATATCATACATATATTTCACATGCATGTAATT